>NC_062561.1:68427500-68772500 GCF_022837055.1 Prionailurus viverrinus | reverse complement strand
CAGCCCTTTTCATTCATTCTCATATCAGCCTTTAAATAGGATTTTCTTTGAAGAATTAGTCTCCTGTGAAGAAAATATATTAGAAAATCAATTCATTAGTGGCACATAGTCCATGATGGAACATAATAGGGATGATACTAAAAAGAATCTAGATTAATTTAGGGCTTTGAGTGCCCATCCAAGAGGTGTGGACTTTAGGGCAATAGGGCCAATGAAGGGTGTAATATGGTTAGCGATGTGATCAGTTCTGCTTTTTTGGAAATTAAGTCTAGTAGCATCAGGATGGAGAATGGTTCGCAAGAGATCATGAGAATCTAGAGCAAAGGAGGCCCAGGTGGAGAGAAGGTAAGTTTGACTCTGCAGATGAGAAAGGAAGTCTACACTGTTTTCCCAGATTTGACAAAGAGTATTGGTCGAAAACAGGTGTTATAATTCCTTATTTCACAAAGCACTTGTATCTTGATCAGTATAAAACACATTTTGGGGGACTAATTTTATTTCTAACATTCATGCATCTGAACACATCCAAACAAAATTTACATGATCAAGTGTTATTATTCTTATTCTAGCCCAAATTGTGGAAAACCCATAAAGCAGAGCCAACTGTCTCAATTAGGCAAAGGAAAGAGCTACCCAAATGGCACATTTTGGCAATTATAGGAAAAACCAACCTAATCATAGTAAGTATTTCCTGCCATTTTAAAGATGTAAAAACTGAGGCCCAAAAAACCTATGTACCTCATCCCAAGTCATAAAGCTAATGAGTGGTGAAGACTGCATTCCAAATCATGTTCATGTAATTCTGAAGCCATCACACTCTTTCTCCTTCCTCTACCACCTACCTATGTGCTTCCCACTCTTCCCTATTATTTCTCATCATGTCTATGATTCTAGAAAGGACTTTTCTGAAGTATAAAGTCTACAGGAGATTTAAATATCCCTGTAGTGGGTAGAAAATTATGCCCAGGGTTGAAGGATGGGACGGTTGCTCCAAGATGGTGGGTCAACTCCTAGTGCAACAGTCTTTAAAAGTTGTCCATGGGGACCCATGTCTTTGCATGACCAAGAGCTATGGTTTAAACCTCTTAGGAATATGGTGGTGCTTAAACCTTCCTCAGCTGTGCTAACATATTGTCTACACCTCTGTTGAAACACATTTCACTGTACTCAGGTAATAGAAGTGTCCTCTCCCCTTTGTCCCAGACTGGAGTGCACTGAAGTGTCTTGCTTCATCTCCGGGTAGGAAGACCCTGATGTGCCCCCACCCCAGCCTGGCTTGTAATAACATTTAATCTGAACTCACTCTCCCTATCCTCTCAGCAGAGTCCTGCCATCTCATATAGCTTACAAATGTACAGGAGGATTGCCAGGTTACATTTATCACACCACAGGGCTTCTAATGCAATATGATACCTTTTAGGTTAGGGCAAGGGGTTGCTAGGCCATGCCACGGTGAAGTGGCAAGATTCCCACCATGAAGCACAGAAGTCAGTGGGGGGAACCAAGGAGTCTGTGGTAGGCAGCTTGGGTCAGTTGTCCCCCAGAAAGAGATGCTAGGATAGGTGCGGGGTCTTTCGTAGGAAATTTCCCATCCATAAACACTGGCGTCTCCAGAGGACGAGCCTGTCCTGGAGCACTGTGTTGGATGGGCTCGGAGGCTCTTCCCTCCTAACCCGGAACCGGGTCCCTGTCCTCCAAACCGCTTGCATTCCTTCCCCATTCTTCTCTCACCTCTGCGTTTCGGTTTGAAATATGGCACTTTGGGGTCTTGGGCACACCGTTTCTTATTTTTCTCCAATTCTCCCAAAGATTCTAATGCCTTCAAGGCCAGGACCTGTTTTCTTGGAACTTTTGATCCCATTATTGTATCTCAGCCCATACCAGATCCTTAAATGTTTGATGAATGAATGTGCGATATCTACCTTAAAGCAAGAAACGGCAAAGAAGGATCTGCTGCTCACAGCTGTTGCCACAGTAACCAGCAGGTGACCTCCCTAAAAGAAGGCATCTGTGGGGGCAGAAAGCTAGGAAACAGTAGCATTTCAAGTGAGTCCTCACAGAAAAACAAAAAGGAAGCACTGACAAAGACTGGGAAGCAGCAAGGTGCTGAAGGGTAAAGTGTCTTTGGCTCTGCCTTGTGGCAATAGCGGAGGGTGGGAGGGGGCTTGAACGTTGGAGTGGGCATGTGTGGGGAGAGGGGTGGGGGAGGGGGCAAAAAGCTCCCAAATAAAGGCATCCAAACATGCACGTGCGAATGTGTCTGTGTAATCCTCTCACACCGAGAATCTGTGTAACTGCTGGTGTGGGGGTTAGTGAGAAGTCCATGGTCAGCGCTTTCAGGGTGAGGCAGGAAGGGATGCTGTGGTGTGCTTTAAACAAGCCCGTTAAGAGCTTTTCAAAGTGATGCTCATGTTTCTCATCATTAACTAATGAATTAACTAGTTCAGTCGTCCTCAACTTTTGACTGTTACATTAAGATGGCTGGATGCTAAGGGGCACTTGTACCTCAATGTTTATAGCAGCACTCTCAACAATAGCCAAATTATGGAAAGAGCCTAAATGTCCATCAACTGATGAACGGATAAAGAAATTGTGGTTTATATACACAATGGAGTACTACATGGCAATGAGAAAGAACGAAATATGGCCCTTTGTAGCAATGTGGATGGAACTGGAGAGTGTGATGCTAAGTGAAATAAGCCATACAGAGAAAGACAGATACCACATGTGTTCACTCTTATGTGGATCCTGAGAAACTTAACAGAAACCCATGGGGGAGGGGAAGGAAAAAAAAAAAAGAGGTTAGAGTGGGAGAGAGCCAAAGCATAAGAGACTCTTAAAAACTGAGAACAAACTGAGGGTTGATGGGGGGTGGGAGGGAGGGGAGGGTGGGTGATGGGTATTGAGGAGGGCACCTTTTGGGATGAGCACTGGGTGTTGGATGGAAACCAATTTGACAATAAATTTCATATATTGAAAAAAAAAGATGGCTGGATGCTATCATCCTGTAGATACTATTAAGATGCTCAGGACATCAAAGACAAGTCCTGGTCCCATCCAACAGCCTAATAAGGAAAAGAGGTTGGTATCTGCAGATTATATCCCTATGTGGAAGTTAAATTAACAAGCATAGAAGAACTTTGCAAAGGCCAGCCAGACAGAGGAGGGTGTGGTGATTAAGAAAACAGAGCCATTGTCCTGTCTCCTCTGGTCCCTACAGGAGTGACCTCTTTGTTCTATGACTATGCAAGGAAACAGATGCAATTTTCCTATCATCCCCACACTCAGGGTGAGTTCAGGGTTGACATTTTAATAAATTGTTTTATAGATAACAAAAGCTTTGAAATTCTGCTTTCTTTGTTTCCTCTTCTGAATGCTATGAGGGTTGCACAAATAGCTGAATTGTTAAGAAAAACAAATAAACGATGAAGTGTACAGTGTGGTAATTAATAGATGGACAGTTAATGAGATAAATTGGAATCGAAATCAGAGGAACTCTATATCATTGTCAGTTCTTCATGTTGCTTTTGAGGTCAGAGAGCCCATCTTGCTTTTAACTGGTTTTAAGTATTAGTCAGAATGCTACAATAATGTATTACAATGGTATTAGCAAATATTATAGGCCCAAGTCCTCAAAATATTTCTGCACCTTAAAGAATTCAGTATGAAACAATAAATAAATAAGTGTTTTGACCAAGTACAATATTCACTTAAATTTGAAACGAGATTTATGTGAATCTAGCATGACTCAAGTTCTCAAGAAGAAAGATGTAATCAAATATTTACAACACAATGTCATAAGATATATAAGAGAATTGAGTGCAAAATGATCTGGGCACGGAGTTGCTAATAATATCCTGAAAATAAATCTCTTTTAAAAAGAAATACAGCACAGGGAATGAAAATGACACATAACCTTCTCATTTTAATTTTTCTTGAACAACAAAAATGTGTGGTATACATACATACATACATACATACATACATACAATATATATGCATATACAGTTGACCCTTGGGCAACACAGATTTGAACTGCATGGGTCCATTTGTAGGTGAATTTTTTCAATAATTACACTGCAGTACTGTAAATGTATCTTTTCTTCCTTACAATCTTCTTAATCATTTTCTCCAGCTTACCTTACGGTAAGAATACAGCATATAATACACATTATATACAAAATATATGCTAATTGCCTTAATTGGTAAGGCTTCTAGTCAGCAGGCCATTAGTGGTTGTTTTGGAGGAATCAAAACTTATGCACAGATTTTTGACTGCACAGGGTGTGTTGGTGCCCTTATCCCCCACATTGTTCAAGAGTCAACTGTACACACACACACACACACACACACACACACACACACACATGCCTAACTGAACTTTAAAGTACCAAGAAATGTCTTATCTTACATTTTATTGTGTCTTTCTGGGTAGAGAAAATATATCCTATCAAAATGCAAACTAATCCACATAACCTGCTTTAATCCAAAAACGGACTCTCGGAACAACAACAACATAGATGTTCTCCTGCTTCACCTCTATTTACTGTAATCCAAGACCCAGGGATGTGGCAAACAACTTTTCCTTTTAATCTGAAAACCTCCCTGACCACCCAAAGAGATGACCCGTGCCCTACCTGTGAGATTGGCTGTAGGCATCGCCATGCAGTATTTGAGAAAAGGCAAATACAATGTCAACTTTTCTTTATTGACTATGACCTTGCCTGTTGTCCTGCTTCTAGTTTACTCAGAGAGATTTTCCACCTAACAGAACCTGCTGACCACCACACCCAAGGAGAAGGTGCTGGAAAAAATCAAAATAACTTTCTGAGGAACAAATCACAGCCATCTAAATTACTCCTTTGACAGAGTAATGGATCTTATAGATGAAAGAGAACACAAGGTGTCATTTATCTTGACTTCACAAGACTTGTCAACTTTTCTTGGTCTTTTCTGAAGAACACAATCATAAATAATTTAGAAAATTATGACTTAGACCTCAAAACCTTTAAGGGAGACAACTACAACCTGGGAATGAGGACTTTAAAAAATAATAGTTACCTGGGTCTCCTGGGATGGAATGGGAATCATAAAGCAATTTGTCAGGGAAATTTATGGAGCCCGGTACTACCTATAATTGATATGAGGCATTCATTTCTTGGACAATTCAACTTAATTCAATTCAGCAAAAATACATTTGTTTAATGGAACTGTAATGGGGTTGAACACTGCCCTGGGCGTGTCAGTGATGGTGTTTACAGCCCTGAGAGTTGGCTTCTGGTTCAAGAAGCTCTGCTTGTTGCCAGTGTGTGGTATTTTGCTACAGCAAGCAGCCCAAGCAGACTAATACAGAGCTCTGGGCCAAGAGGCAGCCCTGGGTCCTCTGCATTGCACAGGTGGCTCTGACGGGACCAGGGATTCGCAATAGACACCAGGGTAACTCATCTAGAAGGCTGAATGGCCCTGTATGGTGGCCAAGAGCACAGCTCTCTCTGTGCAACTGGGCAATGATAGAGAGCTACACAACCAGGCTGGCTCCTGGTGGATTTGCACTGGTGGGTGCAGTGGATTAATAATCAAAATCTAAAGAAGGTACAGTGCACACAGAAAAAAGTGACAGTACAGGGAGAGATCATGTGGGGTATCAGTGAAAACTGAACAGAGAGGTTAGTCCTTCAAGTTGCTTCAGACAGATTTCCAAATCTGATTCCAATCTTCATTTAGCCTTATAATAATCTCCTCTGCCTCACTCCTTGTTTTCTCTCCTTCCTCCCTTCCTTCCTCCCTCCTTCCCTTCCTCTTTCTCTTTCTTTCTTTCTTTCTTTCTTTCTTTCTTTCTTTCTTTCACTGAGAATATTTAAGTCCTATTCTCTTAGCAAATTTTAATTACACAATACAATGATGTCAACTCTAGTCACCATGATACACATTATATCCTCAGACCCTATTTGTTATAGCTAAAAGATTGTACCCCTTTACCAACCTCTCCCTATTTCTTCCATCTCCCAGTCTCTGGCCACCATGTTTCTACTCTGTTTTCATGAGTTTGACTTTTTTTTTTTTTTTTAAGTTCCACATATAAATATAAGTGATACCATGCCAACGTTGATCTTTCTCTGTCTGGTTTATTTCACTTGGCACAATGTTCTCAAAGTTCATCCATGCCGTTGCAAACGCCAGGATTTCCTTCTTTCTCACATTGAATAATATTCCATTGTATATATACCACAATTTTATCTGTTCATCCACCAAAAGATGTTTAGGTGGTTTCAATATCTTGCCTTTTAATAATGCTACAGAGAACCTGGGAGTGCTAATATCTCTTTGAAATCCTGTTTTCATTTCCTTTGGACATATACCTAGAAGTGGGATTTCTGGGTCATATGGTAGTTGTATTTTTGATTTTTTGAGGAACCACCATACTCCTGTCCATAGTGGCTTCACCAATTTACACCTCCACCAATACTTATCTCTTGTCTTTTTGATGATAACCATTCTAACAGATGTGAGCTGATACACCATTGTGGTTTTGATTTGCACTTCCCTGCTGGTTACATAACCATAAACACTTTTCTGTAACTGGAGGTCCAGGAGAGACTTGATCTTACATGGCTTTTGAAATTGGAAAAAAAAAATGTTTTTTGGAATTTGAAAAAAAAAATTTTTTGGAATTGGAAAAAAAAATGTATTTTCTCTTATAAAAAGTGGGACCTTTCATTCTGCAAATATGAGAAAGCTCCTTCCTATTTTACCATTTTATTCTTGAGGAAGCCCTACATTCAACAAAATAACCAAAATACTCTTTCTTTAGAATGAGATAGACAATATATATTTTAGAATTTATATATATGTGTGTGTATATATATATATATATAGTTATACATATATATACACATATATATATAGTTATACATATATATATATACATATATATATTAGAAAGAGAGAGAACTTGTATATATTTAGAAAATAGTAAAGAATAATTCCCTCTCAAAATTAGAAAATAATAGTTCTTAAAAAATACAGTTCTTGATTTTTTCAAATTGAGATTTAGCTTCAGATTCAGGGATATCTAATTTATATAATTAAATGTATACTTAAAATTACAGCTTATACTAGGGGTGTGTGTTTGTGCATGTGTTGGTTTTTGTTTGCTTTTTATATTCTTGTCCAAGTAGTAGCTTCCCAACCATCAAGAGTAGAGACTGAGCTCCTGTGATGAAGGCATGCAGGCCTGAATTTCTCTGCATCTTATACTGGAAGAAGGCTGGGCCCAGCATAGCTAAAGCTAGAATGGATTACTTGGATGCTAAATTTACTGTTATTTCAGATGAAGCGTAAACATGGTAAGTTGAATCAAGGCATGTAGCTCTACTTTCTCCTGAAACATGATGTTTAAAAACAGTAAAACAGTAAAGGGATAAAAAAGGCATAAACTCACAAGGATATTCCATTTGGGAACAGAAAAGGAAACAGTAGCAAGTAAAAGGAAATCAGCACAAGTTCTGAGAGCAGAGCTGAAATCAAGTCTGTTGGGGGTGGAGGGAAGGGAGGAATGGAGAAAGCAGAAGTGAGCGGGTGAGCACGTACTGATCCCAAGAAGGCTCAGAAGTTGGAGGGGCCATGTTTCCAAGGTTCTTCCTTGTCTTAATAAAGGAATGTGGAGTTTCTATTGAGACTAAATCAGAGCATATGAACTCAGGAACAATGAGTCCATCTGAGGGCCATGGAGAACGAAGTGAAAGACTGCTCATGAATGGTGAGAAGCCAGCCTCTTTACCCATTCAGCTCGCACAATACTAGCAGCTTGGCTCACACATCCCAGAAAAAAGAGGGTTTCTCTCTAAGAGCAAGGACCACCTATAGGAAAAACAAAAAAACAAAAAACTTATCGAAACTGACACTTGGAGGTCACCCAGCAAAAGAGCTTTGTCATCACCTTATAAGTGTTCATTACCTCACCACTAACTTTGAGCAAACATTCAGACATTTGAAGAAATCTTCCCACATAAATGAGAGAGGTGGGGCACCTGGGTGGCTCAGTCAGTTAAGCATCTAGCTGTTGATTTAGGCTTAGATCATGATCTCATGGTTTGTGAGTTTAAGCTTGGGATTTTCTCTCTCTCTCTCTGCCCCTCCTCATTCGTGCATGTGCACTCTCTCTCTCTCAAAATAAATAAACATTTAAAAAACGAGATAGGTAGAAACAAACAGATTTTTTAAAGCCTTGGAAGAAAAAGAGATGAAACTAAAAGTTAAAAAAAAAAAAACTAATTAAAAAATCCAGAGGGTGCCTGGGTGTCTCTGTCGGTTAAGTGCCCCACCTTGGTTCAGGTCATGATCTTGGGGTTTATGAGTTTGAGCCCTGCATTGGGTGCTGTGCTGACAGCTCAGAGCCTGAAGCCTGTTTCAGATTCTGTGTCTCCCTCTCTCTCTGCCCCTCTCCCACTTGCTCTCTGTTTCTCTCCATCAAAAATAAAGAAACATTAAATTTTTTTTTCAAAAATCATCAGAGATGAGAAAATATTGTGGTCATGAAATAAGAATTGGAGGCTATAAAAGTGAGGAAAAGTATTATTAGATATTAATATTTTAATGTGAGAAATGTAAAATATCAATAGGAAGGTTAAAGGATCTAAGTTGAAAGCTCTCAGGAACTGGAGCAAAAAGTCCAAGGACCAGAAAACACAAGAGAAAACATAAGCATCCAGAGAATTCACGTGGAAGAACTAGGAGGTTCCGCAACTGACAGGTAGGAATTCTTGACAAGGATCAGGAGTGCACTGGAGAAAAAAGTTCAAAGAATCAATAAAATAGCCCTGAAATCAAGGACATGAGTTTCTAGATTAAATTACCCACCAAGTGCCTACGAAGCAAATGACTGACAGAAACTAACATCAAAACACATCATTTTGCAGTTTCAAAAGGGAAGATTCTATTAGCTTTGAGCAATAAAATACCATTTACCTTCTGTGGATGGCTGAGTAATGGTTACCCAAAGATATCAGTTCCTAATTCGGAGAACTGTAAGTTTGGAAAAAGTGTTCTTGCAAACGTGATTAAATTAAGGCTCTTGAGATGGGGAGGTTATTCTGGATTATCCCAGTAGGCCCTAAATGCAACCGTGAGTGCCCTTATAAGAGAGAGGCAAAGGGGAAATTAACACACACAGAAGAGAATGTAGATGAAGTGGAGACAGGCTTGAAGATGCTGGCCTGATGTATTTCAAGGACTGCTCATTTCCAGCACCGGATTCCCCCGGACTCCCCAAGAGGATTGATAGTGGCAATTCTCTTCTGCTGAATCTATACTTAATCACAAGGATGCGCCCTGGGTCCATGTCCTCAATAGGACAACTGCCATAAAGGAGTCCCAAGTGTATCAGTTTCCTACAGCTGCTGTAACAAAGTACCACCGACTGGATGGCTTAAACGACAGAAATCTCTTTTGTCACAGTTCTGGAAGCTGGAAGTGTGAGACAAAGACGTCGGCCGAGCTAGTTTCTTCTGAGAGCTCTCTCCTTGGGTTGTAGACAGTGTCTTCGCCCTATGTCCTCACGTGGTGTTGCCTCTGTCTGTGTCCAAATTTCCCTGCTTCTAAGAATACTAGGCTTATTGGATTAGGGTCCACCCTAATGACCTCATTTTAATTTAATTCCTCTTCAAAGAAGCTGTCTCCACAAAAGGAGAAATGTGGTTCAGAAACGCAGCATATAAATTTTGGGACAGGCACAATTCAGCCCGTAATGCCACATTATAATTTACTCAGCCTTAAAATATTTTTATCAAAATGACATCTAAAAACAAAATAATAGTTTCAAAAGTTAGAGTATTACATAACTTAAAAAAAAATGTTTCTTTATTTTGAGAGACAGAGGGATAGAGAGCGAAGAGGGGAGGGGCAGAGAGAGAGGGAGAGAGAGAATCCCACCCAGGCTCAGTGCTGTCAGTATGGAGCCCAAAGCAGGGCTCAAACCCACAAACCGTGAGATCATGACCTGAGGCAAAACCAAGAGTCTAATGCTTAACCGACTGAGCCACCCAGGAGCTCCTAGAATATTACATAACTTACAGTTAAATTAGCACTCCTTGTCCCACTAGCCCCATCTGTAATATTTGCTCTCCAACAGTAGCCACTTTCAAGTTTTTTTTTCTCTATCCTTTATATCCACATTTCTAAATACATTTTTATACTTCTATTTATTTTTTCATCATAAATATTACGTGTTGGCTCCATAGTGTGGAATGTAAGGATTTTACTCTCTTGTACCCCTTATACACACTTCCCACCAAATGGTTAAATAGTCAATATGTACTTTATTATCACTATGTATTATTCACAGGTGATCCGAAAAGGAATTGTGTTTCCTTTCTCGTGCTGTATTTCGTTTTATATGGGGCTTAAAATTGCCTTCATTTTCCCTAAGTGTTCAGTAAAGCCCTGTTAGAGTTCATAGTCAGTTCTTGTGGCATTGGCGGGTCTGGTCCCAGATATAGGAAGGAATGGCCAAGGAGCATCAGTGGTGGCCCCCGGGGAGGACAGCCATGCCCGGCAGAAAGCACTTATCAGATCTTTGGCTGCATAAACACCACACACAGTCCATTTCTGTTAACTGCTCATTATCCATTTGGCACAAGAGACCCTCTGCCAACGGCCAATGGATTTTTCAAAGAACTAAGAAAATATTTGATTACCTGAGACAAATTCGATTCAAATATCTAAAAAGAATGGTTCAATGTATTATTCAATGAGCCAAATCTCTAAACCTCCTCCATCTTCGCTCATATATCTGGCTTCCCTCCGATGGCCACAGATGAACACTCCCAGCTAGATCCAGGATCAATACTCGACTTGTGGGTACCAGACATCATCCCCTCCCTGGCATTTCCTTTCTCTCTAGCATTTTCATTTCTCTCTGCTACTGAATAATTCCCACTAGTATACATTCTTGCTGTTGGATCTCATACCTTAAAAACACTTATTCTTGAACTCACATTCCCCTCCGTTGCCATCCTGCTCTCTATTCCCTTTTATATTTAACTCCCTGAAAAGGATGTCTGCATTCACCTAGCTCTGCTTTTCATCTGGCATTGTCTCTTGAATCTACCTCAAACAGACTTTGTCCCTATTACACCACTAAAAATGACTTTGCCAAGGTCAACAAGGACTTTCTCTCATTTGACCTCCCAGCAGCATCAAACACAGCTGGCCACTCCCATCTTCTTAAAGCATTTCTTTATTTGGTTTCCAGGACACCACATTCTCCTAATTTTTCTATTCATCTCTGGCTTCACTTCTTCTGAATCTTCTTTACTGGTTCATCCCTCTCTTTTCAGACCTCAGAATGCTGAAGTGCCCCGAGGCTCTGTTCTTTTTATATCTAATGCCACTTTCCACATCCACTCCTTAGGTTATCTCATTCAATCCCACTGCTTTGAAAATAATCTATGACTTTATGGCTCTCAAAAGAAATCTCTAGCCTCATTTTTTAAAAATTTTATTAGAGAGAGAGAGAGAGAGAGAGAGAGAGAGAGAGAGAGAGAAAAGGAGAATCTCAAGCAGGCTCCACGTTCAATTCAGAGCCAGATGCGGGGCTTGATCTCAGGACCCTGGGCTCTTGACCTGAGCTGAAATCAAGAGTCAGATGCTCAACCAACTGAATCATCCACGCATCCTTCTCTAGCTTCATTTTGTCCCCTCAACCCTGCATCAGTGTATTCTCTGCTACTTAAACCTCAGTTCCCTGTTCCTCCTCCCAGACACTTGTCTCTCCTTCTCCCCTGTCTTAAGGAACAGCAGCAGCACTGGCTAAGTCAGCGTAACAACTATGATGACAATTTCCTGCTACTTTTGCCTTAGGATGAAAAGTTGTCACAGAAATTTTAACTTGTTAAAAAATTTTTCTTAATGTTTATTTATTTCTGAGAGAGAGGCAGAGTGCAAGAAAGGGAGGGGCAGAGACAGAGGGAGACACAGAATCTGAACCAGGATCCAGGCTCTGAGCTGTCAGCACAGAGCCTGTCGCGGGGAACCCACAAACAGTGAGATCATGACCTGAGCCAAAGTCGGCGCTCAACAGACTGTGCCGCCCAGGTGTCCCCAAATTTTAACATTTTTTAAATACTACTTCTTTCAGAGCAGGATCCAGGGTAAAACAAGGAGATGAGTATTAAAAAAAAAAAAAAATTAAGCGGTAAAGAGAAGAACAGTGTGTCCAAGTGTAGGAAAGTTGAAGAACCACCATCTTATCTTCAGAAATAAGATAAAAAGACAGAGGTTAAACCACTGCTGGAGAGACCACGAGGTGCATGAGAGAGGACTTTCTCCACCCGGATGGGCACTGGCTAGAAATGGGCCACGGAGGAAGGGGGCATACACTGTCCCTCTGAGCACTTATTAGACATGGGTTGGTAACAATCTGCTCTGAAAGATTTCAAGACATGTCCTCCCTGGAGGGAGGAGGAAGAATCCAAAGGCCTCCTGAGGGCCCATATAACTCCTAGATTTACAGTGCACCATTACATTACCACCACGGTTTAGCGACACAGTGCAGTAAACATATAACATTAAGCCAGCCGCCATCTGGACCTTTCTTGGCCTAGGCACACTCAGTAGCTGTCCAGGGTTTACACCTAAGGAGGTGTTCACATATGTGTGTGCCTCCAGCATAGTTCATTATGGTTTTGTTTTATTTTATTTCATTTTATTTTCTCTTAATATACAGTGCCCTTCAAGTTTTCTTTTAAGTCTACCGCAAATAACAGGTTTTAGCACATCAGGTGATATTTTGCTTCCTGAAGCAGTTAAATTAATTTTCTATTACCAATGCAAATGTGTACTTTCCAATTTACCCACTGCACAATAAAACCTAATTTAAAGCAATTAATGTTCATTAATGGCCCCATCTGCATGTTTATCGCTTTATCCTTAAATACTTGAGACATGGTATCCATATTTTATAGCTCACTTCTTATCAGCAAGAATTCTTATCCTCAAGGGTAAATGTAAGACTAATGTGCCAGGATCTCATATCTTTATAAGAAAACTACATTGTCTTTTTTCTTTCTTTTTTTTTTTCTTTTTTCTTTTTAGAGCTGTATGAGTAGGTTGAATGCGCATACTAATCGTACCTACTACCGAAGAAAGTGGGGGGCGGGGTTCTCTCTGGGCACTCACCTCCCTCTCCATCTTCCTTTCCTCAGAACTCGTGTGTCACAGCAGTGAGCGTGCTCTGGCCAGTTCTGCAACCCTCTGACAGGATTTGGCCAGGCATAGGATGGAATGCGGGGACAGCAGCACTGGTTATCTCACCTCGTCCCCTTCAGCAGGGCAACGCCTTGCCCGGAAGGGGCCAGGGGGCGGCGCTTCCTAGAATGTCAGAAGGCGTTCTGAGCATGCGCCTTGATATCAGCCAGGCATCGCTTTGCCACTTAATTGCCTTCGTTGTGTACACTTAAGGATATTGTCTACACCTGTTCCGCATCAGTTTTCTCACTCTGCTTGATTAGGCTTTTCTCAGGACTAAGATAATATGCTAAAAGTGAAAAGATGTGTCGTCAATAAGAGGGTAGCTTTCACCCGACCAGACTGTTGGGTTCAAATCCTGGCTTCACGTCTCACCAGCTATGTGTGCGTGTGAGAGAGGCCTCTCTCTGCCTTGGTTTTCTCATCTGTAGAATGGGCATCATTAATCTATCTCAAAGGGTTCTGGTAAGGATTAAAAGGAGCTAATATGTATAAATAGCTTAAAACAGAGCATGGCAAATAGCAAGGACTTGGTGACTGCTTGGAAAAGAACAAAAGCGGTAGTTAGATGGAAAACAAAAGCCATTTTTATTAAAGGAATTTGTCTAGAGTCACCGTCTGTAGTGATAAATTGTGGTTTCTGAAGTTAGAGACAAGAATCCTGACATAAGGGCACATTGCAGGTGGCTGGTCTCACAATATCTCCCCCACAACCTAGAGGAAGGCATAGTAAGTATCTTTGCTATGACACTATTATGTCTAAAGCCCTGACAGCCAAATGCATGTATAATGCTTGCAAAAAGAAAAAAAAAAAAAAAAGGAAAAAAATCAATAATATGTTTACACTCTTGTAACAAGGAAAGTGAATTCGTTTGGAAGGGATTTTTTTATATAATGTTGCTGAGCCAAGATCAACCCATCTGATTTCTCTATTCCTTAAAAAAAAAAAAAAGAAGAAGAAGAAGAAAGAAAGAAAAGTTAATAAATGTTTCCACACGTGTGATTTCAATGAAATTTACATTTATGAGTCATTATCATTTTGGCGGAAGGCAGAATGATACTCGGCTTGTCACTGGTGGGACAGATGGAGATGGGAGTTTAGGAAGTTGACACACTAGCTGACAGAAACGAGTAAAATTTACGTCCCAACCAACCTAATGGCAAGCAATTATCTCTGAACTAGGATAACAAATGTGCTTTTTTATACTCAAAAGATGACATGCATTTTAGAAGTTTCCAGAAGCCATATTTTCTGTAAAGAAGCAATTGCTTCTGTATTCAACATTTAGTACAAGAGTTTAATTGG
Source organism: Prionailurus viverrinus (assembly GCF_022837055.1). Classification (NCBI taxonomy): domain Eukaryota; kingdom Metazoa; phylum Chordata; class Mammalia; order Carnivora; family Felidae; genus Prionailurus; species Prionailurus viverrinus. The sequence goes on along the minus strand of NC_062561.1, from coordinate 68,757,949 downwards.
ATACTGACCCTCTCAGAAGATTTCGTTACAAGTTAAAGTTAGACATTAAGAGAATGGAAAAGTCTACCTAAAGTGGTGGCTACTTTCTGTTACCTATTTCTCTGTTTAAATATGGCCTTACAAACGTGCTTTTACTGGGGCGCCTGGGTGGCTCAGTCGGTTAAGCATCTGACTTCGGCTCTGGCCATGTTCTCGCGGTCCGTGAGTTCCAGCCCCACATTGGGCTCTGTGTTGACAGCTCAGAGCCTGGAACCTGCATCAGATTCTGTGTCTCCCTCTTTCTCTGCCCCTCGTTTGCTTGTGCTCTATCTCTCTCTGTCTCTCAAAAATAAATAAACAAACAAACAAAAAACAAATGTGCTTTCACTTCATATTCAATACTGTTTCTAGACTTTGGCATCAGCAAAATATAAATTACTCTATGCACAATCCATAGGCATACTATTTTGTGAGCATGATAAATAAAACAAATACAAGTGGAAATCTGGTGTTTATCTTGTCTTGAAAGACTATCTATCTTAGTATGAGAAAGGCATTTTTGATTCCACGATTAAATGACATCTTACATAACAAAAAATTGGCAAATGTACTGGTATAAATTCATCACGATGACATTATGTAATTAAAATGTATTGATATAAACCTTTAAGACACTTTAAATGTCTTACAGTGTAAATTTCAAATGCTTGGGCTCATAAATTTATTCTATATAAGAAAGTAACTTAACTAGATGCACTGTCCTATCTATAAATTATATGTCGTGAAACATGATGAAATAGTTACATGAATGACTTTCATTTACTTATTTTCATGAGGGCATAGAATATAACTGCTATTTGATCAAGAAGTAAAATTTTGAAAATTAACTTACATAGAAAGTCCAGAAATACACATTCTTGGCCTATTAGAGATGGAAGTGACCATGCTTATTCTCTAGATCAAATCCCTTAGGTTAGAAATAGTGAAGTTGAGGCTCAAAAATGTTGCTGTCACATCCTAACTGTGATATTAAATAACAGCAATGATACCGATACAATGAAAACATCCTCAGCCATTTAAAAATTAACCATATCTCTGTTTAATAGTCTCAAAATCTTAACCTCACAAAAATATTGGAAAGAAAGGAATACCAGAAAAAAAGAGCATGGATGTGATGTAATCCAATGAATTGATGATGGTGCTGTGACGTCAGAGGGAAGAGCAAAAGAAAGAAATAGGTACAAAAGAAATGATATTGAGCCCTTGCTCTCTGCCAAAATCACCGTAACATAACTTATTCAAAAAAGACTTAAAGTCTGTCTTAACGCTTACTAGTCAGTGTCCTTGGGTGAATCAAGCCCTATGAATCTCTGATCCCATATTTCAAAGTGAAGGTAATAATACCCACCGTTACCGTAGGGAATAAGCGAGATAATGCATGTAAAGTATGAAGTTATTCCTGCAAGACAGTAAGACTATACTGTACCCTTAGATCTTCAGATGGGCTCTGTCACTCACTGCTCATGACCACACCATGATACAAAGTCAGTGGCAGAGCTGGGATTCAAATTTTGTCTCTCTAGTCCCAAACCCAAGCAATTCTCCTGTTTGGCTTCAAGACATTTGTACATGGTCATCCCTCCACTCAGAATTCTCTCCCCACCTCCCTGTCCTACATCTCCAACTGCCTGCTAAATCCTATCCATCCTTCACAATTCATTTTAAATACAACTTTCAGTGAACTATCCCTGGAACTTCCCCTATATGTTCTCTTAGTATTCCCATATTTTTGCTTTGTTGTACTTATTAATAATTAAAGTTAATTACTCTTCTAACTATTTTTAACTACTGTTTCTCTACTAAACTGTATAAATTCCATGAGATCAAGGGCCATTTCTCTCTTGCTGAACATCTTATCTCCGATCCTTGGGAAGGTATTTGGCACAACGTAGGCATTCAATAAAAACTTGCTGGATACATCAGTGAAGGCACGAATGGATAAACAAAGAATGAAAAAGAGCTTTGTATTGGCAAATATTTTTTATTTTGTTTAGTAATGGCAGAATGCTAATAAAGTCCCTGAGGAAGTCAAAGGACTTTGTCCAGGGCAGAAGCAAGAATTGCCCAAGAAAAGGAGGAGGGACGATTTTGACATTTGTAGAAAAGAAGATGGAAAGATCACTGCAGACGTACAAATATCTTCAAAGGATCCCTTCATTGACATGCTATTCTCTGTGAAGTGGGAGGTGGCCTTCACATGTGATTAAGAGAGAGGAGGGAGATGAAGTTTGGAAGAGCTCTGTGAAAAGAACAGAAGGTTCTGAATGAGAGACACAGAACTGCCAGGAGGCATCAAGCATTCAGCCAAAGTTAGAGACCATGAATTTGGAATGTTACCAATTTACACCGGCTTGGGTAGCATTTTCTGCTGCTCAGTTCAGTGATCAGGGTCTTGAAGACAGATGTTTAGATTCAGTATAAAGATGAGGATCAGGAGGAGGAGGAGGAGGAGGAGGAGGAGGAGGAGGATGCTGACAAACATTGACTCACTCCACCAAACACTGTGCAAAGTTGTTTCTACGAATTATCTCATTTCTTATACACACAACATTGTGTATATCCATTTTTTACAGATGAAAATACGAAGACATTTTTATACCACTTTTTAAAGGTATAATTCACATATCATAAAATTCACCCATTGCATATGTAGAATTAAGTGAAATTTATAAATTTACAGAGTTAGCAACCATCATCACAAGTCAGTTTTAGACCATTTCCATCACTCCAAAAAAATTCCCTTGAGCCTGTTTGCACTCAATCCTGCTTCAACCTCCAAACCCAGGCAACCACTGATCTGCTCTCTGTTTGAATAATTTGTCTTTTTTGGACATCTTGTATAAATGGAATCATATAATAGAGAGATTTGTGTTTTGTGTATGCGTGTGGCTTTCTCACTTAAGATAACGTTTTTGTGGTTCATCCATGCTGTAGTATGTATTAGTATTTTGTTATTTTTTTATTGCTGAATAGCATTTAATTATATGGATACATCCCATTTTAAAATTCATAGGCATTGGGATTATTTCCAGTTTGAGACTATTATGATGTTGCTATGAGTGTTCATATATAATTCTTTGTGTGGACATATATTTTTATTTCTTTCTGTAGATCCTGGAGTGGAACTTGGAATTATAAACCTGTCTGGTAAAGTTATATTTAACTTTTTAGGAAACTCCCAAAATGTTTTCCAAACTAGACATGTACTGTCCAGTACCATTGTATATCCCTACCAGAAATGTATATATCAACTGTATTTTCTGTGTCTATTGAGATAGCCATGTAGTTTCTATTCTTTATTCTATTAATATGGTTATTCAATTAGTTAGTTTTCAGATGTTAGTTTTCAAAGTTTTGCACTCCTGAGAGATAAACCCCACATGCTCATGCTATAGAATACTTTGGATATGCCTCTGAATTTTTTTTTGCTAATATTTTGTTAAGAAATTTTGCATCTATATTTCTGAGGGATATCCATTTATAGTTTTCTTGCCATGTTTTTGTCTGGCTTTGGTATCAGGGTAATTGTGGCCTGAAAAAAATTAGGTGAGAATGTTCCCTTTTCATCTATTTTATGAGTTTGTAAAGATTGTTATTACTTTAAACATTTAATAGAATGTACTATTTAAGACAAGAGAGGCAGGACCATTGTGGCAAGATTTTAAATTACTAGTTACATTTCTTTATTATTCTGGACTTTTCGGGTTTTCTATTTCTTCTTGAATCCATCTCAGTAATTTGTAAACACACAATTTTCTACTCACATCTTTATCATTTCCTTCCTGCTGCTTACTCTGGATTTAGTTTGCTTTTCTTTTTCTATTTCTTCAAGATGGGAGCTTAGATTATTGGGATTAGAAACTTTCTTTTTTGGTGTTATAAGCATCTAGAGTTATAAATTTCCTTCTAAGCACTGCTTTAGTTGCACTCAATAATGGTCACCTCTTTTTAGCCTTCATTCAACTCAAAATAATTTTTGATTCCCTGTTTGGTTTCTCCTTTGACCCGTGGGTTATTTAGAAGTCTATTAGTACCCAAATGTTTGGCACACATCTCTTTCTGTTGTGGATATCTAATTTAATTTTGCTGTGGTCAGAAAATATACTTTGCATGATTTCAATTATTAAAAAACCTGTTCAGAGGGGCGCCTGGGTGGCTCAGTCAGTTAAGCATCCAACTTCGGCTCAGGTCGTTATATCATGGTTTGTGAGTTCAAGCTCCATATTGGGCTCTCTGCTTCAACACAGAGCCCACTTCAGATCCTGTCTCCCTCTTTCTGCCCCTCTCCAGTGCTGCTTGCTCCTCTTTCTCAAAAATAAGTAAACATTAAAAAAAAGTATTGGGAATATTGTGTGGCCCAGCATATAGTCTATCCTGGAGAATATTCCATTGCAAAAATGTGTTCTATAGTTTTTGAGTGAGATGTGCCCGAATATCAGTTAAGTAACATTGGTTGATGATGTTGTTCAGTCTTTTATACCTTTGCTGATTTTCTGTTATTTGTTATACTGATTATTGGAGTGGAGTATTTAAACCTCCAACCATTAATTTTTTGATTGTGTATTTCTCTTTTCAAACCTGTTATTTTTTGCTTTAAGTATTGGGGGGTCTTTGTTATTAGATGTGTATACATTTATAATGATTATATCTTTCTAATATATTGACCATTTTAACATTATAAAATGTCTTTCTTTGTTTCTAATGATATTTATTATATTGAGGTTTACTTTGTTTGATAATAATATAACTGCTCCAGATCCATAATGGTTACTGTTTCATGGTGTACCTTTTGTCAACCTTTCTTTTTAAAAAAAATCTATTTATTTATTTTGAGAGAAAGAGAGAGAGGGGGAGAGAAAGAGGGAGAGAGAGATAATGAACCAGGGGAAGGGGAGAGGGGGAGAGGGGGAGAGAGAGAGAGAGAGAGAGAGAGAGAGAGAGAGAGAGAGAGAGAGAATCCCAAGCAGCCTCCATGCTGTCAGTGTGGAGCCCTATATGGGGTTCAGTCTCATGAACAGTGAGATCATGACCTGAGCCCAAGTCAAGAGTCAGACACTCAACTGACTGAGCCACCCAGGAGCCCCTTTTTCCAATCTTTTACTCTCAAGTTCTTTGTGTCTGCATCTAGGTTGCATTTCTTCTAGGCAGTACATAGATATCACAAAACACCAAAGAACACGTGGGTTTGTTTCTTCCTTGATTAGCACTCCAAGGATTTAGATTACAAAGCTAATGAAGACACTCTTTTCCTTAACCAAACAGTTGTGAGAATAGGTAATGAGACACAGAAGTTTTAACACTCTAATCTTCAGAAAATCTGGATAGCTTTCCTTTTAGGTTATCTCTGCAATTTGGAATTAAATGTTTAACTGTTCTGAGAGAACACAGATAAATGATTTTCAGCTTCTCAGTCACTTTGTCTTCTTTCACTGTGGTTCTGATGATTTCAGATACCCTATTAGTTTTAAGGACAGAAGGAAAACTTAAAAAACATTTTAGTCTTCACATCATAACATTCCTTCATTGAAACTGAAGGAGAATGTACCTTTTTCTTACGGTTTTAAAAACTGTCAACCAGGTCACTGACTGATATATCAACAAAGCAGGTGTGTGACATTTTACTCTTAACAATTTCATGACTGTTGGACACTGCACCTATGAGTAATGACTCGTTGCTTCTTTTTCAGCCCCTACATGCGGACATTTCATCTACTCCGTGCTCACCAATAACATGTACTGTTCTCCTAAAGTCTATGTTTTCAAAACACTTGTAATGATAAATTACATTCTCTATATATACAATTGCATCCAATTCCAGCCATTCGATTTTTAGGAAATGCATGGTTTCCACATCACTCAGGTTACTATTTCTACTGACTAACATGCAACAGGCTGGACACCGTGTTAACTAAAATGTCACGGCACTGGGACTAGAGGTCTGAATAAATCGGTATTTCCCAGAAGCTCAGGAAGGATGGCCTGAGAACTACCCCAGGAGCTCAATGTGAGGAACAACTTCTTGGAATAAGCAAAGGCAGACCCATCTTTCTCAATCTCTACCTTGGGAAGGCTGAAGATGTCAAGGTCATTGTGTCTCCTGCAGACCATTCTAAAATGTCTAAGAGGACCATCCTTCTGGAATGTCATTGCTGAAATTGGTAGTGTCCAAGCAATGCATAATTATCTGACTCCAACCTTAGTAAATTTATGGGCTGTTTTATTCTCATCATTTTCCCAGGCCTTTGAATTTATGTCTGAGACACCTTCATCGATTTTTGCAATCTAGGCGAGAAAGTCTGCCTGCCTTGCTTCATCAGGTGATGACAAGGAACATAGGGCAAATTCTTCTTGAAACTTTGAAATCATTTATTTAATTATCCCAACAATTACAGATTTAGGATGGCTCCAATTATGGAAATAAGGCAAGTACTTAATGTTTAAAAGGTTACTACAATTTAAAGTTACTGAAGACTGGAGGTCTCTTCTGGATTAGAGCCTTGTCCCAGATAAGGTCCATTTCCTCATGAACAAGCTTGAGTGATTTTGTTTGTCAAATAAGCTAAAATGATAGGATGCTTGCCAAGCTTTTATTATTTACCAATAACAAAAGATTTTTTATAGTAACTTATAATTTTCAAAGCATTCCCATGTCCATTTTCCTGCTATATTCTTGTTACAATTCTGAGAAGTAGGTGTTATTGTGCCCAAATTGTAGCTGGACCTAATAAGTGCCAGAATCTTGATTGGAATTCAGTTCTTCTGATTCTATATTAATGCATTTCACACTATATAATAGAGCGTCTCTTCATTAAAAAATTAATTGCCCTGGTATTGTTACTGCATTTGTACAGAATAAGGATTCGTAAAGATTCAGTATACATAAGAGAGAAAATAAATTTAATAAGTGAATTCATAAGCCATAGGGATTAAGTAAATTTCAGTGCATCTATAAATTAAATCCTGTCTATTTATTAAGAGGGGATTATGTTGAATATTTATTATTATAAAAATATAACCACAATATACAAAGCAGAAATTTGCAAAAGACTATGTGTATACAGAATAGGCAGTTCAGAAATAGATACACACATATACAGTCAAATGATTTATGACAAAGATGCCACTAAAATTTTGCAGGAAAAAATTCTATTTTCAATAAATGGCTCTAGGGCAATGAGATATCCATATGAGAAAAAAATGAACCTTGTCCCATTATTTCACACCATATTTAACCAAGAAACCAAATGCAAAAAAATATATTTTTTTTCCAGAAGAAAACAGAATCTCTTCATACCTTAGGGTAGAAAATAATTTCTTAATTAGTACATAAAAGCAATGTACATCAAAGAAAAAATAATAAATTATAGCTCATTGATTTGAGAACTAATTTATCAAAAGATACCAGAAAGAGAATGAAAAATAATCCAGGAAGAGAAGATATTTAAAATACATATACCCGGGGCGCCTGGGTGGCGCAGTCGGTTAAGCGTTGACTTCAGCCAGGTCACGATCTCGCGGTCTGTGAGTTCGAGCCCCGCGTCAGGCTCTGGGCTGATGGCTCGGAGCCTGGAGCCTGTTTCCGATTCTGTGTCTCCCTCTCTCTCTGCCCCTCCCCCGTTCATGCTCTGTCTGTCTCTGTCCCAAAAATAAATAAAAACGTTGAAAAAAAAATTTTAAATACATATACCCAAAAAAAGCTTAGTGTGGTATATCTCAAAAACTCTTACAAACTAATTAAAAAAAAAGACAAACCCTAATTTTTAAATTGGATAAATATACAACACACAGCCACTATACAAAAGAGAATATCCACATAACAAATTAGCAAAAATCAATAGAATTAATCATTAATTCAATGCAAATCAAATAATCCTTTTAGAGTAGCTAAATCCAGAAGACTGATAATACCACTCATTGGCAAGAATGTGGAGTAACTGGAAAGTTCATATCTTCCTCAAGGAAGCCAAACTGGTGCAAATAAATTTGAAAAACTGTTTGCCATTTTTAATACCCTATGATCCAGCAATCATGCTCCTACTTACAAGTGTGTATATCCATCAAAAGACATGTACAAGAGTGTTCAGAGAATTCTTACTCATAATAGCCAGAAACTGGAAACAACCTAAATGTTTACCAATAGAAGAATAGCTAAATACATTGAGACATAAAATAGTAGGCAGCATTGAAAATTAAACAGGGTAACAATACATAAAATGTGAATAAATCTCCTAAGATATCATGTTGAGGAGCCAGACACACACAGAAAGTTCATACAATGTTATTTCATTTTTATGCACATCAGTAGTAAGGCATAAATAATTAGTCAATGGTGATAGAAGTAAAAAATCATTGCTACCTCTAGGGGGAAGTGTACTACTGAACATTCTAGAATGCCAAGAATGTTTTTCATCTTAATGTGGTGACAGTTGTATGTAAGGGCAGAGTCAGATGTTGCTTCAGTTTGATGTGCCTCCTTATGGCCAATGCCTTTGAATCATCTTATTGAATCCTGAGTTCAGCAACTGGCAATGGTGTCCCCTTTTTTTTTTTTCACAATTTTGTGAACGGCAATGTTGAATACTGAGCATGCACTTATTAAAACGAAGTTTTAGAACAGACACTCCACCATCCCTTTCTCTCCACTTCTTTTTCCAGAGCTACTGCCATGCAAGATTCTGAAAGACGTCACTGAACACTCCTAGCGTCAACGTGACCACAACCAGGCAGGTTCTTCACAAAAGTCCCTTCTGCAAAAGTTGCCAATAGCATTTTTAAAATACCAGCGCTCATAGCAAAGCACTTTTCAGGCTTCTGAAAAATTTTCTTTTGAAACAATGATAACAAGATGCACTTAAGGATTCTTGATCCAGTCCATTCTTGTTCCACCTTGAACGTGAATGACTTCTAGATGTCTTTCTTTCTCTTTTTAAAATTATCCTTGTTATGTTTAAAATTTTGCTTTGCAATAAATAAAAATAAGGAAAGAATATCTCTTTGCTTGTACTGAATTAATATTAGAGTTAGAGTGATTCTACTTTTCTTCTTTTCTTGCTTTGCTATTTGAGGCATGTCCCGGGGGGGGGGGAGGGAATGCCAAAGAGACACATGCATTCTCTCTCTTTTACACACACACACACACACACACACACACACACACACACACTTAAAGAAAGAGTAATCCATTTGGCCATGACACATCTAGGTTTTGACAACCAGCATCCAGTGAAAAGGCATCCCAAATATGGCTTTAGAGCAACCATAAGACTTTTTAGGTATAATATACATAAAACCAGTCAGTTTGCTATGAAATCTAAGGTTTAGAACCCACCTAAATCTTGGAGCTCAGGCACATTAGCCCTAGTTTCTCAGCACAGACAATTTATTGAAGAATCCAACCAGCATCGCTCTTTTGTCCCTCTTTCTCTCATTCCCCTATGGAATGGCTCAGAGTGGAGCATAGCCAAAAGGAAAAAAGCTTTATGGTAGCCCTTATCTTAAGCCTAGAGACTTGGCCTCGAACACACCTCTTCCATACTGTCATATTTTGGTTTCATTTTGTTTCCTGGCCCTTATTCTAGTCCCAGAGGAGAAGTTTGAGATAGGGTCAGAATTAATTCCAACAATGTACTCCTAGTCTATCTTTTGAAGATAAGTTTGTGATAGGAATAAAATGAGGTTTCCCTCAATAAATGAAAGTGTATGTGATATAATTGGGATATCGTAAAGCATCCTGAGAAATCACAATGGAAAGCATAATGGAGAATAAATTACTAATTGCATTAGTGGTCTTCTGTGCCCAACTCAGAGTATAACTTTTAAGTATACCTGGACTCTAGTCCCATCACTGTAATTTGTTTTGCTTGCCTTTTTTAAAAACTCACACGAGTTATTTTTAATAATGTGTTTTCAAAGGTAGGACAAAGACAATCTTCATAATTCTCTCAGGTTATGAACAAAGGCACAGAAATAGGAGTCTAAATTGGAAGCTCTAGAGGGGATTATATCTATTGCTATGTTTTATACATTATCTAATTTCCTCTTGGCAACCGCAGATTCTGAATTATAACTGTGGTGATCATAATAACAATGAAAATGAGTGACATCTCTTACTAGCATGAACTGTGTTCAGCCCACTCCTTTGTTCTTGAGATGTGGGATCTGGTTTCAGAATCTGTAGAGAGCCCTAAAACAGCATGATAGAAGGTTAACAGGAAAATAAAGGTTGGAAGACACATCTTTACTTTCTATCATCATGTTGTCTGCCTGTCTCTCCTTCTTTCCCAGGATCAAAATACGTATGTGGCAAATATGGAAGGGAAAAGATCTGTGTGTACTTGGTAGAGTTTCATTTCATTCTTTATCCATAATGCCTGGTTTTTCTCAGCGCTAGCATTGATATTCTCCAGCATACGATCAGAATTTTCTTCCTGCAGACAGCTCATTTCTGGTATAACAGACAGTCTTCTAACAGTCTTTTAAATGAAAGGGCTAGTGTTTTATGTAGGCCTCCAAGAAGTCTAACTATTTGAGGATAGATAACGAATGAAAAAAAAACTAAACAAAAATCAGCAACCCTCCCCTTGGCAGCCCATTTACAAGTTTTGAGTAAGAATTCAATGATGTTCTGAACATCGATAATAATGTTTTCTAAGACATTCAACTTCCCGGAGATAAGCAATAATCTTGTTTGCTCCAAACACTTTGGTATTCCCTGTTGAACTAGTCTTTGAAGCACATTTTCTAACACATCTGCAATGCCCCCTGATTTAGTCTGCTCAAGGAAAGGGGATGACCCACCCACTCTCTGGGGTTCAGTGTCTCCAATCCCTGTCATCATAAGTGTGTGAGATTGAGAAATTCAGCTGCACTGAAAAGCATAAAGTAAGGAACTAAGATGCTCATTTTATTCTCCCTTGACAGATACTGGCAGAGAGAAGATATAAACTTAACAGTGTCCTAAGGGCTCAGGTGAGCTTTTACCTCACTTCTAAAACACCTTAAAAATAACAAAAATTGCTGGTAAAGCGGCCAAGTCGGCCAAGAAGTTCCTTCTTCAACATTTTGTAATGTAAACTCTTGTAGGGAAAAATTGGTACTGCCCTTGTCAAATTAAATAATCGCTGCAGACATGGTAACTCCGGGCTGTTTTCTAATAATGATGGCTTGAGGAACAGGTACATCTAAGTATGCGTACAAGAGATAAAGATGGGATGTGTGTTCTTACATTCATGATGAAAAATGAACCATAGAGAGTCTGATTCGGTATAGATTTCCTTCATTTCAATCAGAATATTTGATTGAACAAAAATTAAAAACAAAAATTTCAGAAGATTTCCTACGTTGCCTACTCTTCAGCCTCAGTTTCCTTGAGAAGGGGTGGGAGGTAAGAATCAGACACATGGTGAATAGACAATCAGGTCTTCCCACCTTCTTGGTTCAAGACCAGAATGAGTCATGAAGTGAGATTCTCCTGCCTTCATACTTACCTCAGAAAAGCTTTTAGCAAACACAAAACCCCAAATAGTATTGACATTTTAAAAATATGTTTTTTTTAAAAGCATTTGCATTTTCTTGCAGAGCAAATGGTCAACCATGAGAGTTTGGTTGTCAATTCACTGATGATTATTATGATGTGATTATTATATGTGATTGAACTTTGTGACACCATAAGAAAGCCTTCCTTACTTCCTTTATCAGTGCCACTTGTTTTTATGGAATTTCTAAAGAGCTACCAAATATGAGCTCAAAGATGGCCAGCAATGCCTTTTTAAATTCAGTTTTAGAGTAATTAAGAGTCCTGTTGCTAACTGCAGCAATATTTTCAGAACCCATACCCCCACAAAGGTCTTCAAAGACTAGAGGCAAAATTCACAGATTACGACTTGCCTGTTTGAATTCAATCTTTCTTTCAAAGAAGCACACAAAACTTTTTTTATAATGCACTGTACAATCAAGAACAAATAGGTGAGATGCTTTCAACCCATAAGCCTATATCTCAACAATTCAATACAAGGTGACAATGGTTAGTTTAACCATCATCAGAACCTTTTATTGTGTAGTACCAAATACATCAAAGTGGAGCCATATCTCAAAGAACCAGGAAGCAAGAGATAGGTGGGCAGACAGAGGGGAAGGAAAAGAAAGGAGGGTGGAAAGGAAAGAAAATGTGTGTTTGTGCATTTCTTCCTGGGCCTCAGACCACAGATGGGGATTCGCTGATGTGGTGACTGTCAGGGAGTGAATTACCTACGTTTGAGTGGGGGTCAGGTGGGGGATGCCTTTACACTCGGGAAAATCCATTTTTCACACAGCAGAGTCATCTAGCATGCCCCAGCACTACCTTTCCCAGTGCTCCAGAAGGCCTAACCTCTTCTTGGAGAGATGATTGCTCCCTTAGATGGAAAGAGAGTCAGGAACTAGGGAAAGGGTTGACCTGACAGGCAGAGTATCAGAATAGCTGGGACAAAGGGACAAGGTCAGGAACCGGAAAAGCACCATTGTTTCCAGTGGCCATTGGGAGGTCTATGAGATACTCTCACAGCTCATAGCATATTCTCTGTGGCAAGAGATGTCCTACGTGGCCTGTGTCAACACCATGCAGGTGTCACTACTGTCACACATGTGGCCCATGTCCTGCACTAGACAGCCATGAGACCATGATACTCTGACCTATACTTTCTAGTATTTAATTATTGAGCTTTCTTGATACATTTAGCCCAAGGAAAGGCAATGACATTACATTTCTATTATTCAAATTTTATATATACACGTGTATGCTTATGCATGTGTATATATAAAGATGTGTTTATATATGTATCTATACAGAAAGACTGTACTATATTACTGTATTATATAAAATAGTAGAGATTTAATACAGTATTATATATATACACATACATATATATGCATATATGCACATACACATGTGTATATATAGATATGCACATACACACGTGTATATATACACATACACATATCTACTATACACAACCACACATACCAGATATATAGTAGAAACTTAACATGGTATATTTTATACATACATAGATGTGTATGTGTATGTATGTATATATAGAATTGACAGCATTATATATAATAGTAGAATTTAATGCAATTTATAGGTCTTAGACTATATGCTTGAGACTATATACCAGGTATTAAACTTTTACATATCTGATATTTATCATGACAGTGAACGTATCAAGTCAGATATGCATTCCACATTCTGCATTCATTCATTCTATACTTACCGAAGGTTTTCCTATGAACAGAGAATTGGACCACATACTGTGGGGATAGGGAACCAAAGAGAATACAGTGCCTGAGGTCCAAATGAGCTTCAAGCCACATGACAGAAAACGTATGTCAGTAACTCATTGAATGCAAAACAGTATGGAGCAGGTGTCCCAAGGCAGACAGAGCCAGATGCTGAGAGTGTCTGAAGGAAGGAAGGGTTATTATGATTTGGTCTGAGAAAGGAGACAAGGAAATCATTGTTAAAGGAGATGCTTTTGAACCATTTTAATGACCAAAGGAGGAATATGGGATCTACAAGCCAACAGAGAAATGTGAGCCAGGGGATGAGGTGAGGAAGGTATCACATGCTTAGGGATAACAAGCAGATTCACTTATGTGAAGAGGAAGGTGCAGCAAGGGAGCCAAGCCAGGGGCAATAGGAGGGACAAGATTGTCTGTTGGTGTGCATTCTATGTTGAGTCTGTATCAGAAGATGGGCCATTATGGATATGGTCAGGGCTGACGATGTAGAAGGCAAGGCATCTGAACTAAGTATTGAAAGATAAATATGATTTCTATAGTCAGAGGTATATATAATGAAGAAGAACATTGCAGGAAAAGAGAATTGCATTAGGAAAGGGGCAGCGACAAGAACAAATAGTGGGGACTTAGGGAATGGTACAAGTAGGATAATAAATTTTGGCCCATTCCTCGCATGTACTATGGGTCAACAAAAATTTGTTGAATGAATGAATAAATGATTGATCACAGGGACGTCAGGCAGAAAGAAGTTTCAAAATCTAGGTTGGAGTCAAACCTTGAATTCTAGACTAACAAGTCAGGCCCTTAGCCAGTAGCCATTGAGGAGGAACTAAAGAATTCTAAAAGGAAGGAGTGACAGGATTGACACTGTGATCTGGAAGAGGAATCTGGTATTGAGATTGAGAAAAAGGTTGGATTAGAGAGGGGTTGTCACAAAGAAAAGGCTACGCATGTATCACCAACTCCTGTTGGCAGGGATTTAGGTAATAGTAGGAATGTAATAGACAGAATGAATGGAAGAAACATTAGAAAGACACATAATATTATTACTTGGCTTTATCTGACTGACCCACCCACACACAGCAAGGTTTGAAGGCCAGTAGAAATATACCCACAGGCCTACTTGTGGCCATTGTCTGGGGCTTCACACTTTGCTTCCCCTGGTGCATCATTCTTCTATTTCAATCTTCTGACACTTTAGCTCTGTTACCTGTTTCCAGGCAAGTCTGCACATGCCTCTTGGACTTGAAATAAGTTTTACCTCCTGATGTGACATTCAACCCTCATTCTTGTACTCTTCCTGTGCCTGACTGTTTCAGATAAACATAGCCCTCATATCAGCCTCAGCTTCTGGAACAAAACCCCAAAGATGGCCCACTCGTTTAGAACTTACCGTATTCTTTGAGCCCCTCGGAGGTAAAGCCACGAGGAAGGACTTACAAAAGGAGGGATTTCAGTAGAGATTGAAAGTGAGAAGGAAAGAAAAGTCAAAGGTGAATTACCTTTCAAGAGAGATCATTCACTCATAGATATTTCTAGAGTACCACTGTTTGCAGTCATGGTTTTTCATGCTTTACATAAATTAGGGAACGAAATGGCCAACAGTCCTGCTCTCATGTAGTTTGACTTCTAGGTGGGAGAGACAAACAATAAACAATAGGTATCATAAAAATATAAATGATACAGCATGTTTGAAGATGTTAAGTGTTCTGAAAAAATCAGCGCGGGGTATGGCAGAAATAGTACTGTGGGAAAAAGTGGAGCAGGATGCTATATTGAAAAGGTTGTCAGGGTTGGCCTCATTGAGGAGGAGTGATATGAGCAAAGGCAGGAAAGAGACAGAAGAAATTAGCCAAGCATGTATCTGGGGGGAAGAACATTCCAGGCAGAAGGAATAATAGCAGCATGTGTAGCAGGTTCAGTGAGCAACAAGAACGTCAGTATACCTACCTCAGAGCAAACAAGAAGGGGTATAATAGGAAATGAAAAACATAATAAATCTGGGATAGATCGTGAAGGCTTTTACAGTCCATAGTAAGGGCTTTGGCTTTCACTCTGAGTGAAGTAGGAGCCATTAGAGCATTTGGGCCAAAGAGGAGCATGATCCAATTTACATTTTGTGGGATTACACTGAGTGTGCATTGAGGAAAATTACAAAGGAGCAAGGATAGAACAGGGAGGTCCCTGAGTCTGCTCAGCAGTTACTGCTCAGCAGTAATCCGAGTGAGACAGGACAATGTTCTCACAGCAAGGATGCAGCAAAATAGGGGGTGAGAAGTGAGCAGGATATATTTTCATGGTTAAACCAACGAGAGTTCCTCCTGAAAACCTGGATAAGGGGTGTGAAATAAAGAGAGGAGTCAAGGAAGAGTTCAAGGGCATTTTTTGGCCTGGACAACTAGAAAGATAGAGTTGTTATAAACTAACATAGAGAGAACTGAGGTTGGAGCAGATTACCTGGAGCACAGTGCAGCAGATATGGAAGCTCAAGATGTCTGTGAGCTATCCACGTGGCATGTTCAGTAGGCAATGGGATGTGGGGTTCTGCAGAAAGGTCTGCGATGGAGACATAAATGGAGATGTGCTCAGCATGGAAACCATACATAAAGTCATGAGACAAGATGAAATTACCAAAGGAGCGAGTGAAGATGAGGCAGCGAAACAAAGAGGACCAAGGACTGGGGCCAGGGGCACTCCACATTAAGAGACTGGGTGGAAAAATGGTGCCGTCCCTGAGGCAACAAGAGATAGTCTGAGTGTGGGGAGAGATGACTGGTTCGATAAATGAATTCTTTTTTTTTAATTTTTTTAACGTTTATTAATTTTTGAGAGACACAGACATGGCACGAGTGGGGGAGGGGCAGAGAAAGAGGGAGACAAAGAATCCGAAGCAGGCTCCTGGCTCCGAGCTGTCAGCACAGAGCCCAACACGGGGCTCAAACTCATAAGCTGTGAGATCATGACCTGAGCCGAAGTTGGACGCTCAGCCAACTGAGCTGCCCAGGCGCCCCTACATGAATTCTTTTTTATCCATGTTGTGTTTGAGGTGAAATTATGAAATTCAGGTAACAGCTAATGGTGCACTGGTAAATAGTAAACAACTGGCTTCAGGGGAGGAGAGTGTAATTTGTAGATTTGGCCAATTTCTCTGGTGTTATATACTCCCATCATTGCCAATTAGGAGCTACAAACTTGGAAGTCGTTGTATTTTAGTAGCTCATGGAAATACAGGAGTAAGACACAAAACAAAAATGTATTACTTTTTTGATTGAGAAATCAGCTCTAGGGAGGGGACAATTAAAGTGATAGGAAAGGATGAAATATTCAGAGGGCATATTGTGATAAACAGGAGACAAGGCAAAACGTGGGTAAATGTCCATATTAAGGGGGCTCGAGAGATGTCCAAGGGAAGAAACAAACGCAAAAAGCTAAATTCCAGAAAGGTTTTATAAACTGGGATCCTTTTGCTACTGTTGTGTTTCTTCTTTCTTTTCTTCCTAGTTTTCCCCTGGCAGGTGAAAGTATATGACTCAGGTAAGAGTTTTTCTTTCAGTGCCTCAGAGAATGGACACAACAAAGCCTTTTCCTTAC
Source organism: Prionailurus viverrinus (assembly GCF_022837055.1). Taxonomy (NCBI): domain Eukaryota; kingdom Metazoa; phylum Chordata; class Mammalia; order Carnivora; family Felidae; genus Prionailurus; species Prionailurus viverrinus. The sequence continues at coordinate 68,741,041 of NC_062561.1, read as the reverse complement.
CGATAGAAGAACTTTAGTATGAACGTGCTTATGAATAGTTTTACCCATTTCCAGCTTTCCATAAAATAAAATGTCATAAGGATATCTGCATACTCCAACATTTATACCATTTGGATTTTCCAAATGGTCAATGTGTTTTTTTAGACACGTTCAAAAAAAATTTTTAAGTCAATTTACATTTGGTATAAAGCGCTGTACTTAATAGCCAAAAGTCCTGTTACACTGATTAATACTGAGAACAACCAGTAGGAAACAATGGTGTCTTAGTTTGCTTTTTTGTGTGCAACTTAGTTGCACTGATGAAGAACAGAATTAAGACTATGATTCATTCTTAGCTATTTAGATACAGGTCATGCTATGGAAAACGAGACATATGTTAGAACAATCAAACATGTGAGGCAACTTTTTAAAATGTATGTATGTTTGTTTGTTTATTGAGAGAGAGTGTGTGAGGGAGGGGCGGAAAGAGAGGGAGAGAGAGAGAATCCCAAGCAGGCTCCACACTGTCAGTGCAGAGTCTGACGTGGGGCTCGAACCCATGACCTGTGAGATCATGACCTCAGCTGAAATCAAGAGTCAGATGTTTAACCAACTGAGCCACCCAGGCACCCCAATGTGATGCGACTTTTTAAAAGCCTTTAAAAGTCTCTATGTACTTTTCAAGTATAGCATATGTGTGCTAATCACATTTCTAGGATATTTCAAGATTCAAGTACAAATGTATTTGTAATTGTCGAATCATGTATTCTAATTTTTTTCATTTGAAAAACATGAACACTGTTAGCAGATTTGCTTTGGGCTAAATTCAATTTAGATTCCACCCCCAGTGTCTGCTGGATGGTAGAGAGAAGGCTACTAAATCTAAGGAAAATGCACTAAAAGCCTACCCGACATGCTCATTGGGGCTGTACTCTCAAGAAAGCTTGGGCAGCCCAAGCTTGCTATAACACTACAAGTATTCTCAAATAGCAGTTGAATGTTTGTCCTAGTTCTTAGTAGCTGCTCTGAATCAAAAGAGCTCTCCGTTCTTAGGACATTGAAATTATGACTTGAAAAGGAAAAAAAAAGCGTGTTACTGCATTTTTCCTGGATTGAAAATCACACTGAAGACAGTGAAACTCTTCCAAAAGGCAAAGTTCTGCTTCACTGTTTGGGGTCCTTGTGCAATCTCCCTCAGGACCCATACACAAAATGAGGACAATACGGAGACCTGCCTGTTCACATAATTGATCCACTTTCATCCGCATAAAGGGATGAGAAAGTCTCAAATTATTAACAGTCCAGTGCTTTTACAGCTCCCACCTACCATGCACTTATCGCTTTCAGATTTCTCCTAATTGAATTACTCAGAGCAGACCAAATGACCTTAGTTGTCCAAGCACTATTTATTACATTGTACTGTAAATGAATTACGTTATTGAAAGAAAAATATTCTCCTAATCCATTTTCCATCTTCTAGTAATTATATCCTCAGTGTCCTAATTTTTCCATGACTTTTCCTTTCAAGAAACAGCTATTAACCTTCAACATAGTCAGTGACCTTGTTTGGATGACTCTGTCCCCCCAGGTGACCTTGAAACAAAAAATTATAGAAGCATCAATTGGCAAGTTCACCAGCATTCAGCAAAGTATGAAAAGGGTAAGAGCTCTTCATTTCCCAGCACTGGCATTCATCATGGAAAGACACGTAAAAGAAAGGGCAAATTGCAATGACATGCATCCAATAAATTGGAGACTCTTGTCACAGTAAACGCGAATTCAGCAGTTTATAATCACAATGCATAATACGGCTACATTACTTATTTTTCAACCCTCCAAACTTATGCTTTTAATATGGGTTCTTCTGTGTCTTCCTTTTTATCATTAAAAATCCTAAGTGCTGTCTGCTATGAGATCATCTTTCTGAGTTTGTTGAATTTCATCTTGACTATTAGTAACAAATCTTTTTTGTAAAGGCATCCAATCAAGCGTCAAAGATTTTGAAGAAATCTGAAAGGTCACGTAGTTTCAAGTAGACCATGAACAAACTGAACTAGAGGGGAAATGACCTACCAAATTGTTAATAAACTATTTGCAAGTTCAAAAACCCAGCCCTTCTCTTGGCAATCTGCATGGCATTTCATTTCCTTTAATGTGGTAGATGGGATCCAAATTCTCTTGCCTAAATTGGAGTTAAACCCAACAAATCAATGCTCAAGATGATTCATCATTCCTAAATAGATTTATTTATGAACTAAGAGAGTATAGTTCAATACATATTGTACCGGTGTCAGTAGAGTGTCCACACTAAGTGATGTTCTCTATTACATGTGCTTGGTTTTTTTCAGATAGTGTGAATGCTGTCACTAAAGTGCATGTAATAAGGTCAAACACACAGAGATGTCCATGCGTGGTCAGGCTCTGTCATCTCCATATTACATTTCACCCAAGCGGGTTATGAAAGGTAGAGCAGCAACACAGAACAGACACTGGCAAAAAGGGATCACAGGTATGGGGTTGAGTCCAGCTCTCTGACTCTTGTGAATTCTACTAGACATTCACTCGAACCCCCTGGGCTTCTGCTTCCTCATTCATGAAACCGTCTCTGAAGTCATACGATCCTATCGGTCTCCGTTGCTACAAGTAAACACCGGATTCATTGCTCCCTCTTCATTTCTCCCTCTTCTCCCAAAGCAAAACAAAGCAAAGCAATAAATAAATAAATAAATAAATAAATAAATAAATAAATACACACACACACACACACACACACACACACACACAGAAAAGGGGGCAAGGAGACAAAACTGGCTCTAGTCTGTGCCTGAGACGTGCTGAGTTTCCCAGTTTTGCATGCCTGCTTCCCGAGCACTGTGAGTGTGTGCTAGCAGTGAGAAGCACTACTGTGGCAACCCATGCTCTGATGCTGTGATGATGCTCTGAATCCTATTAAACAATAGGATTCTTAGATTTCTGGATCTTTTCATGGTTCATTCCCAGTGATCGTAGCATACATATCACAACTTGAACAGTCGGTATTTCTGGTTCAGGATGGGTCCACATTATGAGGTGGAATATTTCCTCCACCTAAAATAGAGCCTTCTTTGAGATCATTCTTCAAATAACTTCCATTTTTGGAAGTATTATCATCTCTGCAGCTAGATCCATTGAGGAAAATCATTTCCAGAGATTTGTTTCCTGAAGCATTGTTTGTCTATTCACGGTACCAACAAAAGAGCTTGACCATTCTGTTTTGGAGTAAGGTGCTCCTAGGACATTTCTGATCCTGAGGTACAGCCATAGGTTCCTGCTACTGATTCTCATGTCCAATTTTGAGTTGTATCAGCTGCATGTTATGAAGCCAGTCCTCACTACATCCCACCAAGAATGTCAATCGGTTTTCCAGGCTGTTTCTACTCCCTGCCCCCACACCCCTGAGGCAGTGCCCTAATCATCTCACAGGAGCCCTGGCTGATCTCCATGCCCACACTTGGAGTTGGACTCTAAACCAGACCCACTAACGAGATTCAGGTCTCCTGCCCATATGATACCATTTCAGGCATCTCAAGGGCTTCCTTGCCTTAAAAACAAAATTCTACTTTTCTAACTGCTGCTTCAAATTCCCTTAAGAGGATAAAGACATGCTTTCACTCAGTACACATTTTCCTGGGATAGGAAACATATAACCTGAAATCTATATAATTGATTATTCTGACAAAATTGATTACTATCAAATCCTTTCCTGAGGAAGGACTCTGATGGGGGAGCCCCACTGGCTAGCGAAATGGGAAAAGTATAGCAAGAGGAGGTGAAAGACACCACATATTTTGCTTCCTTTTTGCCTCATTATTATTTGTGATAGGAGCATGATGTTAATCTCCTGAGGTTCTTCAGCTAACTGAACAATAAATAAACACCATTTACTGAGTCGCTCAACAGTGAGAAGCAGCACCGTGAAAACGCTGGTAAGCTCCAAAAAGCTTCTCCTTTATAAAAGCAAGGAGAGCACTGGCAAATATCATCAGAAGTTACTTCTTTATACCTCTGTATATTAGCTGAAGGCTTGCAACCGTTCACGGAACTTTTGCTGGGTTGTCGTTGGTAAATGATAAGCCTTGTTAAGAGGAGCAAGCTTCATTGTGTTTTTACTTGCCCTATTTCCACCCCACCCCTAAATTCACAGTCCTCTTGAAAACTGACAGCCACAATCACTGTTAAAACCAGCAGTCTGGCATCCCTCACAAGGGGCAGAACGGTCCTGGAGCTTCTTGAAAGCCCAATTCTTAGAGAATTAATCATTATTTGACCTGTCTAGTGGTTCCCCAGAAGACCTTATTTGCAAGGATATCTTTATATGACATGACTTGAAACTCATCCAGTGTGAAAAGCCTTTGTCCCAGGGGTATTTTCCCCCCTCCAGAAAGAATCTTAGGCTCCTATTTAACACTGCAGCCACCTGAGGCAGTGGGCAACAATGGGACAACGGGTAGGGAAAAAGTTTAAAAGAAAAAGACAGGGAATGAGATGTCCAGAGGGGGCTTTGAACATCCCCAACATATTCCTAGTCATCTAGAAGCCCGTGTGCATGTGCGGGGCTGTGCACATGGCCAGGACTGTGTGCACGTTCAGGAAGACTTAAGAAACTCTAACTTCTTGCTAAAGTTGACATTCCGCGCAAGTAGAAAATGAAGGTTAAGAAGAAGTAGCCTAGTTGAGTGTTGAAGGTGTTCTCCAGGACATATATAGAGCTCCTGGCAAAGACTGGGCGACTTATTAATTCCAGGCATTTAAGAAAATATCTATCCAATTATTATCTGACCATTAAGAGAACTGGGCAGGGACTTCACTGACCACACACACACACACACACACACACACACAAAGAATTCAGAGTTTACAGAATTACAGAGTTCAGTAAAGTCACCGAACAAACACCAACAGCAACCCTGGTGAGGAGGAAGAATCTGATTTCCAGGGTTACCACAGGGTATTAGCTAAAATGTTCATTTTTCAACAAAAAGTAGGAGACATACAAAGACGTAAGTGGATATGGCACATACACACACAGGGGGAAAAAAGCGATTAATAGAAACTGTCTCTGAGGCAGGTTAAAGGTTGGGACTTATAACACTGACTTTAAGTTAGCTATTTTATTTATTTTACTTTATTTTCTTAAAGTTTTATTTATTTATTTTGAAAGAGACAGACACAGTGCGAGTGTGGGAAGGGAAGAGAGAGAGAGGGGGAGAGAGAGAGGAATCCCAAGCAGGCTCCATGCTTCCAGCACAGAGCCCAACATGATGCCCAAACCCACAAAGCTGCGGGAACATGACCTGAGCCGAAACCAAGGGTTGGACGCTCAACTGACAGAGCCACCCAGGCACCCCTAAATTAGCTATTTTAAATATGGTCTAAGAATGGTCACCAAAGAGAGTATGTCAATTAAAAGGCAGAAATTATACAGAGGAACCAAATAGGAATTCTGGAGACTAAAAGTATAATAAAGGAAATAAAAACTTCACTACAAGAGCTCAACAGAAGATTTGAGCAGGCGGAATTAAAAATTAGTGAGATCTTAAGGCACCTGGGTGGCTCAGTCACTTAAGCATCTGACTTTTGCCCAGGTCATGATCTCACGGCTCATGGGTTTGAGCCCCGTGTCAGGTTTGTGCTGACAGCTCAGAGCCTGGAGACTGATTCAGTCAGATTCTGTCTCCCTCTCTCTCTCTGCCCCTCCCCTGCTTATGCTCTGTCTCTCTCTCTCTCTTAAAAATAAATAAACATTAAATTTTTTTTAAAAAATAGTGAGCTTTTGGTGGGTATTTATCTCCCACAAAAAAACCCAAAAAACCAAAAATTTGAAAAGATATATATACCCCTACATTTACTGTAGCATTACTTACAATAGCCACGATATGTAAGCAACCCAAGTGTGCATAGACAGATGAAGAGATAAAGAAGCTATGGTACACATATACAATGGAATATTACTCAGCCACATAAAAGAATGATATTTTGCCATTTGTGGCAACATAGATGGACCTACAGGGTATTATGCTAAGTGAAATAAGTCAGCAAAAGACAAACGCTATATGATTTCACTCACAAGTGGAACCTCAAATATCAAAACAAATAAATAAACAAAAAGCATAATCAGACTTATAAAAACAGAGAACAGACTGATGGCCGCCAGTGAGGAAGGGGTGTGGGGAGATGGGTAAAATGGGTGAAAGGGAGCGGGAGGTACAGGTTTCCAGTTATGGAATGAGTGAATCATAGGAGTGAAACGTACAGCATAGGGAATATAGTTAGTGGCACTGTGATAGTGTTGTACTGGAACATGGCAGCAACACTTGCAGTGAGCATAGGATAGTGTACAAACTTGTTGAATCATGGTGTTGGACACTTGAAACTAATATAACACTGCCAACTATACTCTGATAATAGTAATAATAATAAAAATAAACAACATAATCTGGACTTCATGTACAGAGAAGGTGTACATGCATGTGTGTGTGTGTGTGTGTGTGTGTGTGTGTGTGTGTAATGTTCAATTTTGGGTTTTTGGGAGGTGGCTTCTAGAACTATCACTAAGTCATATACATGTGCCTTTAATAAGATAAAATGATCTCAAAAATATTTAGTGAGCTTGAAGATAGGTCAATTGAAATAATCTAGTCTAGAGAACGGAAAGAAAAAAGAATAAAGGAAAATGAATATAGCCTAAGAGCACCAAGTAGATTAATATATGCATAACGGGAGCCTCAGAGGAAGAGAAAAGAGCAGGAAAAAGGGGCAGAAAAATATTTGAAGAACTAATGGCTGAAACATCCCAATTTAAAGAAAACCATCAATCTACATATCCAATAAGCTCAAAAAAATTCCAGGTGAGATAAACGCAAAAAGATCCACAGCTAGACACTTCATAATCAAATTATTGAAGCCTAGGACAAAGAGAGAATCTTGAAAGTATCAAGAGAGAAGCAACTTAGCATACACAAAGGATCTTAGACAAGACTAAATGACAAGCTGATTTCTCATCAGATATCAGGGAGTCCAGAAAGCAGTGGTATGACATAATCAAAATGCTGAAAGAATAAAGGCTGTCAACCAAGAATTCTACATCCAGCAACACTATACTTCAAAGATGAAGTAGAAATTAAGATAGTCACTGATAAAAACTGAGAGAATGTATCTGCTTGCTTTTCTGCCCCACAAGAAATACTAAAGGAAGCCCTTTAGGTTGAAATAAAAGGATACTGGACAACAACTCAAATCTACATAAAGACATAAAAACCACTGGTAAAGGTAACTACATAGGTACATATAAAAATGATATAAATGTTTATTCACTTGTAACTCATTTTTTCTCCTATCTGATTTAAAAGACAACTATATAAAATGATACTTATAAATATGTGTCTATGGGCACAAAATGGATAAAGATATTTCCAGGACAATAATAGCACAAGGAGGGGGAGAAAATGGAGCTACATAACAGCAAAGATTTGTATATTATTGAAATTATATTGAAAATAACACTAGAGGGGCACCTGGGTTGCTCAGTTGGTTGAGTGTCTGATTTCAGCCCAGGTCATGATCTTGCGGTCCATGAGTTTGAGCCCCATGTTGGGCTCTGTGCTGACAGCTCAGAGCTTGGAGCCTGTTTTGGATTCTGTGTCTCCCTTTCTCTCTGCCCCTCCCTGCTCATGCTCTGTCTCTCTCTCTCTCTCTCTCTCTGTCAAAAATAAATAAACATAAAAAAATTAAAAAAATAAAATAACACTAGAAAATATCTATGTAACACAAGAAAAAAGCTGTTATGGGCAAAACATTAAAGACATAAGACCTACAGGAAACAAATAGAAAAATAGCAGATGTATATTCTACCTTATAAGTAATTTCATTTAACAAAAATGAATTGAACAACCCAATTAAGAGAAAGATATTGGCAGAATATATAATCCAATTATATGCTGTCTGCAAGAGACAAACCTTCAAAGACACAAATAGGTTGGAGGTAAAAAAGATATATCATGCAAACAGAAACCAAATGAGAACTGAAGTGGTTATATGAATATTAGACAAAATAGACTCCAAAACCAAAATTATCACTAGAAATGCAGACATTTTACAATGTTAAAAGAGTCAATCCATCAAGAAGATATAGCAAGTATAAACATATATGTACCTAACAACAGTGTTCTAAAATACTTGTAGCAAAAACTGACAATATTAAATAAATATATAATTCAACAATAATAGATGAAAATGTCAATAACCCACTTCCAAAAATGTTTGAAAGAACTAGCAGGTGATCAACAAAAAGTAAAAATCTTGAAAAAACACCATACATCAACTAGACCTTCGGACATTTACTGAATGCTCCACTCGACAACAGAATATGCATTCTTAAGTGCACAAGGAACATTCTCCAGGACATGCCATATGTCAGGCCACAAAACAAGTCTCATTAATTTTAAATCTATATTACTAAAATGGAATTAATCAAAACTCAACACCCAGATAATATTCTGGTGTGTGTGTTTTCTTTTTGTTTGTTTTTAAGTAGGTTCTATGTCCAGCATGGAGCCCAACATGGGGCCTGAACCCACAACCCTGAGATCAAGACCTGAGCTGAGATCAAGAGTCAGATGAATAATCAGATGAGCCACCCAGGTGGCCCAGCCAGGCAATCTTTTAAGTCATTTACATGAGTTATTTTAATTAATTCTGAAAAAAAATTCTATGAAGTATTGATAATATTGGGTCTAAGAAGCATGATTAGGTATGATGATTATCCACTTTTACAGATGAAGAAACTACAGTAGTGAGGGTTATATGACCTACCTATGATGGAACACTTCATAAGGAACAAAGGTACGAGCTAAACTTAATGCCCTACTCATGTTTGAGGTCTCAGCTTAAACGCTGCCTCATCAGAGATACTTCCTGCCCAATCTACATAAGATCCCCCCTGCAATTCACTCTTATAGCATCCTATTCTCTTTCTTCATAGAACTTTTTACAATGTGAAATTCTATATTTCTGGTCTGACGATGGACAAGTAGATAACATGAGTAGTGTGAACAACTTGTCTTTGTTTGCCTGGGACTTTCCCAGGGTTGACACTGACAGTTCCAAGTACTAGGAATCCTTTCAGTCCTGGGGAAACTAGAGTGGTTTGTCACACTAAGGAATAAACAAGCTACGAGCGTTTCCTCATTGATGTCACACAACAAGACATTCCCTCCATAAGTGATCAGAGCTATCACCAGGACATTAGTGCTATAGCCAACCCTCTTTCCCCTGACAATCCTAAGTGGCTTCTAAGTCATGGGAGTGCCTCTGTGTCTACCCGCTACAAGGCACCCTTTTCAGTCACCATGGACACACCATGTAGAAACTAAATAGAGATGGGATTTTTTTAAAAATTTTTTTACATTTATTTATTATTGAGAGACAGAGAGAGATAGAGCACAAGTGGGGAAAGGGCAGAGAGAGAAGGAGACACAGAATCCGAAGCAGACTCCAGGCTCTGAGCTGTCAGCACAGAACCCGATGCGGGGCTCAAACCCACAAACCGCGAGATCATGACCTGAGCCGAAGTCAGATGCTCAACCGACTGAGCCACCCAGGCGTGCCAAGAGATGGGATTTTTAACCCAGGTTTTGAATAAAAATGGAAACTCTGTGAGAAGGAACTCCCATTTTGGGTACCATTATTGTTTACTTGTTTATTGCCCTTCTTTTCCATTTACTCCATAAGAGCAGGTGGCTTTACATTTTTGTTCACCATTAAATATGCAGCATGTAGCAAAGGCCTGGCATCTGGTGACTATTCAATAAACATTTGAAGCAGGGACCATGTAACTTCTAAGGCCTTGCTCTTAATCACCATCTACCTGCTTTGATGTAATACTTTAATTCCCCTGCCTTAAGAGTAACACAGGCTAACAGTATGAACTACTCACAACATTCCAGGAATGATATTATAATTAATTGACAGACCAAGTTTTTGAGGTAATTATTCCCATTTTCCAGATGAGGAAAAGAGAGATTAAAAAACTTGTCTAAGACCTCAAAGTTAATTTGTATTTGCTCCACAAATGTGTGCTGTAATTTCTCAACTCCATCATGCTTGTGGCAAGAAATATTTCTATACCCACACAGTGTAAAGTACAAAACATCAGATGCTTACTAACATTCCTTGTAGAGACCGCTTCTCCATGCTTCCCATATTGTTTAGCATGCCAATCTGGTAAGCTAAATATTTTTCATATCTGGGAGTTTCACCTGGGTTCCTCTCCAATTCAGTTCAAATTTACACAGAGTTATAGTAGTTATAATAATAACCTCTGAATTCCTCAGGCACTAGCAAATTTTGAGTCCATAATAATATAATTTCCCAAAGTTGTTTCTTCTTCTAATTTCTAAGACAATCAAGGAAACCATTTTCATTCATTTTTAAATTTTTATTTTATTTTATTTTATTTTATTTTATTTTATTTTATTTTATTATTTTCCATAACCAATGTAGCTCTTAAAGCTCTCCTTTCTTCTTCTCCTTTTTTTTTGAAAAGAATCCTCAGGTGTACATGCATGATATTTAAACTAAACTCCCTAGAGCTGAATATGATTTATCTTCAAACAGCAGGGAGGAGGGAGGTGAGTAGAAATCTTCAAATATATATAGATTCATAGCTAGCTTCTACTGAACTCCTGCCCTTGTCAACTCGTTTAGAACACAATTTTCCAAATGCCACTGCTTTCTGGGAATCAGGGGAGGGTAAGAGAGCTCTTTCATTTCATTAGATTTGTGTCAACTCCATTCTGAATTTCGAGCAATGGAAACTCTTGGAAAAATATTCTGAGCTCCCCTTCAGGGCTGGGCTGCTGCAAATCTGGCAGCACAAAGCACTGAAAGTAAATAAAATGGTTCGCATTGTGCTCCAGGCATGAAGGAGCCCTAGAGATAGGACGAGAAATCCAGTTGATGTGCTCAGACCCTACCTCCAATTGTATGCTGCTGTTTTCTCAATAGTCAGAGCTGTAGCCATGGCCAAATTGCACAATTGGAGCCAAATCCTCCCTCAACTCTGTGTAGGCAACTTCATCCAAAGTCAGTAGGTGTAGAGTGCATATCTAAAAGGGACATTTGGAAATAGTGCCATTTAGTTCTCTTATCGGCCACATACTTACTATGCGGTAAGTGCTTTTCCACCAATTTCTGCACAAACGTGAGCCTGTTTGCTATTATCAGATGGCAACACTTGCTGTACAATTTCCTCACTTTTTAAAGCTTTTTGTGTTTTGCCAGTCAGGAGTACATTTTGCAAGTCCCTGGCAAACACAAGTGTACTTTCTCCTTGGCTTGAAAACTTGCGGAAGCCAGATGAAAGAAAACAGCTCCCAGGGAAAGCTCAGGATTTCATCAGTTCATCGGTGAAGTAGTCTTAGGCTTCTCCAGTCCAGTTTTGAGTGGATTGTGTTTCCTTAATTGAAGAAGTAAAATTTCAGAAGAGGGTAAGTGAAAAAAAGAGCGGAAGGTTCACCTCATGAACAAGTTCTCGTCCTTCCCTTGGCTCTCCGTCCTCAGGCTGAGGTGGCAGTTTCCATTTCCTATGTACATCTCACATCCTTTCGTATGGGGGTGGGATTTACCAGGTGCATACATCCCCCACCGTCTAAGGTGGGCTCCCTGAGGCAGGACCAACAGTGTCTTCATCTCTATAATGCTGGCATGTCTCATCAAGAAACATTTGCTCTCTACCTACTCTGTGTTGGGCATTCCTGCTCCTCCCAGGGAAAGGGATAGGGTGGGGTTGCATACTTCTATCCCTTGAGGAACTTAGAGCCTAGTCAGGACACGGATGCTTAAGCATAACATTTATGCATAATGCGAGTCAAGGTTATGTGGAGTATGACCAGGGCGCCAAAGGGAACACGGCAGATGTGTGTGTAATCCTGATGGTATAGTCAAGAAGACTGCTGAGAGAGGACTATGCCAGAGCTGAATGCTGACAGTGACACTAACCAGGAATTACGTCAAGAATGAGCATGGAAGACAGGGAGTTCTAGGCATGGGCCACATGCCAGTGAAGGGGCACATGCTTGTCAAGAGCAAGAGGGCAGGGAACAGCATGTGGTTGCCATGCAAATTTCAAGGGCCAGGCTGGGAATAGTAGGGCCATTAAAACTGAGGAGGTGGACAGTGTCCAGCTAGCCAAGACTTTCTTTTTAATTGTCTAAGTTTTTAAAAAGATAGAGACTAATTTCAACACTGAGAAAACAGGCTCGTATCTGTGTTTTAAACAGTTTGAATTGGGAAATTAATAAAGAGGACGGATTTTATCTGTGCAAGACAGAAAACAAGGAGCCCAACTGGGAAACAATTTTAATCATCTTGGTGAAAGACCAGGGCAGCCTGTGTTAGGGCATTGTTATTAGGCCTGGGAGTAAGGTTATGCAAGAAACATTGACAAGGCAGAATGGGAAGGATATCGTGCTGGAAAGGGGGTGGATGGAGGTACTCACTGGGCCCTGGGTTATGTAAACTTGAAGTTCAGAGAAGAGTGAGAGATTAAAGTTGCTTTATGTGCCTCCTAAATTTATCGGAATCAGAATAATCCTTGAGAGCAGATGAGATTCCCCATGAAGAACTTGTTAAAAGAGAAAAGCAGTAGCTGGGCATCCTTGGGGAAAAATACCATTTAGGGGGTGAGCAGGGGAGCAGGTGCCTTTCAAGGTGACAAGACCCTTCAGAGACCTACATGTGGGACAAAGACAGGGTGAGACCCTAGAGGTTCAGCAGTAAAGTTTTTCATAGAAAAGGCAGAAAACAGGGGCACCTGGGTGGTCCAGTCGGTTAAGTCTCCAACTTTGGCGCAGGTCATGATCTCATGGCTGATGAGTTCAAGCCCCGCATTGGGCTCTTTGCTGACAGTTCAGACCCCCTGGAACCTGCTTCGGATTCTGTGTCTCCCCCTTCCCCCCCCCCACTTCATTCTCTGGCACTCTCTCTCTCAAAAATAAATAAAGATTAAAAAAACATTTTACAAAGAAAGGGAAGAAAACAGTGTCAATGCCACTTTGTGATTAGTCAACATAATGTCATATAACTTTGGCAATAAAATAGTCTTTGAAGACCTTTTGTGTAGTAAAGACACTTCTACCTATTGCTTACTTAATACATGAATGAATGAATGAATGAATGAATGAGACCAAAACTTCAGAGACTCTGTTACCTTAGGATATAAAGGGGGAGGCTTCATTTGTTGGGTGAAGGCTGAGCTTCAGAGTAGTCCAATCTCTAGCCTTACTTACTTACTTACTTACTTAGTATTGGTAACACAAAATAAGCCATTCTGTCCCAAGCTGTTTCTTATCAACTTTTCCTCTCCATAGAACTTGCCGCCACGCATATTAGCAGTGATAGATGAGGCAAGAACTAAGGTGGAAATGCAGGATCCAGGGATAAGCTCCCTTCATCACTGGTCACAAATAGGACCCACTTCCACATTTCATGTAGGTTAAGGGTCATAGGTCTGTGTTCGGAAACATTGACAACTAGGTGTCACAACGTCCAAGTTTTAGCACTAGTTCTTTTATTGCCCACAAAGAGATCTCTGGGTCCTGTTCATCCTTGAATTGAAGTGACAGACTAATGGACTTCGATGTTTTCTTCCATTTTAAAGTTTTTCTAGATACTCACTCTCTGATGCCTGTGAAGCATACTATATTCACTTAATAAGTGCTCAACAAAGATTTCAGCCACTAATTCAGTCCCTCTGGACCGAAAGCTTTACACTGAAGCGAACAGAACGATGTGCTGTTTGTTCCTGAACCAAGCAGAGATTTATTTCACTTGCTGTGGTTGTTCTTCGTTTCTGCTTTCCCCGTTGTGTTGGTACATATGCCTTCACTTTATATTCCTGCCTTTCTCTCCGGAAGTCTGAGAAACACTGGTCGCTGCCAACGCATACACCCATGCTGACTCATCCAAGGAAGGTACTGAGATCCGCTCCTCCATGTTTTGACTCACTGCAGGGAAGAAGCACACTGCCAAGTTTGCAGCTTCCAGGGTTAGAAGAGTGAGAGGACAGCAAGATGAAAGAACAAAGAAAAGAATGAGAAGAGGTTCTGATTCCAAGTGTGGCTTGCAGCACGGTGAGGGGAGAAACACAAACAAATGACCTGGCTGATTTCACTGGGAACATGCGCATCTCACTCACGTGTTCCTGGATTTTGACATCTACTAATGTCTTGCCTGGTGTATTCAGATGACTCACCATATGGACAGAGGCAATGTTTTCCTTAATCCTTAGTGTAGTGTACAGCCCGAACTATCCAAGTTCCATCACCAACACTAACCACAAAAGGAAATGGTACTGCTGTTGCAAAACAGTGATTCACTTTCAGCACGGAAGCTGCAGAGGGCAGGGATCTTGTTTACGTTATATACTGTTCTCAGAGCTCACCAGGCAGTGACTAAATAGCGAAACCCGCAAGCCCATCTTCTTTCACTAACATACATCTAAGTCCTTAATGGCCTCCTAAATTCTCAACGTTTCCAAGCATTGGTGCTTTGGAACTGCTTCGCAAAGGTATTTAAAAAGCCTGAATTGCAGAAAGCAGGCAATGTTTTGATGCTCAGAAGACAAGTCAGAATATCTGGTATTCTGGAGATCCCCCCAAATAACAGTCCACTCTTTGATATTCTTGAATTAGAACAGCTCTCCATTTGGTTCAAACAAGAGAACAGCCTCCTCCCTCCTCTCTCACCTAGTCAGAGCTCTAACTTGCATGTATTTCCAGATATTCCCTATTGGGCTTGCCAAATGGCAGCCCTTTCTTACTCTGCTCTGGCACTCATAATCTTTTGCTTTTCTTGAAGATTTTCATGAGCCCTAGAGCACTGATCCTGACATCCAATCATTGCAAGAAATATTTAAGAAATGTATGACATCTCGACCAAAGTGAATTGTAATTAATTGACTTTTTGAGAAATTTGCAATATTATCTGGAAATATAGGGAGAAAATTTTTTTTTAATTAGTTTTCTTTATTTTTGAGAGGTAGAGAGAGACAAAGCACGTATGAGGAAGGGGCAGAGAGAGAGGGAGACACAGAATCCGAAGCAGGCTCCAGGCTCTGAGCTGTCAGCACAGAGCCCGATGCGGGGCCCGAACTCACGAACTGTGAGATCATGACCTGAGCCGAAGTCGAATGCCCAACCTACTGAGCCACCCAGGTGCCCCTAGAGAAAACTTTTAGTTGATGTTTTAAAATAAGACACACAAAAAATAAACATATGACATACAACCAAAGCGCACCGAAGATAATTATATTTTAAGAATTTTGCAACTTGTCTGGGATATCAGTAGATAAGATGCTATAGACTAGGGCTGAAAATCAGTCCCTTAGGGCAACAGAATCTCCCAATAGAGTGACTGGCGGTAAGGGTTGGTGCAGAGAAAAAGAAAAATAGGATAAATGGCTATTTCTTTTCCCACACAAACAACATTGTTTACTCTTAGAACATTCTTGTTTACCTCATTAAATTTACGACTCTTGGACAAAGTCAGTGTCTTATGTTACCAGCCTTCTGAGAATGAAATTTACAATGTTCATTGCTGTTACTTCATGATAAAAAACATTTGTTATTGCTGTGCCCTCTGATCTAAACAGGGCCATGGGCTGCTAAACTTTTATTTTTAGAAACAGAGAAGAATTGATAGATGATACCCAGGAACAAAAGAGAGAAAAGGACCATAATCTAAGCCATAATAAAACTACTCTGAAGAAAATTCTGGAAAAATATGAGCTTTTTTGCGTATGCCTTACATTGCCCTTAAAACCAGAGCAGCTTGTCTGAAGTATTACCTTCACCTCCCAGCTCATTTGATTACAAGCCGGTTCTATCTACCTTTATTTTCTTATAGGAAATTAGCAACAATATCTATCTCATATGTGTTTGTACTCTCACATTTAGAATGTTTCTGCCTTGATTTTACATTGAAGAGTACTGAAAACCATTGATTTCTAATTATAATGGTAAGCTTCACATCTAAAACAATGTAGAACTCAATGAAATAAATTTCATTCATATCCCTATTCCAGCAGGCACTATAGAAAAAAGCCCATTTAGGGAGAATTTCCCATTTCTGAAAGTATGGCAGACTAAATTTTCTGTTTCCCTTTGAAAGCTCCCAAAATGATTAAATAAAATCTTTTTTAAAGCATAGCGTTTTAAAGCCATCTTGGAACTCATGAGAAAAAAGGAATCCCAGATAAACTGAATCCCCAAAATGAAATAAAAGCCAGCCCCAGAGAGGTAAGCCAGCATCAAAGCCTCAGCCGTCTTGAGGGTATTGGCCGAATTGTGTAACCTTGACTCTCTATTTAGGTAGATTGTCCAGGCATAGGAGGTAACAGACAAGAGTCTGGGTCTGCTCAGAGTGAGGAACTTAATAGAATTCTACACAGTGCTGAGATTCCAAAGTGGAAGAGTAAAAAATAAATAATCTTTACCCTCAGGAAAGGAGAGTAAGGGAACTTGCTACCATAAACTTGACACTAGGTATGAGGAAAAACAAATATCCTTGAGAATTAATAATCACAAGTCAATCCTTAGGGACAATTTGTGATTTGTAACCCATATTTGTGTTCTTTGTATGTACTGAAAAACCACAAGCATGGAAAATAGTTAAATGTGCAGCCAGATTAATATTAATCCCTGACATCCTTTAGAGAACTCAACATTAGGATGGAGTTCTAGTCCTCACAGGTAATTCCAAGAAAAACAAGGAAATCACAATAAAAATGATCACAACACATAGAAGAAACAGCACACCAAGAATGAGAGATGACAGAATTATCTGCAAAGACCTCAGATATTGAATACATAATACTCTTCTTTCAATGTTATTTTGAGAAAGAGAGAGAGAGAGAGAGAGCATGCACGTGTGTGTGTGTGTGCGTGTGCATGTGTGTGTGTGTGTGTGTCATGTGTGTAGGACAGAGGGGCAGAGAGAGAGGGAGAGAGAAAATCCTAAGCAGGCTCCACTCAGTGCAGAGTCCGATGCAGGGATCAATCCCATGACCGTGAGATCATTACCTGAGCCAAAATCAAGTTAGACGCTCAACTGACTGAACCACCCAGGTGGCCCTACGTAAGACTCTTAACATAAAAAAATTTAATATGCTTCAAGACATAAAAGACTCAAAAACATGAAAAAATAAGACATTTTTAAAACCAATCAATATTTCAAAGTATCTATTGGATTTATTGATTTTTCAACTGAAACTTAAATATACGTATGATAAATTAGCAGACTTAACATAGCTGAAGAGAGAACTAATGATCTTGAAGATAAATCTGAAGTAATCAACCCAGAGTGAAAACTATTAAAAATAGAAAAAAGTTGAAAAGAGATAGATGGGATCACTGAGAAAGTTTGACGTACATATACATGGAGTCTCATAGTTTCATTTACTCACAATGAATAAAACTAGAAGGAAATGTTGGAAAAATATTTTCAACAGTGTTTGAAAGATACTAAACTTATTCAGAAAGCTTAGTGATTTCCAAGCATACCAAATAAACAGAAATCCATACCTAGACATATTGAAAGTAAAAATACATATCGATGAAAATAAAGAAAAGATATTTGAAAGAATCAGAGGAAATAAGGGTTATCACTTATAAAGAAACAATGATACAGATACTGATTTCTCAGCATAGCAGTGGATATCAGAAGATAAACTGCAACACACTGAGACAAAGCAGTCATTACCCTAGAATTTCATACCCAGTATAACTAACTTTTTAAGAACAGGGGCAAAATAAGAACATTTTCAGAAAGGGAAAACCTGAGAGTTTTCATCATACACAGACTATCCCTAACTGCAACTCTAAAGGATATGCTTTAGAAAGAAAGAAATCTAGTCCAGATGGAAGGCCTAAAATGTAAGATGGGATTCTGAGCAATGAGATTAGTAACTATATGGTAAATACCAATACTAACATCTAAAAAAGCTTAATTTGTGAAGGTTAAAAATATAGAACATCATAAATGGAAAATAATAGCTTGGAAGCTGGGAAGGTGGTGAAAAAGCTAAAGCATTCTAAGGTTTTTGCATCATTTGGGATGAGAGTGAAGTTATGATTAATTTTAAGCTGTGCTCATTTACAAATGTTAACATATCCATAGTAACTACTAAAAAGAAACATAAAGAATAAATTTTTTAAGTGAGTGCAGAGATAAAATTAAAAAGAAAGCAAGAAATTAGAAAAATTGAGTAACTAAGCAAGACGTAAATTTAAAATAAAAAGGTAAAAGAAAATTCCAATGAAATAATCTTTGGGGAATTTTTTAAAAAGATTGTTAGAGTTGACACACACACACACACACACATATTTGTGTGTGTGTGTGTGTATATATATATATATATATATATATATATTTGTGTATTTACAGGCACACACGCTAACATACATATATTCTCAACAAGTGAGAATGCAAAAGTATCAGTTAAGTCAAACAAATGCTAACCCAAAATATCACAAAGAGAATAGACTTTAAGGGGAAAAGAGCATGAGCAGAGAAAAATAAGGTCTCTTCATAAAGATAAAACATTTAATAAATTGGTAGATGTGACCAACAAAAAAGCCAGCATAAAGATGGAAGACCTGGACAGCCTACTTGACTCACATGGACATATGTAATACAGAACACTGCACCAAATAACTCCAGAAGTTACCTTCCTTTTAAGAACAGATGAACTATTTATGAAATCATCCACATGAGCGGCCATAAAGTTCATCTCAATAGTTTTCAAAGGACTGGTCTCAGGTAGATTGTATTCCATTAACAGAAAGCAATCAGGTTAGAAATCAAAAACAGAAAGGTATATAGCACAAGAACTATATACTGGCAATATTAAAAGAGCATCTGCTTCTAAAAAATACATGGATCAAAGAAGTCATGAGAGAAAAATTTTTAATGAACTGTTGAATGATTCTTTAAAAAAAACTGCATATTAACACTTGTGGGATTTAGCTAATAAGTTCAGCTAATAAGTTCTGAGGGAAATTTGTACACTTCTATGAATGTATTAAGAAGGATAAAATCTTTAAATAAATGAATTAAGTACCAAGCTTCAAAAGTTAGAAAACGAACAACAGTATAAATCCAAATAAAGCATGATATAGGAATTCATAAAGAGCAATCCATAATTAAAGAATGAGAAAACAAACATACAATAGAAAGCATCAAAATGCCAAGCCATTTCTTTGAAAATATCAACCACATAGGAAAACTGCTGGTGATATTAATTTTAAGAAGGAGAAAGAGTACAGATAAATAATAATTGGTATGAAAAAGAAGGCATAACTTTAGATGCAGAAGAGATTTAAATTATAGTGAAAGGTTATTATAAACAAATTTATACCAAAGCATTTGAAATCACAGACAAAATGGGTAATCTTTTAGAACATACAACTTATCAAAACTGGTTCAAGTAAAGTAGAAAACCTAAATAGTCATATAATCATTAATACAATTAAATCCACCGTTCAAAATCTTTTAACAAAGAAAACTCCAGGCCCAAATTACTTTACGGAGAAGTCTATTAAACATTCAAGAAATAAAAAATATAAGGCATAAACAAACTCTTTCAGACAATACAAAAAACCCACACTTTTAAACTTATTTTATGTAGCTAATATAGCTTTAAAAAAACAGAGAAGAGTATGAGACAATAAAATAATAGGCCAAGTCAATCTTGGACACAGTTCCAAAATTCCTAAATAAAATATTAGGAAATAAAATCTAGCATTATATTAAAAATATACTCACCATAGCCAATTGTCTTCCTCCCATAAGTACAAAATTGTTAGAAAATTGATGATTGTAACTCATCACATTAAAAGATTAAAAGAGAAAAATATATCATGTTCAACACAGATACATAAAATCATTGGTTAAAATTTAACATGCAAACATGATTAAATTATATGATGACAGAGGTGCTAGCTAATGCTATAATGGCAAACATATTACAGTATATAAATGTATCAAATCAACATGCTATAGACCTTACATTACACGATATTACATGTCAATTATAACTCAGATTAAGAGAATTAGTGAGATCTCTGCCAGTAAGAAAATACAAATAAATAAAAATAGAAGAATCAGAATGGAAAAAATAAAACTGTCCCCATTTGCAAAAGATATGAGTACATCCACAGAACACAAAAATAATATACAGATTATACATTATAAATAATTAGAGTTTTTTAGTAGAGAACCTGGGTGGTTCAATCAGTTGAGCATCTGACTTTTAACATTGGCTCGGGTCATGATTTCACAGTTATTGAAACTGAGCCCCAGTGGGGCTCTGTGCTAACAGCATGGAACCTCCTTGAGATTCTCTCTCCCTCTCTGCCCCTCCCCTGCACTCACTCTCTCTCTCTCTCTCTCTCTCTCTCTCTCAAAATAAATAAATATTAAAAATAAAGAGATTTTTTAGCAAAACTGTTGGATACAAAATATTCAAAATTAAATTATATTTCCAATACCGCAGCAATAAGAAATGTAAATTTGGGGGCGCCTGGGTGGCACAGTCGGTTAAGCGTCCGACTTCAGCCAGGTCACGATCTCGCGGCCCGTGAGTTCGAGCCCCGCGTCAGGCTCTGGGCTGATGGCTCAGAGCCTGGAGCCTGTTTCCGATTCTGTGTCTCCCTCTCTCTCTGCCCCTCCCCCGTTCATGCTCTGTCTCTCTCTGTCCCAAAAATAAATAAAAAACGTTGAAAAAAAATTTAAAAAAAAAAAAGAAATGTAAATTTTGAAATATACCATTTATGGGCACCTGGGTGGCTCAGTTGGTTAAGCATCCGACTTTGGCTCAGGTCATGATGTTCCAGTTTGTGGGTTCAAGCCCTGCATTAGGCTCTGTGCTGACAGCTCAGAGCCTGGAGCCTACTTCAGATTCTGTGTCTCCCTCTCTCTTTGCCCTCCCCTGATTGCACTCTGTCTCTCTCTCAAAAATAAATAAAACATTAAAAAATTTTTAAAAGTATACCATTTAAAATAGCACCAAATCCTATTAAGTACCAAGAAATAAATTTAACCAATGATATACAATAATTTTTAAAAATTACTCATTTTATGAACAATTGGGATCTCATGAAGATAAAATCTTCTACACTGCAAAGGAAACAATCAACAAAACTAAAAGGCGACAGACAATGGGAAAAGATATTTGCAAATGACATATCAGATAAAGGGCTAGTATACAAAATCTATAAAGAACTCACCAAACTCCACACCCGAAAAACAAATAATCCAGTGAAGAAATGGGCACAAGACATGAATAGACACTTCTTTAAAGAAAACATCCAGATGGCCAACAGGCACATGAAAAGATGCTCAACGTCACTCCTCATCAGGGAAATACATATCAAAACCACACAGAGATACCACCTCACGCCAGTCAGAGTGGCTAAAATGAACAAATCAGGAAACTATTGATCCTGGAGAGGATGTGGAGAAACGGGAACCCTCTTGCACTGTTGGTGGGAATGCAAATTGGTGCAGCCATTCTGGAAAACAATGTGGAGGTTCCTCAAGAAATTAAAAATAGATCTACCCTATGACCCAGCAATAGCACTGCTAGGAATTTACCCAAGGGATACAGGAGTGCTGATGCATAGGGGCACTTGTACCCCAATGTTTATAGCAGCACTTTCTCTAATTATTTTTTTTAACGTTTATTTATTTTTGAGACAGAGAGAGACAGAGCATGAATGGGGGAGGGTCAGAGAGAGGGAGACACAGAATCTGAAACAGGCTCCAGGCTCTGAGCTGTCAGCACAGAGCCCGACACGGGGCTCGAACTCACGGACCACAAGATCATGACCTAAGCTGAAGTCAGCCGCTTAACTGACTGAGCCACCCAGACGCCCCAGCAGCACTTTCAACAATAGCCAAATTATGGAAAGAGCCTAAATGTCCATCAACTGATGAATTGATAAAGAAGTTGTGGTTTATATACACAATGGAATACTACTTGGCAATGAGAAAGAATGAAATATGGCCTTTTGTAGCAACGTGGATGAAACTGGAGAGTGCTATGCTAAGTGAAATAAGTCAGGCAGAGAAAGACAGATACCATATGTTTTCACTCTTATGTGGATCCTGAGAAACTTAACAGAAGACCATGGGGGAGGGGAAGGAAAAAAAAAGTTAGAGAGGGAGGGAGCCAAACCACAACAGACTCTTAAAAACTGAGAATAAACTGAGGGTTGATGGGGGGTGGGAGGGAGGGGAAAGTGGGTGATGGGCATTGAGGAGGGCATCTGTTGGGATGAGCAGTAGGTGTTGTATAGAAACCAATTTCATATTAAAATAAATAAATAAAAATTAATCATTTTAAACAAAAAATTAGTCTATAAAAATAAAAAAAATTGATAGGAATGACAAATTCATTAACAAAAAGAACCAATATTATGAAAATAACAGGTTTTCCCCAATTTTTCTACACACAAATAGATTTTTTAAATTATATGGAATATCCAAATAATGAAGAATAGCCCAGATACACTTGAAGAAGAAAACAAGGTGAGAACACCTGCCTAACAGGTATTAGTACTTACTGTATAATAAGACAGTAAGATGCCGATTCAAGTATATGTAAATAAACCAGAGAAGTAGAACTGAAAGCTTTCAAACTGACCCAATCGTATATGAAAACTAACAGTTGATGGAGCTGGTTGAAAAGCTATAGAGAAAGCTATATGATACTGAAGAGTTGGTTTTCTATGTGAAGTAAATAAAGTTGGATTCCCTATCTCACACCATACAGAAAAAATCAAATCTAGGCATATTAACAGATAATAGAGGAGAATATCTCTGCAAAATTGCTACAGATTAATATTTATAATATCAAAACAGGAAAACATTGATAAACTGGACTATGTTAAAATTAAGAACTTCACTTTATAAAAATAATCATAAAAAGAACAAAAGAGCTAACAGAAATTGGGGTAAGTTATTTGCAACCCATATGATGTTACAGTGGAACCATACATACAGTTTAAGGTCTAACCTTTCAAAAATGGTGGAAAATAAATATATGACCTCATCTGCACACACACACACACACACACACACACACACACATATACTGAGATCTGGGTGAATAAAATTTTCCCTGAGAATATTTACTCACAAGTATGTTCTCATATAGATTTGGTGTCTGAATCTTTACTACAACATGATACAGGACATTACAACCTGATATTTAACATAGAATATTCTCTGCCAATAAAATTCCTGAGATTCCTGACTCCCATCCCCACCCCTACTCTAATCTCAACCCAGGATGCAAAGGATTCCAACGAATAAAACCACAAGGGAAATAAATTCACAATCTTAAATTACCAAATAAAAAAAGGAAAAAAAATCCATTAGGTAAAAGTCAACAGATAAATAAGAATAGATCTTGAAATAGATTTTGGATAATAGAACTATGAGATATGGAATAAAAATGAAGTATATTAAAATGAGTGAGGACATAAAAGGAGAAGTTGAAAATACCTAAAAGGAATGAGCACTATCACAAAGGCAGGCAGACGTGAAAAATAGCCACCTGGAATTTCTAGAAACAATATAATTGAAATATAAAATCCAAGAGACAGATTAATAGCTGAATATGACCTAAATGAAGACAAAATTAATAAACTGAAATATAGAGATGGTAAAATTATTAAGAAAGCAGGACTGAGAAAGAAGTATAAAACCTGAAAGAGTCATTAAAAAGACCAACATCTGAGTTCCAAAAGAAGCAATAAGATGTGGGTAAAGCAGGCAATATGGAGAGCTATGGGAAGAGAAAGAAAGAAGATATTTAGTGATTTTCAAAAGATGCTTGATCAAACCTTGCCTGAAGTCCTTTCCATTACTCAGCCCTTCTGTTGTTAGTCCATACATTTTCTTAATTATTTAAGCCTATTTGCGTTGAGTATTTAGTTCTTTGCAAGTTTTTCTAACTGATATGGGGAGTAAGAAAATAAAAATTAGTTAAATTGAAAAAGTAAACAAGGTACCTCTACACGCAGCATCTAGAAAAACAGATACAGATAAAGTCAGCTGAAAGTTAACAGGAAACAATACTTCTCCCAAGTACATACTGCCGATGTAAAGTGTCTCGACAAACACCTTTGGGTGACTACTGCTTTTTTTACTCACTGAGATACTTTGTTCTAAGCAATGAATCATTGGGTTCTATCTACTCCTGAAAACAATACTACACTGTATGTTAACTAATTTGAATTGAATTTTTTTAAAAAAATTAACATTTTAATTATCAAAAACTTTGGGGTTTTTTGGGGAATTGTATCAGTAAAAATTAAACATCACACTCTTGTAGAGGATCTAAGCCACTTTGACACAGAGGCATCCTCAATTTCCAATCCTGGTGCAGAGCTTCAAATAGGGTTTCGAGACCCTACACTGTACATCTGTCTTAACTTTGTAGTTTCCAAGGAAACAGGACTTTAGATCCACTTCACAGCCTGGACTTGATGTTAAACCCTTTGCACACAGCCCTGCTTTGCTTGAGCCTATCCAAACACTGCTTTATTTAAATGTAACCTAAACTTCATTATCCCTCAAAATCCTATAATAACCCCTATGTTTTCTTCTGTTTGGTGAAATGCCCCATAGTTCCCTGGTATGTGGTCTCCCTCACTGCAATGGCACAATAAACCTGACTTTGCTGAATAAAAGCTCGTTCCTGGTGATCTCAGGCCAACTGGGTTAGAAAAGAAGGCAAAAGAAAGCAAACTAAATAACTCAAAATATAAAAGTATATTTTTAGTATTTGCCTGAAGAGAGTCACGTTGAGAGGAGTACAAAAGAGGCAAATGACAGAATCATTTGGTTGGTCTGTAACTAAATAAGGAGGGTTTTCATTGATGATAGCTTCTTGGAGAAGGCGAGTTTTGGAGAGAGAGAGATTCCCTTTGCTCCATTAAGAACATGGAACTAGCAACAGAGGTCCTTAAAGAAAAAGGACCCCCCTCCCTCTCCCCTCGCCACATGTATGCTTCCAGACAGGGACAGTTCCTTGTTCAATGCAGGTGGCCATGGGGCTCCCAGAAAACTGAGTGCAGCTTAAAACAAGTGCCAAAGCACACTCTGGGATCCAGCTGCCTCCCAGGGCTAGGGCTGAGCTCCTGGGCTGTATTTTCAGCAGAGAACTGGCAGTCATAAATGTCAAGCCCTGATCAACATAATCCCCTTAGTTCTTCCAGCTTAGTTCACAGCGAGTAAAGGTGGCATGAAGAAGATTTCCTATGTTGGAAAAAAAAAATAATTGCTGAACTCAGATTGGCATAATATTATAGTATTAACGTTATCTATGGCCTTTATCTCCAGCAGGTTCAAGATTACTTAAGCGTTTGTGGGAATTAGATTTCTTTGTAATCAAGACAGAACACAGCCTTTTGGTGCCTTCTCTGATGGCGAAGTATGGTTATTTTTCAGCTGGGGGAACTAATAAGAAAAATCTGGTGTAATGCAGCAGTAAAAATAAAAAGTGGAGCATAATGAAGATGTAGCTCTCTGATATCCTCAGTTTCAAGAAACCCTTGTGGCTCCTCTCACCTTCTTCAGGTCCCACGGCTTTGACCTTGAACAGTGAGAGTCATACCCACAAGGCGTGCATAGGCTACTCAGTGTCTTGAATGTGGGGTACTTACATAAGTAAACACTAAGGAAAACTACACATGAACCAAGTACAGTTGCATTTTTAAGAGCTTGAAAACTGTTCTAATCCTAACTAGTTCACCTTTAAATTACTATGGCTTCCTGGGCTCTATCAGTCCATCATGTTTGCATTTCCCAGCATTTTTTAAAACGCCAGTATGTTGATTTTCTTGACCAAACCATACTGAATTAAAAGCATCAAAGTGTGTGGGGTGGGTGGGCGTAGATTCTAAATGGAACATTGAGAGATTGTTTGAAGACACAACTTTCTTTCATAGCAACAGCTTTTGGAGCTTTAAATAACTCAGGTCATGCACGGGTACCTTCAGCCCCAATGGAGAGCTTCATCACCAAACTCCGTCCACTTCCCAAAGATGCAAAGCACATCTCACCTGCCAATCTCTACAGGTGTCAGCCTTGCAGGAAGAACATGACAGCCAGCTTCTCAGAAACGGAAGGGATCTGCCAATTCACCTACCTTGTATATTTCATAGACAGGCGATTTTAAAAGGTTTCAAGTCCCAAAGTTTGGTTGTTTACATCGATCCTGCCACTGATATGTTGCCAGGGCCTGCCACCTGTCAACTTTGTCCAACCTACCCAAAAAGGAAGCTGTAAGGGTGCATGTGCCATTACTGTAGAATATGGGATATTAAAATAAAAAATATTCCAGCTCTTTGATTTCCTCTGATTTTGTGGGTAATACAATAACCAGAATGAGATAGCTGAAACCAATAAAATCTGATTTATAGCATTAAAGGCAATCTTTATAGCACTTATTTATGGTACATTACATATAAAATCCAATTTCACAGGCCGCTGTTTGAAACTTTCTGTTCAATCATAAATACACTACATACACTGTACCTCAGTGCCACAGAGTTAGATTACATAAATGTCTGTATCCCCAGAAGGTATTAAAATTCGGTTACTATGGTGGTGAGTGAGCTTGACAGTAATTTTCCTAACCAACTCTTCAACCAAAAAGATCCAGTCAGCATTTGATAAATACTGAAAACGCTAGACTACTGTCATTAAACCACACACACACACACACACACATACACACACACACACACACACACACACACACTGCTTAGATAACTCTACATTCTAGAATGAAATTAATTGAAAAGAAGTATAGAGAAATAGGATAATTGATGACGCTGAAGGATACTTGCATTAATGTCGCTGGGGTACGTTTTCAAGCCAATGAGCAAAAGTACTTTTTGTATGACACCATCCGTATTGCAAGGAGACACATGGCTAAGTCTACACATGCTACTGTGGAAATATAACCTTAAGTGTCTACATTCATACACTTCAATGGAGAAGCCTATATTGAGTTCAATTACTATAATCATTGTCAAAGAGAGGGCAGAGAATACAATCTTTCGGAGAACTGTCATTTGAATCTTAAGCAACTTCACATTAGTTTAAAAAGGTTTTGATCTTAAAAAAAAAAATCAGGTCTCCATAAGCTTTGCTTGCCAGGTATTAGATAAATGTAAACAGAGTGGCTGGAATCTTCGCCTGAGCTAAAAGGAAGCAGACTCTTGCTTTGTGAGAGTTGGCACTTAAGTTTTATTCCCTAAAGACATTTCCAACTCATTGTCTCCAGAAATGTGCGTCATGCACCCCTCACCTGGCTTATGTTCTACGCTGGTAAGTCATTCCAGACTACAGTTCAGGGCTCAGATGTAAATGACAGAAAATGGCAGGAAAAGGGAGGAGACTCAGTACTCAAATAACCAACACTCACTACATCTCTGGCCCGTGCCAACCATTGCACTATGCCAGGAGTGCACTGGGATTCTGCGGGTCCTGAAGCTAATCCAGTTTGAGGATCCTCCTTAAGAAAAGAATACAGGCTTCAAAAAAATTACAAAACTAGGTTGCAAACTTAATATTATCTAGAAGGGACTTGAAACAAGTGAAGCTTTGGTAACAAAGTGGTAAAAGCATCTCTGAGTCTTGCTTTTCACATATCATTCTATCCTCCCTACAGCCCGGCAAGGTCAGCATTATTCTTTAGTTGAGGAACCTGCTGCTTACATGGGTTATCCCAGATGAGGAGTTAGGAATCCATTCCTTGGAATGCAAGCTCAAGTTTGTCTGCACGGAAACCCACGTATACTGTTGAGTTTCAGTTTAAATTTTTTTTTTTTCAACGTTTATTTATTTTTGGGACAGAGAGAGACAGAGCATGAACGGGGGAGGGGCAGAGAGAGAGGGAGACACAGAATCGGAAACAGGCTCCAGGCTCTGAGACATCAGCCCAGAGCCCGAAGCGGGGCTCGAACTCACGGACCGCGAGATCGTGACCTGGCTGAAGTCGGACGCTTAACCGACTGCGCCACCCAGGCGCCCAAGTTTCAGTTTATATTGATGAAGGTCTGGGTTGTATTAGCTGGACCTCCCTGAGATGGGACGGTACTATTGGTTGCTTTAGCCTCCAGAGAATTCTTCATGGCAAGGGAAGATTTGAGCAAGAATTAGATTCCCCTGGAGGGCTTGTGAACTACAGATTGCTGGATCCTACCTCCGGGGATTCTCACTCGGTAGGTGTGGGCAGAACCTGAGAATCTGCCAGGCAATGTTGATACTGCTGGCCCTGGACTATACTTTCAGAGACGGACCTAGCGAAGCTGGATTAATCCCAGCATTCCGTCCATCTGTTGTCTTCCTCTGGTACAACTACAGCTACTGTCATTCAGGTTTACTCTTACCAGCTCAGCTCAAACGGAGCTAAACCCCACCCTTTTCCGCAAAAGCCTTAGGCTGGATGAACAGTGGCTAAAATCCAAAAGATGCTGCAAAGGAAAAATGTTAGTGAAAGATTATGTTGGAAGTACAGACTGATTCCTAAAATCTGATTCAACAGTGATAAACTCAGCGTATTTAAATTAGCTTCACTATAGCATAATTTAAAATTGTTAAGTAACGGTAGTTAATGAAAACTCATATAAATGCCCCAAATTTTCTGTAAACTAATAGAAAAATAAAATCAATGAACATGGTGAGAAGCCAAGGAAAGACAATCACCATGTTGGTGGGGGGGGGGGGGGGGGAAGACCCTAAAACACTAAGGGCATGAAGTGTCATTCAAAATTGAGTTAGTAGGATTTAATCAAGGTATTTAAATGCATTCTACAATAGAGTACAACATACATTCTGTATTTAAGTCGGATTCAATATAATAATGATGGACTTTTATTACAAGACAGCTATTCAGTGATACTTATGAAATGATTGTAGACAAATTATCTCCGTGACATACTACAAAAGTCACATCCATAAATTATTTTAAGATGCCAGCACTAAGTATATTAAGATTTGAAAGACTTCAGTTCTCTCTGAACTCTTATGTCTCTTGAACATGTTTACGGAAAGGAAAAAAATGACCCTTTTGTCACTAGCATCTCATGAATTATTCTGTAGTAAAGCATCTTGTGTATTTTGCCCTTTGGTTGAAAGCCTATGAGGGGCTTTGTTTATTCAACAAAGATTTACTGACACCTACTAGGTGCCAAAGATACACAAATTAATAAGATACCGATTCAGCCTTCAAAGAATTAGCCAAGTACATTATTCTCTTTGTCTCCTTTACTTGAAGAAAGAAAGTAGAAGTAATACAACTATCCAGCAAGTCATGTCAGAGATAGAAAAATATAATCTGAGCTTTGGGTTCAGGGAGGTTTTCTTCTGCTAACTCCATGTGACTTATAGAAATGGATGTTCAGAGATCCATAGTTTCCTCATGTGGTGATCAACAGACTAGGGGGTGCCTGGGTGGCCCAGTGGATTTTGGCTCAGGTCATGATGTGGTTCGTGGGATCAAGCCCCACATTGGGCTCTCTTCTGTCAGCACTGAGTCCACTTCACATCCTCCACCCCACCCCCGCCTCTGCCCTGATCTCTTGCTCTTCAAAATAAACATTAAAAAAGAAAAAAGAAAAAACAGACTGATTTCTAAAAATACATACATAAGGTGAATATGGCCCCACTTAGAATACTTTCTGCTTCTAGGAGCAAAGAGGTTCATAAGGAGGGCTTGTGTGCATGGGCATTTGTATATGAATTGTCTAAAGAATAGGAAAGTGCTGATAATGAAAAGAAATTAAGAGTTTTTCAAGTAGAAACAGATTCTGAAAAGGAACCACAGATTTTTTTTTAAAGAACTAGTGATAAAATGATCAAATTTTAGATCAATAAGGTGATATACATGGAAGTTCTGCAATTGCCTAGAAAATGTACCAAGGGTAACAATAAATCTTAGCTCTGATTCCAGTCAATTACCTAGTTTATGGACCAGTACACAAGAAAACAATGAATTCCCTTCAATTATCATGGGCTATAAGCATCTTCATTTATAAGAGAGTCCATAAGAAAATATATGTTTATATTTATAATATCAACATTTGATACTATTCTTGCTTTCTAAAAATGGCTGCTATGAATGTATTTTTACTACACATTTCATAGGCAGATGGTTTAAAAAAATACCGTTTAACAAAACAAAAACAAAAACAAAAACAAAAACAAAAACAAAAAACAAAACAAAACAAAATAAAAAAACATTTCCTAGCCAGTGTCAACCGTGTTTCTATTAATCTGCAATATATGGGAATAATTCTTTTGATCCTCTCTTAAAGCTGTTAGCAGAAACTTTTATTTAGTATAATCAAGGGAAGGGGTGCCTGGGTGGCTCTGTCGGTTAAGCATCTGACTTCAGCTCAGGTCATGATCTCACTGTTTGTGGGCTCAAGCCCCGCATCAGGCTCTGTGCTGACAGCTTGGAGCCTGGAGCCTGCTTCAGATTCTTTGTCTCCCTCTCTCTCTGCCCCTCCCCTGCTCATGCTCCGTCCCTCTCAAAAGTGAATAAACATTAAAAAAAAATTAATTAAGGGAAATCATAAGTTTCTAATAGAAACAGATGACTTAAATGTTGCAGGAGCCTTACCAAAGTAAACTTCAGGTCATATATATCAAAAACGTGCCTATGTCAATATGAAACAAACTTTCAGTACATTCCACATGAGGAATGCTGCCTGTTTGCACAATGCCTATGATGACGTGTCCAAACACACTTCACTGGTGTCACAATGTCATAAATCCTTCATGCTTCACCAAAATTCTCTAACAGATTCCTCTAATGGTTGTGTTTATTCTGCTTCATTGACTTTCAAGTTCACATCAAGTCTCAAAACTTTGAACTAAAAGGAATCTTGGAGATGATTTAGTCCCCTCCTTCCAGCTCACTCTCAGGTATGATTCATTGAGACCCAGAGAAGTCTGGTGATATGTCCAGGGTCTACATCTGGGTGATGAAAGAGCCAAGGTTGATTGAGGCCCTGGTCACATGACTCACCGTCCATTGGCATTGGTCTCACTGTGCCCGTTGATCAATGATCTTGGATGGTGCCCTGATACCTTCTTTGGAATCCCACGCTCTCAACAGCTATGTGAGTGTATGGCATCCAGACATTTGAAGAGCAAATATGAGAAGCAGGAATTTGTACATGGAATTCTGGACTAGCTGGCTTATGCTAACTCACAGAACGATCACTAGGAGCAACTGGCATGAAGTAGGTAAACTCTTAAAGCAACAGCCTTTGTAAATTGTAAAGCACGATGCAAATATAAGGCATTTTCAAGACCACATAACCTAAGACATTGTTATATGGAAAGTTTCTTAAAGAAAAACCAAGGTGTCTTGCTAAAAATGTATGGGATACCACAAAATATCCAACCCAAGTTCTACCCACAAGCAAGCTGACCGGAAACATTTTAAAGATGTATTGTAAGCAAATGTTAAGAACAATCTTATTACCAAAACATATCTGAGATGAAACAAACCTGAAATTTAGCCAAAGGTTAACCAGCATTTGTAGAAATTTGGCTGCTTTTGAAAACTGTACCAAAATGCCAATTCTAAGGGGATGGAGTTGAATAAGACCATGATTTTCCATTTTCATAATTAAATGGGAATATATTTAAATCACCCATAAAATGATAGCATATTATTTTGTTTTTATTTTCTGTCAGCAATGTGTATACATACGCAACTCTGAACCTTCAATAGTCTTACAGCAATTTATAGAATTAATAAGAAATTGGATTCTCACAAACTAATAGACTTTTTCACCATGAAAAACCAACTTGAACAAAGATTCACAACATGGTAAGTTTCCATTATTCTTGCTTCATTCCTCTGCCTGGAAAGGCTTCCACCCACCGTTGCCACCAATTCTCTCTGCCCCGAAGTAGGACCCCCCCCCCGAGTCGGCCTTGCAGATGCTCACCTACCCCCCTCACCTCCATCAAGCCTTTCCTTGTCACTTCTCCTGCTTTATCCAATCCTCCTAACGTATAGCTCTCGGCTCCTGTTGTACGCTAGTGATCATTTTTGTACTTACTTATAGTCTACCTCTTAGACCGTAGACTCCATAGACGTAGGAACAACTCAAAGGCCTTTACGTTCACAGCACAGTGCTTGGAGCTTGCCATGACCAATAATCTTGCTCAGTTTGATAAGGCTAACGTTCCTCATCAAATATCTTTTTATTGACTATTTCCCACAGTGCAATTAAAGGGAGGAACTTTTAGACACAAGCCTTCTTTTGATTAATTTACTCAACTCAGCACGTGATCATAGAAAAGCAGTCAAGTATTTAGTATATTTAGTATTTACTGCTGAGTTTACAATAACAGCATTTTAATAGAAAATGGAATCATGCAGGCCGATAAAATAAACGGCTCCCAAAAAAGCAACTTAAGTGATACTCTCAAAAGAAATAGTATATAGAGACTGAACAAAAACAAACTTCCTGATTTGTATCTTTCTATTTTTCCACCGGTCTCTGAACACAAGAAAGGAATGGCAAACCACCACCTCAAATTAATAAAGTCAATGTTTATTTATTTATTCATTAAATGCTGAGCCAGGCACATCCTAGGTGCCAGGGAAGCAGCATAACAGTGACCACAACTAAGTCTCTGCCTTCAAAAGGCAAAAACTTAGTGGTGGTGACGATGGTTGACGACCTGAGTTTGACTCTGAGCTCTGCCACATAGGAGCTGTGAAATCTCATGTAATTTACTACACCTCTCTCTGCTGCAATGTCCTAGTCTAGAAAATAATACTACCTATGTTGCAGGGTTATGAGTAGTCGATGAGTTAATATTTGGAAAGTTCTTTAAAGCGTTCCTGGCACATATGATGTAAGTGTTTGACAGAATTTCAAGGTGCTTCAATTCTACCAAAAAGAGACAGACACAGAACACATCTCTCTATGATCTGTCACCTGGTGACAACCGCTGTGAAAAAAAGTAGGAGGCGGAGGGAACAGAGGGGGTAGGTCGCTGCTACTTTATTCCTGGGTCACTGGAAGAACCACAGGGACTAAAGGAGCAGGACACTGGCTGGAGGCCAGGTCACAGAAGAACTGAGGGAGTATGATAGCTCCTGCTTCCGTGGGAAATACGGTCCAAGACCCCCAGTGGATTCCTGAAACCACAAATAGGACTGATCCCTATATATACGATGTTTTCCCTATACACATATCCATATGATAAGGTTTAATTTATAAATTAGGCGCAATAAGAGATTAACAACAATAATAAAAAAAACAGGACAATAATTGTAACGATGTACTGAAAAAAAAAAGCTGTGTGAATGTGGTCTCTCTTATTGTCAGCGTCCTCACCCTTCTTCGTGTGACGCTGTGAGGTGATAAAATGCCCATGTGATGAGATGAAGGGAGATGAGGGACGTAACTCTTCTGCTCTGGACCACAGGCAACTGAAACCTTAGGAAGCAAAACCATGGATAAAGGGGGATTACCGTAATCCCACAGGGCATTGCGGGTCGTGAAAAGGACCACACGTTTCAATGTGCATGAGGTGAAAAGCCACTGGAGGATTCAGAATGGAATATTAATGTTATTGGGGTTTTGTGGTAAAAGGACAATTGTGTCTGCTACAGAAGATCAGCGAGCACACAAACAGTCTAGATGAGAGACGATCTGTCTTTGACGAACAAGGTAGCAGTGGAGAACATAACATGTGGCCAGTCTCAGGTTAGTTTCGAGGTATAGTCCCAGGATTTCCTGACTGAGGGAAGCAGGGAGAGAAAGAGAAGTCCAGGGCAACTCCAGGGTTTTTGGTCCAAGCCTCTGCAATGATGAAATTATTATCCATGGAGATGTGCAGACCAAGGGACAGTTTTATCTACTACAAGTCAAATCAGTTTCCTCCTCAGAAATCTCCGGTGGGCCCCACTTACTTTGTGAAGTAAGCCCAGCCCTCTTGGCATTCGATTCGAGGTCCTGCTGGCTGACACCACAGTCTTGCCCCCATCCATTTCACACATGCTCTTTCTGCTTCAGCCACACCTGACCCATTGCTGGTCCCCAAACCTTCACAGTTTAATGACTTTTCCTTGATCTTCCCTTTCCTGGAAGCACTTCCTCCTCTTGTGTGCCTAAGTAAAAGTTACTCAGTCCTTCAGTGATTAACTCGAAAGTCCATCTCTCCAATGACACCTTCTCTGATATTTCTTGGCAGAAAGTTTTGGGCTTTCTATTCTTGTCACACATACCTCATTTCACCTTAAATTATTTTACTTACTTGTTTTCCCGTTTCATCGAGTAGACTGTATGCTCTTTGAAGGTAGAAATCATTTCTTATTTATGTGAATAGATCCATGGTTCCTAACACACTGCTTGCATTAAAAATAATTCAAATTTTTGTTGAAATGAGATTAATATTATTATCACTGGAAATATCTTTCGGGGGGGAGCACCTGCGTGGCTCAGCTGGTTGAGAACCCGACTCTTGATTTCTGCTCAGGTCATGATCTCGGGGTTCGTGATATCAAGCCCTGCATCAGACTCTGCACTGACAACATTGAGCCTGCCTGGAATTCTCTCTCTCCATCTCTCTCTGTCCCTCCCTCTCTCTCTTTCTCAAAATAATAAACTTAAAAATGTCTTTTGATATGGAAACAAGCAAGTGCTCTCTTCAAAATATGCTAATTTCAGAATTTTGTTATTTTTTTATTTCACCAAATAAACATATATTTAACATTTTCTTCACTTATAGAATGCCAATAGGTAAATCATAGAGGAAAGGAGAAAGGAAAGGAAAGGAAAGGAAAGGAAAGGAAAGGAAAGGAAAGGAAAAAGGAAAAAGGAAAAAGGAAAAAGGAAAAAGGAAAAAGAAAAAAGGAAAAAGGAAAAAGGAAAACGGAAAACGGAAAAAGGAAAGGGAGGATTGATGTGCCTCTGGTTTTTTGCATTTGTTTTTCAGCCAGATACATTTCTTTGGCTGATCATGTAGGTAATACTCTTGAGCTTTACATGATAAGGTTAAAATTTTTCTCTATGATATCCCAGCATATAGTTCAGGCAATATGCCTTAAGTTTTTATTTTTTCTTTCTCTTTCCAGCACAGCTACAAGCTTCTCTGGGGAACCAGCTGTAACACAAAGATTTGGTACACTATCTGTCTCTTCCATTTCAGAAAACTACAAATTATGTGCTTTGAGACATAGGGAAGTAAAACATTGATTGTATACAACATTTCAGTAGAGTGGAAGGTATTCTAATTAACATGATAATCAGCACAGTCCTTTTCATTGGAAGAGATTGTATAATCGAACATTTTTTATGGATTTTGATAAACATACTTTATTCTCTGAGGGATTTCAAGCTTCTGGTGTTATTTCTCTTTTCTGGATACCAAGGTATACAATTAAGGTAAAAGAACAAAGAAAGAACCAGACATTAACTTATAAATGAGCTAATAATTGACTATTACATAAGGGAATAACACTACTCCCTGACTCTTCTGATGCTGATTAAAATAAATCATACTGGGGACACTGGAAATCAATAACGGTCTCAGAAATCCTCTACCATTCTTTATACTGGTGTGTAAGCCTCACTTTCCATCCATATTATTTGTTGAAAATAAATAAATAATTTTACCTGGGGCACGATGATAGCAACCTTTATTATATGAAGTTACTCTTAATTGAGTACAAACTCAGCCAGGCATTGAACTGAACATTTCATATATAAAATCTTAAATTTTTGCAATAATCCAGAGGATAGTTAATATTATCCCCACATGTTTTAATTGAAGCTGAGAGAGATTAAGTAATTGCTCCAAGGCAACAGAAGTCATTAACAGTCCAAGTCGGGATTTGAACCCAGGCTACCTGATGCCAGAATCCACGTCCAGAATCATGGATTCTGGATACTACCAATTTCCTTGATCTTCCTGTGTACCTATGTGCCTGTGTTGTCACAAGGAATGAACTGGTGGAGAAAAGTTCAGTAACCACTCTCATGGAGCCTCCCTAATCATTCCAAGAGGAAGGAAAATGGCTTCCCTAGTGTATATTTTGAAGATTCAAGTGGAAGGCAATATTGACCTTCCCAGTTCATTTTCCATCACCACATTTTATTAGAAACAGTAAAGTATGGTAGTATATTTCAAATTAAAGTATGTTTTAATGGAATTATTTCCACTAGATTCACAGGTAAATTTTCATAGAACATAATGAATCTTCCCCTGTTAGATTCCTACTTTGTAACAGAAGAAAATGTTTCTATGATCTTGAAAATGTACGACTCTGTCAACAGGACTTGCTGATGAATCTACCGGCACCTATTTGGAGCCAGTGTCAGCTGAGTTCTGGTCCTGGTGTTGCCATGATAAGAGTCAGTTCCTACTAAAAGAAGTGCGTCAAATGCATGCCTCAGTTTATAACAGATTGTTGTCAATAAACACTCATTTATTATTTATGGTTTGTAGCTCATAGAAGCATTTTTAAAGCGTCCTCTCTCTGAACACTGGTTCATGAAGATATCCACACAGTCTGTTTTGAAACTAATTTTATAAGGATGTAAAAAATGAAAAATAAAATTCCTTCAAGGTGTAAACCCACACAGAAAACCACGGTAAAACTTGGTGCTATCTATCCAGACATTTTCATATTCATCTACCAGACAGAGATCCTTGACTTCTTATATTGGACCATTTATTTAATTTTTTAACATTTATTTATTTTTGAGAGACAGAGACAGAGCATGAGCGGGGGGGGGGGGGGGGGGGCAGAAAGAAAGAGACACAGAATCCGAAGTAGGCTCTAGGCTCTAAGCTGTCAGCATAGAGCCCAAAATGGGGCTCGAACTCAATGAACCATGAGATCATGACCTGAGCCAAAGTCAGACACTTAACCGACTGAGCCACTCAGGTGCCCCTATACTGGACCATTGAAAATAATGACTAATTTAATTTTTCTGAGTTTCTTTTTGTTTGGTCTTTAAATTTTAATGTAAGTTTCTCGTGAAAAAAGATTCACAATATATCATTTGCTTTATGTATTGGGATGGAGTAGGACTAATTATACCAGATCCTCTGGTTAGTAATATAGGGAAAGTTTTGGTGTGGGAGTCCTATGAACAATGTGTGGGGCCCAAAAGTCTTAGAAAAATATAAGTAGGTAATATTTCACAGACAAACTCTAAGGAGTAAATAAAAAGCTTTGGCTTTAATTCTTCCAAACCAATACTAAGAAGATACAAATGAAATCTGATGGGATTAAAATGCGTACCTCTGAGATGGTTCATTTATTACAGACATGATGATTAGTGCATTGTCATATTTTTCAGAATTCAGTCATTATTTCAAAATAATATTAATGTGGGATAGGCTCCTCAAATCCATAGAACCCTATTATTAATTATTTTCCATTCCCTCTGCACAATATATCCCTTATATTTAAAGGGAATAATATATCTCTACTGATAGGTAAGAATACCTTCAGGTCCCAGAACCTATAAGAGCTGGAGTGGAGGCTTTTAAAAAAATCTGTTGATAAATTATTGAAAACTGACTGAGCTAGAAAACCACCAGAAGAGAAAATATTTGGTAAATGATGTAGAAATCTTAAAAATCATCAATACTGGAATATTTTAAAGCCTTTTCCCTTTTCTTCTCCACCTCACACCTCACTCATCAATTCTCCAAATGTCAGCTTAAACCCTCTGGCCAAATCCTGTTTCAGGGAATCCACTTGTGGAAGTGCCACAGCAGGCATTAAAGATGCCATTAAACTGACATCTGCTCCCGGACACATGAACCTTAAATGGCCCGAAAGCATATAATGCATATAATGTGCCATGCCAACTTAAGAGAAATAAAAAAAAAACAGAAGCAAGAAAACAGAAACAAATTAAAAATTACTTAAATGAAATTTGAATGTAAGTGTGTGCACAGGCGTGCATGCTCACACACACACACACACACACACACACACACACACATTAATATGCTCAACTGGCTTTAGATTCGTAGCATTGAGCACAGAATTGGAATACCACACGCTCCATTCTGATAGTGATGCATGTTTTGCATTATTTTGAAAGAACTAATCCTTATGCTCTTTTGCCAAACCATTATATTATCGATGCCATTTACATCTCTGCCACCTTTGGTCATACAGAGAAAGACTCTCTTCTTGTTCTTTTCAAATAAGCCCAAATATACATATCTTATGAAACAAAGACACATCTCATCTAATATGCACTGTCATCCCTAAGACCTGAAATTTCTTTCCCAGCACCCTGACTCAAATGATGTTCTCGGTATCTCCATCTCTAAAATACACTTGAAATTAATGGAAAGTTGAATTACACCCACTGCCTTTATTTTTAAAAATATTTTTACAAAGTAGCAAATTGTTTCCACTCGGTAAAAATGATGGATTATTGTATAGTGTGAAAAAATTAATGAGCAGATGGAATGCCAACCCATTATTCATTAAAATATTGCACTGGGTTAATTCAGCAAATAAAAATGGAGAAGAGAGCAGATGGCCATTTATAGTTCTCTTGAATTCTTAAACTACTTCTTTACAGCCAGAACTGCTCCTATATTTAACTTGAAATGCACAGCTCTTACCATATGCACAGTAAGCAAGCATTCATGTGACCTCATAAACTTTTCATATAGCACAGCAATGATTTTTATGATTTAGTTAAAGGAACACTATACACTTACAGAGCAACTTATTCCCATATCCCCAATATTCTGGGGATAATTTGAATTTCCTAGACTCAGTAGATCCTTGCCATCATTATCTGGTCTGAAGGAGGTTCAAGTAGGCACATGGGTAAAATTTCACAAAAGGAAGTGATCAGCTTTGTTATAAACGCTTAAGTATGCCAAGCATACATAAAATTATTACAGAGTAGGCAGTGTTTCTCTTAAGGCAATGCTTTTTCCCCCCATCATATCCTGATCTTACAAGTTATTGCCTTTTTCAAAAATTCTTTTCTCATGTAGAGTAAATGGAACTCTCATGCAAGTAAATTGAATCAACCACTCTGGAAGGGTGTTTGGCACTCTCTATCACAGCGGAACATACATACACTCGATGGGCCAGCAATTCCACTCCTCATTATATGCCCAACAGAAATGCACACTCATACCTACAAAAGACAAAAAATGTGAATATTCACAGAAGCACTATCTGAAAAAGCTCAAACCAGGAAACAACCCAGATAGAATGAATAAATAACCGGTGACATATTTATACAATGGTATAATATAGGAAATGAAGATCAAGGAACAACAGCTATAAGAACAACCTGAGTCAATGTCACAAACACAAAGCTGAGCAAAAGAAGGCAAACACAAGAGCGTGTACTATGTGATTCCCTAGGTAGAAACTTCAAAGGTTGAAAAAAATCACTCTGTGATGATAGGACTTGGCATAGAGGTAGCTCTGGGGGGAAGAGTGGGGAACAGTCATTGAAACAGGACGGGGCTCTTTGGGGGTGCTGGCCAAGCTCTATTTCCTGATCCGGGAGGTTGTTAGTAGGTTCTTAGGAAGTATGATGACTTTTTTTTTTTGAAATTTACTTTAGAAGCTAAACAGACACTACAAATGAAAGAAAAAAGTCCTCTGTATCAATGCCACATAAAGAAATCACACTAGGATTAATAGCAAGAATTATATTCTATCAGAGGTAACACAAGTAACATAATACAACAAATACTATGTGAACACTTTTTTCATAAAATTCTCTGATCCTCGTATTCCAAGAAAGCCTTCAGTAACTTCTCTTTTGTACCTTTACCGGTTAAAGAAGGCCTATGTTATTTCTCCCAAGCACTGGGCCTTCCTCTTCCTGGTGAGTATCCTAACTTTCCTTGGTGAAATTCCTTTCCCCGGTTCTCCTCCGTGGTCTATGCCCAATGATGTTCTCACCAGGAATGGCTGAAGCCAGTGTTTCTCTCAGGGACAGTGTTCTCATTTGGGGTAGGATAATTTTTTGTTGTATGGAACTGAGCCAAGCACTGTGGCGTGGTTAGATTCCCTGGACCTTATGCAAGATGGTGGTAAGCCTGTAAGATGTGTCGTTGTTATTATATGTAGCCTGGAGTTCATGACTGGGCTTCAGGGTAAGATTTCAGAGACAAGAGACCAGGCATAATGTCTTGTACATTGTTATTCCATCTAAACCCAACAGTGCCTGGGGCATGCTAGCTCTTCAATAAAGGTCATCTGAATTTATTTGGCATATATTCAATAAATGTTTATTGAGCACCTTTATATGCCAGGCATAGTTCTGGACAATAATAAGGATATAGACTTGAGTAAAATAGGCCAAATCTTGCACACATTACTTTTCTTCTAGTGAGAGAGAAAGATAGCAAATAGCAAATAAATGCAAATAGAAAAACTGCAGATAGTGAAGTTAGGAAAATAGGATAATGTGATAGAAATAAAGTGGAAGGGGGCTGGTTCCTTCCGTGGCCCTCAACCAGCAGTGACTTTGCCTCTGCGGACATTTGATGAGACAGTTTTAATTGTCTCAAGTGAGGGCATCGAGTGAGTAGAGGCTGCTAAACATCTTACAATGCATAGGACAAGCCATCCTCACAAAGGATTATCCAACCCAAAATGTCAATAGTGCCGAGGCTGAGAAACTGTGCTTGATAGAGTGACCAGGGGAAGCCTCTCTGAGGACGTCCCATTGGAGCTAAGAGCTGAGCAATGATAGACACAGGTGAGCAAAGCGTTGGAGAAAGAACATTCCAAGGCTCAGGGACAGCCAGTGCAAAAGCCCTAGCGTGCAAATCAGTGTGGGCAATGTGAAGAAAATGAAGGATAGAGGGGCTGAACTTAGCCAGGGGGAAGAATGGTGTATTCATGATGAATTTGGGCAGGTAATTGTACCTGGAAGATAAAGCTGGATGAGGGGGCATGGACTACATCATTTAGGGCTTTGCAAGTCAGAGTAAGGAGTTCAAATTTGATTCTAAGTCCAAAGGGAAACCCCTAAGATGTGTTAAGCAAGGAGATGACCGTAATTCCATGAAAAAAAAATCACCCTGCCTGTTCTGTGAAGAACGGCTTGTAGAAGAGCCAAGTGGAAACAATAGGGTGAGAAGGAAGACTCGATCCAAGAGAAATAGGATGGTACATGCACAGAGTTGCCAAATAAAATACAGGATGGCAAGCTTAATTTGCATTTCAGAGAAACAATTAATACTTTGTTGTATAAAGATAGCCCACAAAATATTTGGTATATACTTATACAAAAATCGTTTGTTGTCTATGTGAAATCCAAATTCAACCGGGCATCCTGTATTTTTATTTGCAAAATCTGGCAACCCTGTGCATGCAAGAATGGATGAATATCCACATAGGTAAACAGAGAATAATGTGTATTTGGAAAATAAGCCAACTGCTACATTTCTCAAATTCAAAAATAAAAGGTTCTGCACAAATGATTCCTATATGTAGAAGAGGGGTGTGTCTAAATATATAGTGTTTATAGAGGAGATCAACTAAGTCTCTAATCAATTTTGACATTTATGTCTTCCTCTCATTAGTTTAAAATCTAATGAAAGTAGGAACATATATAGTAAATTGGTTCTCATTGCCCCCTGAGCTGTCTTCTAAGTCTCCAGCGACCTAGACCCCCAAGTTCAAAACTTTGTGGTAGGCTTCTTCCATGGCTTTAATTTTATATGTGAACTAATAAAATTTCCAAATTCTGTCAATTATTCTGCAAATTCTCTTAAATTAGATCCTCCTTCCCAGTTTCCATAGACCCATTTTTGTCTTGGTCTGACTCCTGCTCATTTCCTACACTCTCATGTTTAACCATTCCCTTGTTCCTTATCATGGAAGTGGTAACTGGTCATCCTTAGGCTGTATCAAGCCAGCAGGTGTCTTTAATTTGGCTCACACAGTAGCAAAAAAGAGTAAATGTTTAAAATTAGGAGCATTTCCTTTAAAATGTGGGTATCTGGCTACATTTGAAAGATCTGAAGATCTGGCCACACCAGATCTATCTACTCATGGTTACCACAGCTGGAGTTGAATGAAAACTTCCTTCTTTAGACAGAGCTTGTAAGTCCTCCTCTGTTTTGGGACCTGGCTGGCATCTGACATTAGATCACATTCAAATACCTCTATAGTGAGCGTCGGAGACCTCTAAAAGCTCTTTCTTGCTCTCCACTTGAACCCAAACTCTGGATTAGGCTGATAGCCCCAGCAATCTCCTTTTGTTCCTTCTTCCTTCACCTGCAATAGCCAGGAGAGGCTGAATCCACATTTCTTTTCCTCAATTCAGATTGGTTTATCTTTATGTTGATTTCCTATGTAAAGTTTTTTTCCATACAATCTCACCCACATTGTTCATTACTTGGATTTTCTTTCTGAAAGTTAACATGCAGATATTCTCTAGGCGTTTCTTAGGAACTTGCCTTTTCTCGCCAAGATGACTGTGTCAGCTCCCTGAGGACAAGAGCCTTCCT
Organism: Prionailurus viverrinus; assembly: GCF_022837055.1. Taxonomy (NCBI): domain Eukaryota; kingdom Metazoa; phylum Chordata; class Mammalia; order Carnivora; family Felidae; genus Prionailurus; species Prionailurus viverrinus. Next base: position 68,698,438 of record NC_062561.1, on the reverse strand, counting down.
TGCTACCTCTTCTAGCAGTTCTGGGCATCCAAAAGCACTCAAAAAGTAGTTGGTGCATGAAATGACTCTACCACAACCTAATCAGCATGTAAAGAGAAAAGTGGGCCTGAATTTATTCCTTTTCTGAATGGCATACTAGTATGGTTTGAAACTGGTCATTTTTCCTGACATCAACTATTTTTAAAAATAGCATATAAGAAATAGAAACTGAGAAAGCTCTTTTAAAGTTCTGTTTAAAGTAATTTAATAAAGCCTTTGTATTAAACCACATTATCTTACTTTATTCCACAGATATATTTGATTCTATGACCAATAAAAACTAAAAATTTCATTCATTTTGCCCTTACTTCTTATGAGATTATTAAACTCAAAGATCCAATTTTCTATCGTTTTAAGAAGGCTGATTATTTAAATGTTAAAAGCTTGAAATGAGGAAATAAAGCATTCTCTGGGTTTGTATGTATCTATTAAAGCACAAAGGAATAGATGAGAAGCCTGAATCCTAAGGGAAAAAAAAATTAACTATGTGAGCAGATACCAAAATCTATTTAAACTGGTATGTAAGAAACAGTGAGTCTTAAATCATTTACTTTAATTGTACACCTTAAAAAAATAAGATTTAAAGTGGTCCAAAACGCAGTATTTCCTTAACGAAAAAAAAAATTCATTCCACACAATAATTACCTCTAAAGAATATTTTTAAAGAGGTTCAAAGTCAAAAAATAATTAGTAAGAAATCCACTCGCAGTAGGGATTAGCAAACAGTCTGTGTTTTCCTAAATCAGCTCCTCTCGATGTGTTGTCAGGATCATGAGGCATGACAAATTTTAAATGGGCTTTCTGCCGAGAACTCATCCATAAGGTACAACCATTTCACACACACACACACACACACACACACTTCAAAGGGGTGAATAAAGCAGCAAACAGGCATGGCTTAGCCATTTTCATCATAATCAGTAGAAATGAAAATAACATTCCAGATAAATCTTTTAGGAAAGGCTTATATGTCAATATGCTATGTGAAACATGAACTGCATTTTTCATAAATTTACATGTATGTAAATTTACACATAAATATATATGGCTTGAAAGATGCTTACTCATTAACAAATAAGAAAAAAATGCACTGCTCAAGCAATTGAATCTTTAGCACAATATAGAAGAATTTAAGGGAAAAGTATATACAAGGACATTGGTTTCTGATTAGATTTACTCAGATTTCATGTTTCTGGTATGATTTACTCTAAATCATAAGATCATATGGTGAATAAAAAATAAAAGAACATACAAAAAATAAACAAACAAAATTAATGATCAACTCAAATGTAAGACAGCAGCCCTTAATTATCCAAGGGAAATTACATTGTTCATAACACAGCACATGACTTACTAATATCATTTGCATAGAATCATATGTCTCATTAGCACTTGGAAGGGATCTTAATGAGTGTCTAAGACCTGTAACTCTAGAAATACCACCAAGGAAACCTCATACAATGACTTTCCCAAGGTCACTCAATTTGTCAGTGACAGAGAAAGGGCTGAAACTTGAGACTTTTTGCTTTAGAAAAAAAACCTGGTAGCTCTTGAATTTGTTTGGTTAATTACTTGCCCTGCTGATATCTTGCTTGTAGTTTGTTGGTTTCTTCACTTGTTTGTTTAAATGAAAGGCTGAAGATTCTATCTATTCTAAGAAAGTTTGCGAGGGGTTTGAAGTGCTCTTTGGTCAGGGATGTAAAAACACATCAAGAGTAGACTGGCAGATATCGAGCAAGAAATGGAATTGAAAAATGAGCCCAGGAGATTTTCACATTCAACTTTGTCTAAATATCTATGAACAAAGGGACGTCCGGAGACGCGCTATGGCTTGCTCCATGTTAACGCAGCTAGCTGGTGGCAGGAATGGGGCTAGAACCCCGTGTACCCGTCTGGTCTAGGTTCTTTCATTTGCATCTTGTCCTTGAGTTGTGTCTTCAGGGTGAGGCTTCATTGTAACATTGAAATGGAATTCTTCATTGAATTAGATCATCATATTAATTACAAATGCAAACACCATGCTCCAAAACCGGATATAGATGTTTTGATTATTTGGTGTTCTACAATGAGTCTATTATTGTTCCTTGCAATTAGAATGGATAAACAACCATTGCCTTAGGGTACTGCTCACGTGTCTTTAATCCGTTAGTTCATCATGGGCAAACAGGAACGCAGGCAGGACCAACATATCACATGTTTTAGAATTAAGCTTTGTGTCAAGCACAGGCTGGGACAATACACTCACAGCTTCATTGATTCAGACTATTTGGGAGGAATATGGTACAAGATGGGGACAAGTGAAGTGGTGAAAAGACGAAGTCTAAAATTAAATAGTTTTGAAGAAATACAAATCAATTATTTTGAAATAAGCGAAAGTAACCCACTCCACTACTGCCAAATATGAGTCCTGTAGGGCTTATTTTAATAACTGAATAACTCAGCTGTAATTAGCAGACAAATTGTTTATATGCAAATGGCATCAGAAAACATTTGAAAATAGTTTAGCACATTAAAAATGTGCCATTGAATCTTATTTATTCCAAACTTCACATGGAAAATTCTTCCTTACAGGGAGCAGAGAGGGAAAAATTAGTATATTTGTAGTTAAATTATCAAAAAGTCTCCTACTAATAATGCTCTTACTACCATAAGAAGTGATAAAGATAGTAATAATAATTCATTTCTGTTCCTTCGAGGGAGTCCATATGTATTTTCTAATTTGTATTCTAACAGAGCTCTGTGCCCTGAGGGTACAAAGAGGTGACAGGACTTACCCAAGATCTAATAGCAACTATGTTCTACAGCCTGAACTAGAACCTGGGTCCTCTGACCCCTGCCATGTGCCCTTTTGCTTTCCCACATACTCTCCATGATAGAACACAGTGCTCTGGGCTAGGCCAGATGAGCCCTATGTCATTTTTCTTGCTAGCAGGGTCTACATTTGCCTGGCTTCATGTGCACTATGGCATCAAAGAGAAAGGTACAAAATCCACATATGTGCGATTGGGGCTTAGCTTCCCTGTATTTCAGGGACACTGGATTGCCCTTCTGTGTGATCATTGTTCCATGGATCAGTACCTGTGTTTACCACCTCAACTCCTTGTTGATACGAGGTGGGCATACATATTCAAACTATCTTTTTTTCCGAAACACTGGGTTTAATTTATAAAGGGAACGAAGTCAACTATCCCTTAGTTTTGTAACAGCGAGGAAAAATGATAGCTCCTAATCTACCATTAACATTAACAACACCTAGATATATGGATAATCTTCTTTTCTCAGGCAACAGCTACTGTGAGCCTCACTTTGTCAAGGAGAGCAGAGACACCAAAAGAAAGAACCTTGGAGATTAATTTGTTAAACTAAGAGACACATGCAGGATAAGAAAAAAGCCTTTATGCTGTTTATGCTGCTAATTTAATTAATAAAGAGGCAGATGAAGTAAGCATGCACTCGTTCAAGAGTCTCTTTCACCTTAGCCTGTGTGTATGCCAATATTATGTTTATGGCCTTACATATGTTGATAAAGATATGATCTTAGACAAGACTCAGTTTGAAGTTTTTAATAGTAAAATGAAACCTCTCAGCCTCTGTATATGATACAAGGGAGATCTTTTTCGACTGAAGTGTGCCCACATGTAATACTGCCTATGACAGCAGATGAGGGTGCCAATACCTAATGACTGATCAACACTGGAGTTGACCAACATGCGTAGAGGGGAGGAAAGAAGGCTTGAGCTTTAAGTAATGCTGTGAGTGGCTTAAATGACCGTTTCTTAAATCCCTCTCTTTGTTCTTTATTGTCAAGATTTTTCAGCTTGATTTCTCATGCATATCCTCCACCCCAGGCCTCCTTGACTATTTACTCATGGTTGCTTCAACAATAATTTTCTCACGCTGTTCCTTTGCAAATAGTATTTTGTCACCTGTAAAGCCCCTTTATCCTTTCTCTTCTCCACTCATGGAATTCTACTCATTTTTAAAGACCCAGATTATACGTCACCTCCTGAGAGAAGCCCTCAGGAAATGTGCACTCATCTATATTCAAAAATATGCTGGTCACACCATTATTATAGCACTGACCGTAATGTTCTGCAATTATTTGATTAGTTACCTCCCCAGTAGACTGCACATTCTTCATGGCCTGGGTCATTGTGTTATTCCTTTCTGCTACTCCTTCGTAGCCTGCCTCTTAAATGTGACCCTTGCCAATATGCTTCCCAGTGTCTTGCACACTGTTGGGCATACAGTAGGTATTCTATAAATGCTTATTGACTGAACCAGAGTGGAAGTGGCCAATGGATAATCAGGATCTAATGGGTAGTTAGATTTATGTGTGATGAAAACCCTCCTAAACATAATGCATTGACCTAAAGTCTCAACTCCCTGACCTTTCATTTACACTGCAAACCAGAGTGCATGAACCTTTGCTTACTTTTTTTTTTTAATGTGCTATACACTTAGATTTCAGCCTTACATTAATCTGGGATATTAATTCCACCAGCACTTTTGATAGAAGCTATCATTTATACCACTGAAAAACCCTTCTGTGGGTTAATATTCAGAGGTGTAAAAATACAAATGACATTAAACATTAACTAGGCAAAGAAGTATGAGTAAAGAAATTGTACTGTGTAAAAACTGAGAGCTAAAATTAAGGCTAAAACATTTCACAATTAAAACAGGATGAAATGAACGTGTTACAGGCTATGCATTAATCAGAAAGGACATAAACCAAAGCAGAGGCGTATTTATTCCTTAAAAAATATTCTCAACTCCCTAAAGCGCCTGTAATTATTAATTATTTATAAACAACACTGGAAGTGTTGACACTGCATATTCCCATAAAATGAAACATAAAATAATAATGCCTCAATTTTATACAATCCCTTCAAGTTAATGATACATTTGAAAAAGGATCCTGTGAAGTTTTAGGTGGGCACGCATTGATGACCACCCAGAAATGGCACCCATTAGGTTAATACCTCAGTCTCCTCTCTCATTAAATATCCTCTCTTTGACCCTAACACCACAGACAGACAATATGAAGTGGCTGATCCAGTCCTGAGATCTTATGTTGACATGCCACAAACTTGCTGAATGACCATGAGTAAGGTCTGTATTCCTCTGGGCCTGAAGTTCCCAACGTAAACGAAAGGACTAGAATAGTTCATCTTTATTTCTTTCCAGCGAGTATTCAATCATCGGTATTTCTAACGTTTATTTGATTTGTTTTCCCTGCTCTTGTTTCTCACACAGAGGGAAAGGGTGGTGGTCTGATAAAAACACATGCCATTTTGTAGCATTTTTGGTTAGTTGAAAAGTCAGTTTATTGAAAAATTTTATCCATTTTGGTGTTTCTAGCCTCACCTAATAGACAGTCTAACCTCATGCAAGTATTATTTCATATACTAGGATAGGCAGGGTGGAGATGGGCTCAGGTGAAGGTATCATCAAAGACAAAGGTTCTTTCCATCTCTCGCCCCTACCCTCTTTGTGTCAGTCTGTTCTTCAGATTTCTAGTAAGACAGCTATCTTGGTACAATGGTCCAATAGGGAATACAAAGATGGGACTCATAACTTCCAATATCCTTGGATGATGTCATCATTCTCCTCTAAGCAAACAGCCAACAACTCATCTAAGTACCTTCTTCTTTCTGTCACATTATTAAGGTAATTTGGAAAGTAACCATTGAATCCCTAGAAGTCCAGTATGGTGCTAGGAGCTGTGAGTTATACAATGAAAAGTATTAAGAAAAATCCACTCACTCTTTCACTGTGGAATCATGACTGATACAGAAAATCAAGCATATCTGTTCCAGTCTAAAAACAGGACACAAACACTCTCCATGAGGTTAACCCAGCCCTAGCTGAATCTCCAGGTATAGTTAGACAGTGTTGCCTCATTCATACTTGTAGAATAGTAGAAATTCCATACCGTTAAATTCCATACTTAAGAAATTCCATACTTTTAAATGAAAATTATTTCATTATCGCAGGCTGCAGTGACCTTGTTCTTGAAGTGACTAAAGCTCAGCGATGCAGAATGCATTTCAGATTATAGTGGCTAGAAACCAAGGGTTTCCTGAGATATCTAGAATAAAATTTTCAGCAAGGTAAACATAGTATAATCCAAAACATAATCATAGTTGCTATAGATTAAAATATGTCATATATCACAGATGGTATGTACAATTCATTCCCGAATCCACTCTTCTCAGATAGGACCTGATTTTGAGATGATAAGTATTACATTAAAGTCTAAAAAGGGAGTACGTGGGGTGCCTGTGTGGCTCAGTCAGGTAAGTGACTGACTCACGATTTTGGCTCAGGTCATGATCTCACAGATTCGTGAGTTTACACCTAGCCTCGGGATCTGCACACCGTGTGGAACCTGCTTAGGATTCTCTCTCTCCCTCTCTCTCTGCCCCTCCACTGCTCCCACTCTCTGTCTCTCAAAATAAATAAATAAACTTTAAATAAATAAAAATAAAAATGGAGTATGTGATAAAAATCATAATCATAATATCCAGGCACTTGAATGTAAATATTCCCAGAGTCAAATGGCCCTGGGATTTGTTTACAAAAACAAAAAACAAAAACAAAAAAACAGTGTGGTATGACTATATCCCAGAATATCTAAATAGATCTTTATTTCTTATTTCCAACAATGTGGTAGTAACACTCACACACGTGCCTTCTGGAACATATTAGTGACAGTTTCTCTGTGCTGGAGACCTAGTAGTAGAGCTCCTTCTGGGTCACAGGGTAACCACATTTTCCATCTTCATGACTGCTGCTAATTACCTTCAAAATGGCTGTCCTAAATCCCACCAGCTGTATGTTAGAGTTTTTGTTTCACTGAATTCTCCACAAACGTATGCTATGATAAGACATTTTAATTTTTACCATTCCAGTGGGTGAGAAACACCACCTCATTTTTTAATTCGTTTGCACTTCCCAGATCCCCAGTGAGATTAAAGTTGAACACTTTCTTGTAGGTTCATTAGCCACAAAAAGCCTTTCTCCTACTAAAAAATGCTGGGGCGCCTGGGCAGCTCAGTCGGTTGAGCATCCGACTTCAGCCCAGGTCATGATCTCGCAGTCCGTGGGTTCGAGCCCCTCATCGAGCTCTGTGCTGATAGCTCGGAGCCCGGAGCCTGTTTCAGATTCTGTGTCTCCCTCTCTCTCTGACCCTCCTCTGTTCATGCTCTGTCTCTCTCTGTCTCAAAAATAAATAAACATTAAAAAAAAAAGCCTACCTGTTCTGTTTGCTCATTTTTCTATTGGGATCTTTTCTAGTTCACATGACTTTGTAAGTTTTTCACATATATGTTGCTTTTTGTGGGTTGATGCCTTTTCTATTCCTTTGCTCTCATTTTCTTTTTTTACAGTTTTGTTGAGGTATGGTAGAAAAATAAAAATTATTGTGTATATTTAGGTAGTTCAATGTGATTTTTTAAAGGGCTAGAGTGTGACAATTTAATATGCCTCTATATTGTGAAATGATCAGCACAATCAAGTTAATGCACACATCCAGTGCCTCACACAGAAGTACAGAGATTTCTTCAAGACACTGATTTCATCTCCTTTGCATATATACCCAGAAGTACCGCTGAATCATACGGAAGCTCAAATTTTAATATTTGAGAAACTTCCGCACTGTTTCCAAAATGGCTGTGCCAATTTACATTCCCACCAACAGTATACAAAGGACCCCAGAAGGAAACTCCACACACTGACCCAAACTTGTTATCGCTTATCTTTTTAAAATCTCTTATCTTTTTGATAATAGCCACCCTGACAAGTATAAGGTGGTATCTCATTGTGTTTTGATTTGCATTTCACTGATGATTCCTCATGTTGAGCCTCTTTTCCTTTACCTGTTGACCATTTGTGTGTCTTCTTTTGGAAAAATGTCTGTGAAGTTCCTCTGCCCATTCTTTAGTCAGATTGCTTTGTTTTTAGGTGGTTTTTGCTTTTGTTTTTTGCTATGGATTTGTAGGAGTTCCCTACATATTTTGGGTTTAAGCCTTTATCAGATACGCAGTTTGTAAATATTTTCTCCCATTCTGTAGGTTGTCCTTTCAGTCTGTTGATGGTTTCCTTTGCTGTGCAGAAACTTTCTAGTTTGATGTGGTCCTACTTGTCTATGTTTGCTTTTGTGGCTGTGCTTTTGTTGTCACACACACAAAAAAAGACAAACAAAAAACAAAACATTGCCAACGTCAAAGAGCGTTTTCCCATTTTATTCTAGTAGTTTTATGATTCAGATCTTAATTTACATCTTTACTTCATTATGAGTTAGTTTTTATGTAGGATACAAGAGCCTAAATTTCTTTTTAAAGAAACTATTCTTTCTCCTATTGTGTATCTTAGCACCGCTGATAAAGATTAGTTGACCATATATGTGTGGGTTTATTGCTGGGCCTTCTATGTTGCTCCATTGGTCTATGTGTCTGATTTTACACTAGTACCATACTGTTTTAATTACTATAGCTATGTAATAAAGAAATAAAAGGCATCCAAATCAGAAAGGAAGAAGTTAAATTGACATGATCAATCTTATACATGGAAAACCCCAAAGATTCTACCAAAAAACTATTAGAACTAATAAATTCAGTAAAGGTGCAGGATATAAAATCAATATACAAAAATTTGTTATGTTTATATACACTAACAATGGACTACTTGAAAATGAAATTAAGAAAATAATCCCATTTAAAATAGCAACAAAAAGATAAAATACTTAGTGGTAAACTGAGGAGGTGAAAGATCTGTACACTGAATACTAGCTGACACTGTTGAAAGTAACTGAAGACACAAAAAAATGGAAAGACAGCTCATGCTCGCGTATTGGAAGAATTAGTATTGTTAAAATGTTCATACTACCCAAAGCAATTTATGGATTCAATAAAATTGCAATCAAAATCCCAATGGCATTTCCCATAGAAATAGAAAAAATAATTCCAGTATTTATATGGACCCACAAAAGACCCCAAATAGACAAAGCAATCTTGAGAAAGAAGAATCAAGCTGGAGGCACCACAATTACTGCTTTCCTTTAGTCTCATTCTATAAGAGTTTGGGAAGGAGAAAGGAGTTAAATGCATGTAGCTGACTCACTATGTCAACTACAAGTTCTGAGCGCTCCATAGTTAAGACCCTCTTCATATATGAAAGGGGTCTGTCATATATATGGACTTATGCTCTGTCATGCATGCTGGTCTGCACATAGCTGCGGCTAGAATGTCACCGTGGCTTCTAAACTTGTCCTTCTAACATACCAACCACCATAGAACTTCTGATTTCTTCTCTCACCAAAGAGACAGGTGGAGATAATGTAATTATTCTGCAAACGCACATGGAAAACGAGTAACTTCCAGGGATTTAGTATGAATTTTGTTACGATGCGTTCTTTAAAGAATTTGGGTTTTTTGTTTGTTCTATTCTTGATATGTTGGAGCACCATCCCAGAAGTCAATTGAGTACCTATTTAGGGTAATGAGAAGTATCTAGCTTGTTTTAAAACTAGGGATGGGGATGAGGGAAGATTGAGTTTAATGAGATAGTCTATCATTTCTGTAAATTTAATGAAGAGCTCTGTAGTCTAGAGTTGCCCAGATCGTTTCGTGGGGAAAACATCCCCCCATTAATTCTCAGGACCTTGTGCTTTCTTCTTCTTTTATTTTCCTGTGCTTATTGCTATGGTTTTAAAGAGTCACTTCTTGTCAAATAGGGAATTTCTTTTGGTTGTGTGACTAAATGGTGCTTAAGCGGTATGCCAATGAGACATTCATTATACAAGGTGCTACAGCAAAGCACCCAATGATCTGTGAAGGAAACAGAACTTCATCTTTGGTATTTTAAAAGTACTTTCCAAGACAGATTATAGCAGTTCACCACAAAGGGGACAAAAAAATAGTCTCACGTAGTTTTACAAGACAAAAGAATAGCAAGTATGTGCTATCTTGGCTTAAAAACACATAAGCTGCATGCCGTCTGAGTTTTTCCCAAACAAAGAGTTCCTGAACAGGTAGAAGAAAAGTTCTACAAAATGCATCAGCCAGAAGTACTGTGCTAAATTGCCCAATTACTCATGCTCTACAGAAACTTTCAAAATGCAGTTCACACCACTTGCTGAACTTGTTAGTTCATTTTCAATTGCAAGGAACAACAAAATAGTTTCTTTCCCTATTTTTGGGCGGTGAAAAATGAGTAACCTCATAAACTAGATATGTATCATTATCATTTATATCTGAGGAGGCTGCAGCCAATTATATTATTTTCCATGTTATCTGCAGGGCAACAAATAGAGGCAGGAGAAAAGTCAGCAAGCTGTTTGCACACGGGCTGACCACACTGATAGAGCACAGACCTGAGGCTTGGGGCTGAAGCAGTGAGTGGGGATTGGGTGGAAACGTATGCGTGAGAAGCTCCTTGGGCTCCATTCTCTTCCAAAAGCCCATCAGCCCAGAAGGAGGCTGTGTCATAAAGGAAGGTGATAAATGTTGGCCTCAGGCATGTCACTTAACCATCTGGGAGAAGAGGGTATGATAATACATACTTCATAGGGACTCCATGAAGACTAAGAGAGAGACATCCAGGTAATACAGACAGCACGATGCATACTTAATAGGTGCATAATTAAGCTCCTTTGAATCCCCCTTCCGTGTTACCTGTCAGATCCCAATCATTAAACTGGGTCTCATTCTCATGCTGCGATGCTACACTAAAGAGCAGGGCACACTTTTCAAACCTTTGAGTAGCTCTATATAGAGTGACTATTTCTCTGGGACTGTCATAAGCCCCATACCTGTACACCCACTAGAGTTTCTCCCAGTAAGACCTGTGGACTGTGACCAGACTTCCTTTTCCTTTCTTACATGCTTCAGATTCTTCCTCTCAAATGGAACTTGAAGTGTTTTCTCCCCATTGCTACAAGACTGCTTCAAGCATAAAAGTAAATACCTGAAGACGGGGCAGCTTTCTCAAAAAAAAAAAAAATTAAGACTAATGGGTGTTCATTCTAAAAGAGCAAGGATCAAAAAAAATAATAATAACTTTCAAAGGAAAACAAATGCTGTTGCTCTGTCACCATCGAAGACACCTGGGGTTTGGTTTCCTTTTAAGGTTTTTTTTTTTCATTCCTTTGAAATATACATAAATGTGATAGGTTTTCCCATTTAATCAGGAACGGGTCTGAGACAATGTGATAGAAAGAAACCCAGCCTTGCCTAAGCCACTGCCAGACCTACATCATGGGATCCTTTTTATTCAAATCTCTATATAGGATGACTAGAAGTGTGATTTATTAGAAAAATTAAAAGGAGATCAAAAGAAAATATTTTACCTGTTGAATTGCTAACTAGCTTTTCATCCTGAGGCTCTTTTTCTGTTTCTTCTAGATGGATCCATTGTTCAGTCTAGCCCGACTTCCAGGAAGCAGCTTTGCTTTCTCTTTCCTTAGCTAGATCTCAGAAACCTGAGAGTTTCTATCTGGGTTCCCAGTCTCAGTGTTGGCTGCTTTCTCTCTCTGCCTCCCTGGCCTTTGGTGAACCACAAGCAAGGGGCCTCTTGCCACTTGCTGAGTTGCAAAGTACCTGCCATCTTCTGCCCCCCCTCCCCCCACCTGCTGCATAGAGGCCGTCTGACTCCTTACTTCTGGATGCAAGATGCTAATTCCAGTCACACACTTTCCTTGCCTGGTGCAGGGACACAGTAAAACATAGTTGATTATTTTACCAAAACTCAATAGCTAGGCAAGATGTTGTTGTTGTTGTTGTTGTTGTTGTTGTTGTTGTGATCCCAAAAGAGAGATTCAACTTGCTTAACAGACCTTTAAATCTACATTTTTAAAGTCTGAATAGTCAAGGATGATGTAATCACAACTGTTTCAGAAACTGTGTGGGAAATAAGTCTACATTTACTGGTTAAATATTATCTCTGATGTCCAACATTTTTTATAAATATATGAAATTTATTGTCAAATTGGTTTCCATACAACACCCAGTGCTCAACCCAACAGGTGCTCTCCTCAATACCCACCACCAGCCCTCCCACCCCCCATCAGCCCTCAGTTTGCTCTCAGTTTTTAAGAGTCTCTTATGCTTTGGCTCTCTCCTACTCTAACCTCTTTTTTTTTTTCCCTTCCCCTCCTGTCCCGACTGGCGCGACAAACACCGAGGTCAGGGTCCTGAGGGTAGGGGAATGCAAGAAAAAAGAGAGAAGAGAAAGTTTGGGAACAGGACGGTCCCCTGGGCTGATGGCCCAAGTGACGGCTTTATTGTTGCTGTACACAATCTTTTATAATATAAGACTCTTATGGATCAGGTCATTCTAAGAATAAACAGGTTTCACATGATCACTGCCAGCCAAAACATTTAGTTGTGTATACCTTGTGAATTTTCTGAACAGGTCACAAGACCTTGTTGATAGATTGCTAGCAAAACACAGTTCCCATGTTTGTGTCTATCTGACTAGGGGTAGAAAAAGGGAGGTAGCATTACTGCCAACACCTGCAGACCACAGGCTTCAGGAATTAACTCTCTCAGCCTTGACAAGGCTTTTGTATGCCCTTGAAAGTGGGGGAATGGGAGGGGGAACCACCGGGTTGGCTTGAGTCAACGGGGAACATTGCTCGACCCGGTCTCAGCCTGGCACTGGGGCCCGGCCCCCCACACCCTCCCCCATGGGTTCCTGTTAAGTTTCTCAGGATCCACATAAGAGTGAAACCATATGGTATCCGTCTTTCTCTGTATGGCTTATTTCACTTAGCATAACACTCTCCAGTTCCATCCACGTTACTACAAAGGGCCATATTTCATTCTTTCTCATTGCCACGTAGTACTCCATTGTGTATATAAACCACAATTTCTTTATCCATTCATCAGTTGATGGACATTTAGGCTCTTTCCATAATTTGGCTATTGTTGAGAGTGCTGCTATGAACATTGGGGTACAAGTGCCCCTATGCATCAGTATTCCTGTATCCCTTGGGTAAATTCCTAGCAGTGCTACTGCTGGGTCATAGGGTAGGTCTATTTTTAATTTTTTGAGGAATCTCCACACTTTTCTAGAGCAGCTGCACCAGTTTGCATTCCCACCAACAGTGCAAGAGGGTTCTTGTGTCTCCACATCCTCTCCAGCATCTATAGTCTCCTGATTTGTTCATTTTGGCCACTCTGACTGGCGTGAGGTGATATCTGAGTGTGGTTTTGATTTGTATTTCCCTGATGAGGAGCGACGTTGAGCATCCAACATCTTATTTTTAAAGAGCTACTCTACTGAGCTTGGTGCTAGGGATTTACTTAATACAAATCACCTTATTGCTCACAAGGTAACACTGTTCTCAGAGGTGATTAGGTAATACATCCAATGTGTGGCCACTAGTAAGCGAAGTCTTTGAACCTAAACCAGCACATTCAGAAGCCCCCACCCAACCCCACACACCAATACCTTCTATAATAAATAATGTGCCCGTCGTTCATTTAAGAGGTTGGATAAGCTTCAAGGTTATTTCCAACTATAAGCTTGTGGAGGGCCTGGCTGAAACCCTCATAGATCTCAACTCAGGAATATGCACAAAGGAATTTTGGATACATGCTTTTTGATTAGGATGATAATAATTAAAAATAAAATTGTATGAATGATCATAGGGAATACTGATTAGACCAATTTAATAAAACCCCATCACCACCCCTCTAAAGATACATTTTAGCATCTCAATAATTTAATAGAAGATTGCTATATTGCAATTCCCAGCTGCACAAAACCTATTCTCAAGCATGATCATTATAATCTCGTGCTTTATTAAACATCTGAAAGGAATGGCATAATGGTCCTTCAAGGACAGCTCCATTAGGGGAAAAAAATAGAATAATCTACAGTATAATGTGTTTAAAATGCTTTTTAAAATAGTGTTGTCATTAAGGTGATCAGCACCTGGGTTATTCTCACTGAAACAAGCCTGAGGTCTGCTGATTAAAGAGACAGCTACACCCCCTTTCCCTGACCCATTAAATGAACCAAAGATGTAATCTACACATGTCTTCCTGTGGTCTAGTTTCATTAGGATGGAAATCTTCAAAAACCAGTTCGTTATCAGTGCAATAAATAGGTTGGGAAATAGAGGAGTGGAATGACACATAGCTTTATTGACCAATAAAATTTAATTGACTATATATATTCTCACTTGGAAATTGGTCAAAATGACCCCCAAATTCAGTTTGATGCTACCAGAGCTGCCTTCAAAGGTCAGAACAAAATTTTTAAAAAGCACAAGTCCACCGTTCTTCATCTTTTCCTGGCCAAAATTATATCAGGCATTCCTTCCAAATGAAGCTTGCCTGATAGTTGATTAATATTCCCCAATCCACATCTAAGATTATAGGTGGAACTCTACTGGACTGAAAAACAAATAATAAGATTAGTAAAACTTACATTTATGTTGTGACATAAAATCTACCGGCAATTTTAATGTCTGTTCCCATTTTTAAATTCTCACCTCGACAACATTATGATGCCCGTTTTTCAGATGAGGAAAATGAGGACTGAAAGATTACATGACTTGCCTGAGACGACAGAAAGCACAAATCACTAAAAAAGGATTCCCAGCCAGAACTTGGAACTGGCCCTGGGCTTTCTGTAGTATGCTATCTTTTTTAAGTTAAAACTTTCCCCTTACCTGGCACTTGCCATACTGCCCAAATTCTCCAGAACGTTATTACATGCTTTGTAAATGAGCCCGTAAATGGTTTGTGAAAAATGAACCTCTTACGCACAGCAGGCAGCAGGCAGTGGTAACTGTTATCTGCCTGCTGTGAGACGTAGGGCAAGTTAGTAAATCTCTCTGAAACTTAACTTTCTCTTCCTAGTATCGAAATAATAACATACTTGCCTATAGAGAAACCAGGGCAATAATGCATCAGAGGACCTCTCACAGAACTTGGCACATAGGGAGTTCTCAAAACGACTTATTTAATATACATTTCAATTAGAGCATTATCAGAACCTACATGTAATTAAGCTTGGAATTGTAGCCTTTATTTTCAAAGATGGGACTGTTGGAGGTAAAATCAGCGGAGGGCGGACTTGATGGCATGCTCATCTAGAAAATCGGAAACAGAAGAGCATTGGAAAGAGAGACGAAAAGAGACAAAGATAAAAGGCTGAGGGAAATCAAAAAGGAATTTCAAGAAGACTGATGATACCTACGCACAGACAGGTATCAGCCTGCAGATGATGACTGGATGGCCCAAAGCAGATAGAACATTTATGTACTTAGTAATCCTCCCGCTAACTCTATGAGACAACTCTCGTTGTTACTGTTCCCATTTTACAGAAGAGCAAATTGAGGGACAGAAGGTTAAGGATTTCCCCAAGGTCACACAGCCAGGAGGTGGCAGAGCTGAGATTCGAAGCCTGGCTGTGTGACTCCAGAGTCTGTGCTCTGATTCCATGCTATTGTTTTCCTGGTCTAGCGGGCAAAGGCAGCTGAGCGTTAGACTGGGCACTGAACATACTCGGTCGCTCCACAAGAGGACATGGGTCTTGAAGGCAAACACCACCTGCGTGTGCCATCCTTTGGACACAGCCGTCCAGGGAAGCCGCTGGCTCAGAGCTTGGGATGACCAGAGCACAAGGCGGACGCCGCTTTTTGCACACTTGCCAAGATGGCTGAGGGATCCCTTAGGGTGCATGATTGTGGCTGAAAGACACTAAATTTTCCCAGTAACGTTCTCTGCACATTGTGAGGCTCTCCTTGTCGCTAAAAAGTTCAGAGAGGTCCGGGAGAGCTGGCTGCAGTTTGCTGGGCTTCCACTTGCGTGTGACATCATTGGGGGTTTTCCTTAAGCTCTTCCCTGCCCTCCTTACTCCTGAGCAACACCGCGTCCGCTTATCTCTCAGCCGCTGCCTTGGCATCTCACCACCTGCCTTAACCACACAGACCCTTCCAGCTGAAGCCCTTCCGTACGGGCTCTGCAGCGACAACCTGTTCAGTGCCACCACTGCTCATGTGACCTTTAACCTCCCTGAGAACCTCTCCGTCTATAAAACCCGGTACAACAGGATCTACCTCCCGGGGTAGGTGCAGAGGTACAATGAGATTATACTTGTGAAAATGATCTGGGATTATAGAAATATTTGTTGAATCTGGACTTTAGTAGCAATTATTACCTACGAACAGCTAGACTGACTGTTTCTAGACCCTCACTGTTGGTGAATCCATCTCAACTTTAGAGATGACCTATAAATCACCTGGATTAAGTAGTTTAAGAAATTGGATGTGACATCAGATATAAGGCTATCTCGTTTCAGCATACCCAACAATGGCCGGTGTTGTAGCTGCTGCTGCCGATAAAAATGCGCGCAGCCAAAATATCCTGAGCCATTATTATATGCCATTAATGTCACTTTCAGCATTGGAAAACTGCTTTTCTGTCATTTTTATGAGTAATGACTCACCTGTGCCTGGGATGTAGTTACCATCATTCACTCTTCCCATAGAAGTGGATGGTTTGGAACACACATGAGGGTTGGTATCAGAATCGGGATTCAAACTACTCTACCTGTATTGCTTAGTCAAATCAAGCTTAATTGAGCAGGATTAAAATACACTTGTATCTTCAAAGCAGATACTTTTCTCGATCAGCCCCAAGGTACACCAAAGCAGGATTTTGTTTTTAATGGTCAAAGAGTCATCCCAGTTCACAAATTTAGGGATAATGAGTTCTGGCCAAATCTATGGGTAATTATGGAAAACCAAAGATGCCCATTTAGATATCAATTTCTAGGAATGAATTCATAAGAATGAAGCTAAAACCTAAATATTTATACACATATATGTGTATATATATTGCTTACTCTGGAAAGGAACTTTATTTTAAAGCTAAGGAAAGGGAAGCCAGAAAAACTACCTAGCTACACAGTTGGTTAGTACAAAAACTAGCAATAAATGCAAAGTCTCTTCACCCAAGTCCAGTTTTTTTTAAGCATTATAAATCTAGAGGCACGGGGCTCCTGGGTGGCTCAATCGGTTAAGTGTCTGACTTCAGCTCAGGTCATGAACTCGCTTTCATGAGTTCGAGCCCCATGTTGGGCTCTGTGCTGACAGCTCAGAACCTGGAGCCTGCTTCTGATTCTGTGTCTCCCTCTCTCTTTCTGCCCCTCCCCTGCTTTCACTCTCTCTCTCAAAAATAAATAAGATTAAAATAATAATAATAATAATAATAATAATAATAATAAATCTAGGGGCATGAAAAACTAAGGCAGTCCTATTAATTTATGAGCAACACAGCCCCTCCTACTCTCATTCTAGGGAAAGTCCAGGTAGACCTCTCTTCAAATGGAAGAATAGCCTAGGAAAGCAAATAGTCAGTAGTGGGTTGATCAAAAATTCATTTCCATTATACTAAGAATGGTTCAGATTCAAAGGGCAAAAGCATAGAGCCAACTCACTCTTTAGACCCTTCTGAAATGTTCCATTTCCCCTTCATTCAGATATACAGGAGGTGACCAAGGTATAATAATCTATGGTGCTAACTTAAGGTGACTGAGGTCCTGGGAAAATAAATTGTTTGAAGCAATTTTCCCACTAAAAAATCTAGAATTTATTATCTCTGTCTGGCATTTATTGTCACTGACATCTGTGAAGATTTTCAGACAAGAATGTATTGTCTTCCACATCTCGCTCCAGTTCAGTGCACCATATTCCATTCAGGATTTTTTTTTTTAAATAAAGAACCATCTGTTTAAAATGACTTTATTAATTCCTTTTGGTGTATTTTTTGACATGTCTACAAATTACAGATCATAAATTTTATAATAACAAATTGTTCATGGAGCTCTAGGCAGAACCTAACATGAGACTAAATATAGAAGTGGTATTTACATATGTACCCAAGTAATTCATACATAATAGAAGCCTTGTTTCCCAAGACCAGGATCACCGGTAGACAAGCTCTGATAACACAGAATATAGAGCCCCTATAGAGTTTCCATTAGGTCTAGCGAACTCTGCAGTAAGGCCACAGTTTTACTCTCATTACAAATCTCTAACTTATTTCATTGTTTTCTTCAAAAATACCATATTTGACTTGAGCCTAAGGCAAATGTTTTCTGAAAAGTTTGCACTCAGCCAATTTCTTTGTGACCCATTGTTTCCAGTGGTATTCAAAAGAGCAGAAGGGGAAACAAAGGAACAGAAGCAGAATTAGGTCTAATACTCTTAATGTACAAATATCCACACAGCGTCTCACTTTCTTCTGCAGATTGTAAAATTTCTCAACCGCCGGGCTCCATGAAATCCCACAGTGCCTTTTCCAAGCTCCTGATGGGAAGTGCCCCAGGGAGGTTGGGAAGGTGATGCTGGATGATGCCCTGGAGGAGGGCAGGAGCTGCTGATGAAAGAGGCACATTTCCTGTGCCCAGAAGCTGATGAAATGGGCTTTGCTACCATCTTTCAGATTTCTTCCTTGACCTGAGGTCCAGATATAAGAGATGGTGTTCAGACTCTTCACCAGAGAAGCCAAATAAAATGTTACTTAAGCAGTGAACACTGGCTTGGTTACAGCAAAGACAGGGTATTTCTATCTGCTATTGTTTTTAGCTGTTCACGTTCTGAAAATGGATATTAATGGATATATGTACTTGTTTGGCTCTGACGCTCTCACTCATCTTAACTGTTGACTTTTACTGTTCTATCTATATCCCACTGTAGTTAATTTACCCAAACATGTTTAAGTCGTAAATACATATATTTTAGAGAGAGAAAGATATGACACTTTCTCCATGAAACTGTCATCTCTTGGCTTGGTGACACTTATATTTACTGGTTCTCATCTATTCTGAACAGTCCTTTCTCTGTTCCTTTTGTTCCTCGTTTTTCTTCTGTCCCTTAAATGAGGATGAACCCCAAGGTTCTGACCTCTCTCCTGTTTTAACCCCTAACATATCTCCCAAGCCACAGCACTGCATTCTAATTACCTGGACATGTTCACATCCATTTCCAGCCAGCTGCCTAATCAACCTATTTGTATTACTGTCGTCGGCATTCATTACCTAGCCTAGTGCGCGCACACACGGCCAATTCCTTTGTCTAATTTCCCTAATGCTATTTGTGCCAATATTCTCTGAGTCAATCAAATTCAAATCCACAGCTGTCTTTGATTCTTCTTCCTCTACCACCAAATTGTTACCATCACGGGCACTTCATGATGGTGTCACAAATGCATATGCTTTCTGACATGGCCTTCTTCTTTGAGTCTCCGTTTAATTCCGTCCGGATAAAACTAAGCACCTCTTTGGTTGCATTAATCTTATGCATAATATATTCAGTAAGGCTCTGGGACATCCACACAAAGTTTCAATGTAATTTAGTGGAGTTAATCTGACATGTAAGATTCCACCAAATGTAGGCATGTCTGTACGAGGCTACCTTTCCATTATAACCTTTTGTCTCCTTGTTGCCCTAAATACCAACAAGCTTAAAGAATGCTTTCCTATCTGTACACCTGCTCTTTCCTCAATCTTATCCCCCTCATCTACATTTACTGGGATCATTCCTGGGAAGCTCCTTTTCTGCCCCTGAGTACTGTGGCATTCTAGACCACTAATCCTGCATTCCCTGGACTTTTCCTCATTTGTACCCTGTCATACCTCTCCAGCATAGTGACAGCATCTGGAAATCTGGAAATTTCTGGAATTTCTGGCATGATCTGGAAATCATGCCTTATCGAACACTAGGACCCACATAGCATCCAGCAAGTGGCCTTTGCATAGTAGGTGCTCAGTAAGAACATGCTGCATATTGAAACAATGGACACAGGAGTCCCCAGGAAGAGGGAAGAAGTGCCATTAAGTCAAGGAATCAAGGCATCCTGAGGTAGACCTGACAGGTGATAAGGTAAATAAATTGCACGTGTGAAGTTACACGACCTCTTCAAATATACTTTGAGTTTCATGAAGTCCAATATCTCCAGTGACCCCAATGTCCACACCTCAGGGAGGACCCACTGACCCCTAGTGTCAGGCTTACCCTTTCTCAGCCCCTACTTCACTCCTGTCCCTGCAGCTGGACAACTCAAACCCCTGCTAGACTCCAAGGGCGTCTGCTACAAGTTCTGCTCAGAATCTTTATTTCAGCCATGATAACTGGGCTTAACTCTTCTCCCACCGGAGTTTCCAGTATGGTAGCTGTATTCTTTTGCTTTGTGCTATGGCTACGGCTTCCTATTCTTCCCTGTCCCCAGTCTCCTGAGTGTCAGACGATTCTAGTTTGTATTTCTCAGTGCCATCCTCACATCTCCTCCAGTGTAAACTCCTACACTTGAACCTCAGCCAGGTGCCCTCTACCTGCTGAAGTAGCTCTTGATACTGAGTGCCTGACTCCTGAAAATCCACTGCCATGCTCCAGCCACTTGTCCAGACGCCCCTCTTTGTCCTTACCATGAAGTCTCTCTGTGTGGCTCTTGCTGGCCCGGATATCTACTTTGGCCACCCCACTACATTTGCTCCAAGAGTGAGCCGCTGGATGTGTGCCCACAGTGCCCATAGTGCCCAGATGGGAAGGTCTGGATTAGAGCCCTGGACCCTTGCCCTCTGACCCTTCCTGTTCTAGTTGACTTGGTACTGACCACAGATGTGACAAGCTGGTAAAAGGCCAGCTATGGAGAACCCAGAGACACATAGCACAAACACTGTGTCACCTCCTGAGAAGTCAGGATCAGCTGTCTCTTGCTGCATCTGGCCTCAGGTGACCCCGTAAGGCTACGGCCAAAATACTACAAAGGAACGTACTTCAGAAGAGTCAAACATTTTTAAGAGCAAAGACATTGAAAATATCACAAGCCTCTGCACTCCTATAATAGGTGTATAGCATACATCTAAGCAATAAATACATGCACTTTGAATTGCTGCAAACCATTGAAATAAACCAAATTTCATTTTTTAATGCATGCAATAAACTTCTTCCGTAGCCTATCAGTTAAGATTGCTCTAACTTTAAAAAAAAAACCACAACTGACTCGTTCTGTATTCCTATAGCTCAGAAAAAATAGATCAACTAACTTTAAAGTTGGCAGGTTTACAGTTCTCACAGAGAAGAGAAATTAAAGCCAAGCTGAAGATAAAAAGTAAGTATTTTTTTATATTTATGAAGTCTTAAAATTACAGAGCTGAACATACAAGGTCAATACAGAGCTGGCAGAGAGCTGAAGTCGGATATTTCCTACATTAGCTTTATTTTCTAAACTGAGAAAGTATGATCCAGGGGGTGGAGATGTGTGAGCAGAGCAGCAGGGAAATGGTGAGGCGTGGTTCCGATGCAAACTGCTCATGAAGAGTAAACATTTACAGGTGGAACCCCAACTCTAGGCTTCATCCAGCGAAATCCCTTCCCAAAGAAATGTCAAAATATGAACTGTGGCATAGAATGCTTTCTTGGGTATCTGCAAGGTATTAGGTCTTCATTTTGTAATTATTTTGTGTTTTCTTTTCCTACGTATTTGCATCTCCTTACCCCCCAGCAGTTAACTCCCCAGGACAAAATTTCTGCTTTCGTTAAACAAAGTCATAAACAGGACCATAATCCCAGCATCGAGAATAATGTCTGACACATGGCAGTTTCTCAATAAAAATTTGTTGAATAAATGAATACATTTTTAGTCCTACCGTGACCCTCTCAAGGGAGCTCACCAACCTTAGCACCTATTCAATGCACACAAAAAACAAAACAAACAAAAAAAACACCCTGCTTGTTCACTTTCTATATAAGGATATCTAAGCACTGTAATTTAAGGTGTCACGTTCAAAGGTAACATTTTATTTTATCACTTTGAGGGCCCATCTCTAAGCATGAGAAAGAATATTAATCTTCCTTGTATTTGTCTCTCTGATCACTAGAAATTTATTAACATTTAATTGTCTGGAATTTGAATTTGGCTTCCAGGAAGCTTCAAAGAATTAGCACACTCTGAGTAAATCCTTGTACGATATTAGTTTTTGATCTCAAAGGATAGTTAATTTAGCTTGTTTACATGACAGATTTGGACAGAGTTAAAGGTTAAATTCTACCTTGGAAGTCTAAATATAACTGACAGTTGATATTAATAATTTTATAATTACTGAAACTATGATTAGCATTGTCTAAGTATCTTGTGCTAGTAAAAAGTGTCATATGATTCTAGCTTGTTCTCCTGGGAGATGACCTGACTTTTGAATTTTCATTACCCCTAAAATTATCAACTTCAAAACAGCATTTATGAAAAGAAATTAACATAAACCTTTAAATGAGGTTTTTCTGAAAAGCTACTTGCTCATATAAAATTGAAAGTCAACAATGAAATTACTTAAATTAATCATTCTTTCATTCACTCCACACATAATTATTGAATATCTGGTGTGTGTTGTTTATTATGCTAAGTTCTGGGGATACAAAAAAAAAACCCCATAGGATATTGTCCCTATCATTGAGGAGTCTAGTGCAGAGTTGGGCTTTATTTGCTGGTTTCATAAGCCCTGGTATTTACAAAGATGCCAAGACTTGAGCTCACATAAGGCTCGGAGCTCCGTGATGGTAGCATCCAGGCTGTGCTGTTCACCATTGAATGTCCAATGTCAGGAGTATTAGTAAGTATGGGTGTCTCTATGGTGCTTTCCAAGGTACTGACGTGGTAGAAAGACAAATGTGGAAACAGAGATCAACACACAACGTGGTAAGCGAGATAACAAAGAAATAGAGCACAATGAACATGGCCTGGATGAATAGCTAAGTCTGCCTGCAGAAGCCAGAGAAGGCCTCTGACAGGAGTCACCCTTGGGCTGAAGCCCCTCTGGGATGAAGCATTATTATGCCAGGCACGGGAGAGGGTTCCAGGCAGACAGCACAGCACATGTCAGGCATGGAAGCATGAGAGAACATGACGTGCTCTAAACCCATAAATGTTTGGATACAGCTGGTAAGGAAATCTGAAGACTGCCGTGGACGTTATCAGGATTTCCCTCAGGTTTCCTTACTAACTGTTGTTACCTCATCAAAAACAATGCTCCTGCAAGTAATCTAAGTGAAAAATTATTATTGGACTAAAGTTGACTCTTTTATAATTATTTCAGCAAAGGAGAGAGGACCTTTTACAATATCATTTGTAAAGTTTAATAAAGTGTTCTCTTTTCAAATACTTGTATTTTGATTACTTCCAGAAACATGCTTTAACAATTTCTCTATAAGCCTGGAATCAAATCAGAGCCACAGCTATTCCTTGACTCAGTGGGGATTTAATATTCTAATCTATACTGTGAAAAAGCCAGCATCAAAAATTCCTCATGGGGGTTCCCCGGGTGGCTGAATCGGTTAATCAGCATACTTGATTTCAGCTCAGGTCATGATCTCACGGTCCTGGGATCGAGCCCCATGTTGGGCTCTGCACTGATGGTGCGGAACCTGCTTAAGATTCTCTCTCTCCCTCTCTCTCTGCCCTCCCCTGGTCACGCACACACACTCTCTCTCAAAATAAATAAAGAAACAAAAGAAAAAAGAAAAAGAAAAACAACTCCTCCGCCACATTTCCCCCAGTCTGATAAACTATCTCAAGTGTGTATTGAAAAACACAAATAGGGGCGCCTGGGTGGCGCAGTCGGTTAAGCGTCCGACATCAGCCAGGTCACGATCTCGCGGTCCGTGAGTTCGAGCCCCGCGTCGGGCTCTGGGCTGATAGCTCAGAGCCTGGAGCCTGTTTCCATTCTGTGTCTCCCTCTCTCTCTGGCCCTCGCCCGTTCATGCTCTGTCTCTCTCTGTCCCCAAAAATAAATAAACGTTGAAAAAAAAAATTTAAAAAAAAAAAAAAAGAAAAACAAATAAATTAACACAAGCACCCAACTAACAAATAAACAGTGGTTTGTGGAAGCTGTGGAGGTTCTTCATTTCGTGTGCACACCCAAGAATAATTTCCACTGAGTGCCTCTGGAGAGTACAACAAAACAAGTGTGTCTGGTCACTCTTGGAGGAATGAAGGAGACTAAACAGCTCTTCTCCTTTGAGACTGGATTGTGGGGAGGAGGGACGGTGGGGAACAAAGTGCAGTGTGATTCATAGGAGCGTAATCAGGGTCCAGGTATACCTTGAGCACAGCTGTATGAGGAATGACTCAAGATCACTCCAAGGTCTGGGATGTTTAGGTTGAGAGCTGTGTATTGAGGGGAATAATAATAACTGTCTTCAAATGTAGGGAATGTGATGGCTAATTTTATGTGTCAATATCACTGGGCCAGAGGGTGCTCAGATATTTATTTGGTCAAACATTATTCTGGGTGTTACCATAAGGGGATTTTGGATAGATGAGGTTAACATTTAAATCTGTAGACTGAGTAAAGCAGACAGCCCTCCCTCATGTGGTTGGGTCTCATCCAATTAGTTGAAGATCTAAACAAAACATAATGATGGGCCTCCCCCAATTAAGAGAGAGAATTCTCCTGTCTGACAGCTCTCAGACTGAATATCAGCTCTTCCTGGTTCTACTGCAGCTTTGGGTTTGAGCTGGGATATTAGCTATGTAGACTCTGAACTTGCCAGCCCCCATAATCATATAAACCAATTCCTTGTAAGTCTAGATAGATAGATAGATAGATAGATAGATAGATAGATAGGGGGGAGAGAGAGAGAGAGAGATCTCCTATTGGTTCTGTTTCTCTGGAGAACCTGACTAATACAGAAAGTAATAACAAAGGAAGAATACCATGAGAAAACATGAAAAGTTGAGAAAGTAGAAGACATTTTGGGGTGACAGTAGAGAGGCCAATTTACAGGAAGAGAGGGATATTTTAGAGAAGATGAAATAGTCACATTGGAGCCATGAGGTTGATTCCCACAGTTTCCACATCACTGGAAGTCTTTGAGTGGGGTGGGATAAAATTAGTATACTTTTTGAGGAAGAAGTGTTTGGATACAGCATATAACCTTCTAGAGGAGGAAAAGTCTGGAGGCCCCAGGGTCCACTCACATGCTGAAGAAGAGTGAACTCCTCTATATGAACCCAATTTTGAATCAAAAGAACTTGACAGTATTTTGAGTTAAACATTAGGTTGGCCAAGATGGAAAGGGCGGGGGGCATGCTTCAAGTGAAACAGAATCATTGAACAAAATGTAACAAGAACGGATTTGTCCTTCTCTATATGTTACAATTTTGCAATTTTTGCACTTTTCTGCATTTCTCCTAACTAAAGCTTCACAGTGGAAAGCAATTGTTATGACTTCCTTGGATGCCTCTGTGACAGCTTCATCTTTCAAGCAAATCTCTAGGATTAAAAAAGGATTCTCAGGCCTTAAAACACCCCTGATACCGTAAGTCTTTTAAGCCAAAAACAAACTACAAACCAAGCAACCCTAAGACCCAAAACTGGAGCCTTTCCCATGTCAGCAAGTAAACACACTACGATAGATACACTATACAAACTCGAAACATCTCAGATGACAAATGAAGATGAGGCAAAAGGCAATCAAGGCGGCAGATAGAACACTAAGACTGTATAAAGGACAGAATTCATTAACATGCTTAAGTTGAGTTCTCTCTTTCTCTGCTTTTCACTTTTTTGACAACAAGGGAACCACTAAGGTTAATCTTAAGGAAAACTATTCGATCATGTTTAAGTTTCAAAAGCAATACTAAGAAAGTAATAAATATCACATTAGTATAGTGTCTCTAATTTTTCCCTGATCAAAGGTATCTACTGATGTAGCACTCTGTCTCCAATGCCCTTTAAGGAGTGAAGAAATACTAGTCTGAGAGGCTGGGTAAACCCTAAAAGGATGAAAGACTTACTAGAATCAG
This sequence comes from Prionailurus viverrinus, assembly GCF_022837055.1. NCBI lineage: Eukaryota > Metazoa > Chordata > Mammalia > Carnivora > Felidae > Prionailurus > Prionailurus viverrinus. The sequence goes on along the minus strand of NC_062561.1, from coordinate 68,672,576 downwards.
CTGGTGGATTTGCTGTGAACTGATTTTGGTACCACATTAGCATCCTGATGTTAATAGCTCCCTGAGCCATACCTGAGCTTACCTTAACCTTCACCCGTACCCTATACCCCCAAGCTGTTCTCCCCAGGGTTACTTTCTTCTAGAAAATATTTACTGTACCCTGCCGAGAGGAGTTCTCCACAGTATCTCTTCACTTCTCCTCTGTTCCCATGGTGCTTGTTAATATCAGCAAGTTTCCGCCTAACTGCCATAAAAAGAGCCCAGCTGTTGCCAGGGACAATGATGCCACAAGACTTTAAGAAGTGAAACCCAGATCACTGTAGCTTCTGGCTTCTGTCATTTACTGTTTTTCTCTGGCATCAGATGTGGATTACCCAGATCAGATTCCCCTCCACTCTCACTTGTAACAGAATACACAAGGGAGACATGGCCGGAACAAGTGTGGACATTGCTGGCCCTCTAGGAATCCTTACATGATCCCAGGTCGATGCTGAAATATGTATTCTAGGGTAAGTGCCCATTGTGGCTTGGGAGTTTATTTTAAATTGAATCTTTAATATGCAAATGTGAGATTCACCTGGGGCACCATAAGAATGAAATCTATCCTCCACCCTGTCTTGCGCTCTTACATTAAAGGGAAGAAGAGTAATTTTTAACACACCCCTACGATGGTTTTATGCAAATTCTTCAAGCTAGGCAAATTATTTTTGTGTTAAAATTTTTCAACCCCATAAAAACAGGAGTGAATTTATGTGGCATTTTAAAACGATGTTAGGCACATTGTAAACCTATTTCATCTCATTTATAAAGAAGAGTGAACATAAAAACAGGCCACAGCATAATTAATAGTGAAATGATTTATAGCACCAACTCTTTCTCCATTCATATTTATGTATTTTCTGCAGTGTGGTGCAAGTTTTCCCTTACACATCCCCAATGCCTGTCCTTGCCACAAGAGAGAAATGCTAGCAGGTGAAATTCACCAGTTGGAGCTTAAATTCACTTAGGCGCACACGCACGCATGCTCACGTGCCATATACTCTTAGCAATGGTTTTCAAACTTGGCTGCATGCCAGAATTTCCTAGCGAGGGCTAGAAAGTACTGATCCCTGGGTTCCATCACCAGAGGGTCTGTTTCAGTTGGCTTTGGCGGGGGGGGGGGGGGGGGGGAGGGCAGTGTGGAGCATTGGGATTTTTCAAATGTCCCAGGTGAGGCTAATGTACAGTCTAGATTGAGATTTACTACATTAAAGTGTTTTAAGATTATTAGGCAAAGCTATAACATGGAATTTACATATCCCCTGTTAAATAACTTGAAGAATAAATTCAGAGGCTACCCTATAAGGCTGCTCCATTTCTAATTCACCTTGTAATTTATGACTTATAGCAAATTCAACAAGTATTCAAGTGAGTATCCACAATGTGCCAGGCACTGCAGTAGGTCCTACAGATACAAGAGTAACACCTATCTTATCTTCACAAAGTAAAGTGTAGAGTTCTGCAGATATTTGTAAGTAGTTTTTTCGACTTTCTGTATTCCAGCTAATGCTCTACCTGCTCTTGATATTTACTTTCCGTAACAGGTGGTTCTTAAAGTAGATCTTGGCTTTTTCTACTTGGAGCTTCTGTTTTTAAATGTCTTACGAATACAGATGAAAACTAGCGAACTCACGTATCTTTATAAGAGCAATAAGAACACAGGTAATAAACCAATTCTAAAACCAATTAACATTTCAAAGAACCACCTGAAAGAGAAATAGGAAATATTATCTCCTCATGAGGATTTAATCCTACATTGTGAAGTTTATGAGAGAAATAAAAGTTCAGCACAGACTATACGGACAGCTCTTAAGATAGTAACAGTCTGATGTCCGTCGGAAGTAGGGCAATGAGTTATATGCTTCCCTCCTTCCCATGATTATTGGTGTGGGTTTGAGTATAATTTGAGATAAGCTCTAAACTATCTCCTAAGCTTTTCAGAAGAGTAGTTTTGGCTACAAAGGGAGTGCAGAATAGTAAATATGCCAGCATCATTTGTAAGATGTCATTTAATTTCTCTTGACTATGTTCAGCTGAGAAGTCTGCTCACAATGGTTTAATGAGGTAAATTGAAATAATTGCTCCATTCTTACATAGGAGAACATGAGCACAATAAGCTGAGTTATCAAACTCACGATCCAAATAAGTAGCAGAAATTTGAGCAAGAATTGATTCAAAAGAAAAACAAGTTTCAGTCTTGCATAGAAACCACCACAACTTTCTCATGGCTGACACAGGCTGCATAAAAAATGCCAGGAAGACTTAGAGAAATGTTCTCAAACATTTCTATTATATATTCACCAGGCAAGGAGTGCAGTTTCCATTTTTTAATTAACAAAGATCTGTTTGATTCTCTCTAGAATACCAATTTGGAAGGTAGTTTCTTTATTGTTATAATTTCCAAAAATCTCTTCTAGGACGAGCTTCATTTCAAAGCAATACAGACGTGAATTTCTAAGAAGGTTCATTTTTAAATAGTATAATGAGCCAGATTTTCTCTGAGCGCCCAAGTCACAACTTGGGAAGACTTCCTGGCCAGCAGAGGACCACTTACCACGTCCCATCAGACATCCACCAGTGAAGATGGTAATGTGGAAGTTGGCGCAAGCTTTATGCATGCACAAGAGGGCAGAAGAGGGACTCAAAGCTGGAAAATATTCATATTCTGGATTTTTCCATATTGTGGGTCAAAGAGGAAGACTAACAATGAGTTGTCTTGAATATCATAGTAATAATTGGAACCAAGATAACTAACAGTGATATATATTTTGCAGATGTGTTTAGGCTCCTACCTGATCATTTTCTGTGCCAAAGCACCACCACTTTATTCAGGAGCTTTTGCCACTATTAGATTGTTCTCAAATTCCTGTTTGTCTGACATAGTTCTATCTACTCATTCTTCCATATGCTACCCATCTAACTATTTAAAGATACATATCATATCTACAAGCCTTCTCTTTCTGTGTGAAATTCCTTAGTTTTCAGATGCCCTTCTATTGGATTCAATCTACTCTGAATGCCCTCTGGTTTGTAAATATCTCTGTGAGTGAGTTAGCACCCAAATTTGAGACAATATTCCAGATTTCAGCTTTCCGGTGCAGATGTCTATGGATATCTATCTTCCCTTGTTCTGGCCGCTTGCCCTCTTGTTGCCATGCCACCTTGTAGAAGGGCAAGTTCATGATCTACTGAAGCCATTGAGGTCTTTTTTCACATCAACTGTCATTGAGTCATGTCAGGCCTCCCCAACCCTGAGCGAGTACGGATAAGGTTTAGAATTCAGTACCTTACATTTAATCCTATCATACTTAATATCCATGGTTGGAACACATCATTCCATCCTATTAAGAAAAAAATTTGATTCTGTCATTATTTTGGCCTGTTCAATATTTTTTCTTAAAATATCTCATATGAAGACCGGTTTTAAAGCTTACTTGCCATCACTCATATTTTGTATCTTACACATAACCCAGAAGCATGTTTTCTATGTCTAACCGAAGCATAATTCACCCACACCTTTCTGAAGTGTTACCTGGACAGAAGAAGAATTGATCCTGAAACTGATTCCCTTTACACAAATATTATAGGAAGATGTTCTGGTCAAGAAATTGTCTTGGCCCCAGATTTAAGCAAAAATATATTAATTGCAAAGTTTTTGCTCGATATTTATATAGCTAAGAGATGGCCCCTATGGAGTGGTGGACCCTGTAATGGTTCCTTTTTTTTTTTTTTTTGTATTCCTATAGATTTCAGTGTAAGTAAAGAGCAAAGATCTGCAAATTAATTAAGGTTCATGAAGTTGTTCATGATCTCTCTGCTGTGGGCAGGGGCAGCCGTGAAGATTATGCTTCTCTTTTTCAACATGTGTTTTGACCGTCCTCTGAGAATTGTTCCTGGAGTTGAGCACCCGTTTGGGTTCAGCGATCACCCAGGGGATGACGACCAAAATAAGGAGAGCTATTGTACCACACGCCATTGAGACCTGGAACCAACCAGCCCTGAGAGAGAGGGTGGCAATGTCTCCCAGCAGATTGATCTAGACAGAATAAATCAGGTATCCAGTAACGCTGCTGGGAATGCTGTGTCCCAGACTGTCTGGAGGGGAGATGGGAAGAGAAATAGAGTCCTGTCTGTGAGTGAGAGTGGCCCTCCTTAAAGGCAATCCATCGTGACTGTGTTAAGATATCAATATGGATGTGTGAAGAATTAAAAACTCTAGTGTCTTTTTCTTCATAGCACTAGTCGCTATCTGAAAGCATTTGTTTACTTGAGTATTTTTAATCGTCTCTTTCCTACCATCAGAATGTAAATCCCCATTTGAGCAGGGACTGCCATCATGTTTTGCTGTCATGTGTCCTTGAACAGTGCCCAGAGAGGCTCTCAATTACTATGTGTGACTATAATGATGTGTTGAAAGGCAGACAGAGACAGGGCAGAGCAAGGACCTAGACTATGTCCCTGAGAGGAAATCTCTCTTAAAAATTGATAAAGGTGAATGCAGTCACTTCCACACTTCCCACTCTGCTGAAGTTCGTGAGAAGGAAGAAACAGCAAACACAGGGGACTGTGGTCAGGAGGTGTCAGAAAGGGGTCAGGAATGGAGAGAAAGCCCCTAACTGCATTTGCAATAGGAGATCAAGTTCTGCTTTCCCAGGATATTCCAGGAGGGATTCACTCGTAAAACACTGGGAGGGTGTTACTTTGTTTAATCATGCATTTGCATAATCATAAATAAAAACCCCAAATGGACAATAGATTATCTTTAAGGTAAGGTGAATCTAACACTTTACGGATAGGTGTTCAATCAAAGGGACCATCTGACTCTATTACCATGCCTTTCAATTTCTCCCTACTCACCACAGGCATATCCGTATCGGCAGAAAAGCTGCTGGAGATCTTAATGAAATAAAGATATACTGTTTCTATGGTTTATGGTCTTCCCCTTCATCTGCCAGTCCAGTAATCCCATCTATAAATGTGAGGAAGTAATTTGGTCATGTCTTGTCTTAATAAACCAGGAACCATCTTTTTCTTAGGTAATTGTTCAAACATAATTTAAGTATTTGTTCCTGAGACTTTCTTTTTCTATTTTTTTTTTTTTTTTTTTTTTTTTTTTTTTTTTGCCCCTGGGGATCCTTGAATCAAAAAGGTTTCAGGTCTAAGGATCCATAACTAATCCACAGGAGGGAAAAAATATTTTGATTCAATAAGACTAAGAAAAAAATGTAAATACAAAAAACTCTCAGGAAATGAACATGATGTCAAACTTAACTCCCACTGTGTTACATTTCAACTGACATAAGAAGAGCAGTTGGTAAATTGTGGCGCCGCCTCTAAGTCAGATGATACAATGAGTTGCACAGTCTACCAACAAAATCGCTTCATGAATAATTCAGCACTGATGAAAATACTTTATGTGTCGGGCCCCTAGGTGACTATTTTGGGCATCACGGTTGCAAGCCATAGCTAATGGTAATGGGCAAAGATTCCCCTAGATTCCACGAGGTCACATAGCACCGGGTGATTTGAGGAGGCACCTCCCCTCTGGCCCTGGGCAGGCATCATATCATCCCATTTTCAGAAGCTTCTCAGTAAAGTTATCATTTTCATTACATTTTGCATTTTTACAGCACCTGTAATCATAGCTCCCAGGCACTATACATTGTTAATTTATTACAGGCATTTCAATTTTGCTAGTTAACTCCCCGGTCTCCTTACACACTAAGCCCTAAAATCGGCACCAAGAACTGAAATTCATGCGGCTTCAAACCGGAGTATGTTCTCGGGAATCTGGAGGCCTGGGTTCCAATATCAGGACTTCCCCTGATTGGCTCTGTGATGAGGGGAAGTCCCTTCTTCTTTCTGGGCTTCAGTCTTCTCTTGGATAAAAGGCTGAGACTGGACGACATGTCTTCTAAAATCCCCTGCAGCTCTAAGCTTTTCTGGTTTTGTGTGTCAGAGCTCTCAGGAAGATGTGTCTGACATATATCTGTGCATAGATATGGATTAAATCTGTTCCTGAGGTCACTCTTGCTCTGCACTCCTTAAGTGCATCATCCATCCTGGTGTTGGCCGCTGACAGCTCCCTGTGGAGGACCCCATGCCAAATCTAATTCCATAAGGTACTCAGAACCAGAATTAAATAGGAATGCCTAGGGCTAATTTAGATGTCCCAAGCTAAGCCAAGAGAAGTGATTCCTTCATGAGATTTATTTTAGAACAAAAATGGTTTGCAGAGCGAAGTGAAGGAAATGGCATTAAGTTACGAGAGCATGTTAGTTAGTAATTAATGGCACAGCTTAAAATGTCAATTTAAGAGATTTTCCTCAGTGAGGAAAATCCATTAACCAAAGTTAAACAATGCTGACAAGGTCCCTTTGGCTGAGAAGGAACTGCGGATGTTGAGGTAGATACAGGAGGTCAGACAATGTCCCTACATGTTTCTTGCCCTTCATGTGCTTACAATTTAGCAGATAAAATGAATCAAACATTTAAGGAAGAGACAAGTTAAAAAAAAAAAAGAAAAGAAAAAGAAATATCTGGACTGACAGCACATGATACATATTTGGGAAATCTTGAATCAGGTTTATATCCAAGTGCCATAAAGACCTCAGAACGGGCCTTTAGGGAAAAATAGAATTTGTTTTGGAAAGTGGCTTGGAAGAAATAAATACAATATATACACTGGAAAGTACTGAGAAGAAATGCAATCAGGTTGGACTTACCAAAGAATCCATTATATATTAAGGTCTAGAGCAATGCTCCCCACACAATAAGACCCAACCTGCCAGGAAATTTCAGAGCTCTGCCTGGCCATCCCAAGGTTAGTTCTCCATAGACGCTGGGTTTCAGATGACAGCCACTGCTCCCTTGCTGGGCCTATCGACGACCTCTACCTAACATTCTGCTCTAGTTATCCAGCAGGGAAACTGTGAGAATGAAGGAATCAAGTAGATTCTCTTATGGGAAAGACCCAGCCCCTGGGCTACAGGAAAATGCCAAGCGTGTTTATGGTGTAGGCCACAAGAGAAGTGGGAAGTGAGAAATGCAAAAGCAGAACAGTAGTTAAGGATATTATCCAGGGAAGAGAATGTGTCAATATACAAAAGGGAGCCACTGCAACTTTCTGAACCTGGCAGTGGCTACTCAACACCTGGTATTCATCACCCAATTATCCATTAGAGGGTTTCCTTTTCAATTCCAGGACTCTATTAAAACAGAACGAAAACAATGAAGAGGCAGTTGGAGATAGACAGACTTTCACGTGAGCACTCAGAGTTGTGCAGATGCCTGGGTTGAGCTGGGGGGTTGTAGTCATTGGAGTCATATGATAGATACAAATCTGAGCTCAGATAAAAATTTATAGAGAAAACTAGTAAGACAATGAATGCTAGGGCAGAACATAAACTGAAAAGGACTTTTTTTATGTCTGTAATTTCCCTATTTGGGAACAAGTATACCCAAAGTATAAAGCACCTGCTTTGTGCCAACAACTCTTTCCTAGACCTCATTCTCTATTAGAAAATACAGTGCTGGGAAAACCTGGAGGAATGAGCCACTCTTCTGCCTGCGATGATACAATGATATCACAACCTACAGAGACACTGAGGCAGGAAAAATGTTGGTCTTATGCAAAAATACAGAACAGAGACCTGCCCAAAGACAACGTATAGACCAATTGGAGATACAGGATCTCCTCTGAACCAAGTCCTCTATAACCCACCCTCACCAAAAAACAGTAAAACTGGTATAAAAACAATCCACTGAGGGGCGCTTTGGTGACTCAGTCGGCTCAGGTCATGATCCCATGGTCGTGAATTCAACCCCTGTGTCAGCCTCCATGCTGACAGTGCGGAACCTGCTTGGGATTCTCTCTCTCTGTCTCCCTCTCCCTCTGCCCCTCCCCTGCTCACTCTCTCTCTCTCTCAAAATAAATAAATAAACTTAAAAAAAATCAACTGAAAAAGTGGAATTAGTAAAAATTTCAAAAGGAGATTCTTCCTCATTTAAGTCTCGAACTCTCGATATCATCTAAATATTGCTAAAACCAATTTCCACACACTCAAATAGTTCCTTAGGATATCTCCCAATATTTTAAAACAAAACTCCTTTCCTCCCAAATTGCTAATAAATGCACAATGCAAAAATCGCTCTAATTAATATATAAGGCAGGAGAGGGGCATGACCACTGTCGTTTTTTTTTTTCCTTCAACATGTGATTAGAATTACTTCATAAATTATTCACATGTTCTGCTAGAATAATAAAAGAGCATCTCATTTTACATAAATCACATTACTTATTTGGAAGGGGTGGCAAAGTTCCTCTAAAATGTTGTTTTGATAACACGGAAGACAAGGCACCCCAAGCTCTGATTAGCATTTGGTTCATCCCGTTTTGAAGTAAACAGTGTAAGCAACCCACTTGCATGAGCAACCACTTCACCTGCATCTATTATCTGTGGAGCATCACCGTCAAGGTTTGCCAGGGCTGCAGTGGAACTGTGAGGCTGAAGAGAAGAATCTCTCCATGTCTCTCCTCCATGTTTTCCGATACTCACTCTCCCCTTTGAAAGCACCATGACACACCTGTACCTCCTGCTACACGGAAGCTGTGTCTTCCATAAGCCTCTGCCAGCAGAGGCAAACTCTCTCCCACTCTCATTTATGAAACAGACTTCTGACATCTAACCACCCTCAATGCTTGATCTGTCCCTAGCATCGGTTTATTTATTAGTGCCCTTGAGTTTTGAGACACATGAACGAAATTCGCTGTTCCAAGCTAAGACCACTGTTTCCTGTTGTATTATAATTAACATTTAGTTATGTGAATAGCACCCTACTAGTTATTAGGGAAGACGATGACACAGGAATGTATGAAACATGTGCCCTGTCCTAAGAGGTTTTTTTTTTTTGATCTTATGGTCTACATGGGGAAAAAAATATATGTATATAAGTAATAGAATGAATATTTCAAATGGGGGACCAGCACAGAAATAGAAGGTGCTCAATATAAGATGAGCATGGAAGTTGATGTAACTGGAAATGTGGACCCCTCTTCAATCCTGGCCTATTGTAGAGTCTTTCTCAGGTCTTGGAGGCAAGAGAGAAGTGCTTTGGTCTAATGAAAAGAGTATGAGCTTCTTGATGGCTTTTCATGTCACACACAGAACAAAGGGCCTAGTAAAAGTTTAAAGAACATTTTTTGAATGAGGAGAGCCTAAAAGGGAAGACCATCAGGTATATAGGTAAGTGGAAGAATCAAAAAGTAGAACCCCCCAAAAAAAAGAACAACAACAAAAAAAGAAGAACCAAGAAGTATCCTTCTGAAACCACACAGCTTAGGTAGCCTCTGTACTTTTTTGACAGCGTTTCTTTTTTGTTTTGCGTAATCATCCACAAAGTATTCCCTATCACGGACCCTTTGAGAGACCCTAGGACCACATTCTCCCTGGCTGACTCAGATTATCCTAAAAAGAGGATGGCAAACACCAACCAATTCCTTGAGGGTCATGGTTTTCCACCTTGTCTGGCCAACCGAAGTCAGAATTCCAGGCATCACTTTGCCTCTCCTCTCCCCAAGCACAGATGGACAAGAGCCACAATCTCCAGCTGTCTAGAAACAAACGCCCTCAGCTAAGAATGCCCTTTATATTTGATCATTCAGGATCTGTAAAGAGTTCTTCTCTAAGCATCCCTGTGTGTGTTATTCATGTGGAGAGAGAGCATCTTGTTTTTATGTTGCCTATAATAAATTATAAGTGTAACAGCGGGAGCTTTTTCAATACTATTTGTAAATGCAGCCAGAGGCTATTAAGTGATTGGTGTATCAAATAAATATAATTAGTAAATAGAAAAATACCATGTCTGTAAACTGCCTTTGGAAATATGTGATTAGACCAAAGACAACAATTTCTGCCAAAGCTTCTAAGTGTTTCCAAGAGATACCAGGAAAATACTTTAACGATTTCATAATGACTTTGAAAAATTTCTATGTAAATCTGTTAAGAAGGTAGACAGTACGCTTACTTAGTCCCAACTCCTTCTGAATGCTACATGTTGGAAATTTAAGTGCAGGGGTATGCTTAAGTGCGCATCATAATTTTTTCAGGGGAGTTAAAATGTGCTTGATTATTGACTCTATAAGTTTTGAAATTGACATTTGATGAGGTTAAGAAGAGTTATAAATATACCTCCATGTGCAAAGTGCTCTCAGGCGGTAGCGTTATTCTCAATTACTAACACTTAAAATGATCCCAGCAAGTCAATCAGTGTGAAGCGAGGGGAACTCACCCTGCCCTTCTCTCTTATTGGCATTATGGAAAAGTTTGCTCTTCACCAGTGATGCGATGCTCATTGTCTGGCAATGGAAACTGGAGAGTCACCCGAACCCACTGATTCCTCCTCTGAGAGATATAGACAGACACCCATGCTTGTCCCTTACTCATCTCCCCTGAATTCATATGGGACTGCACTGGAACTCCGTTTCCCTCATTGCTCCCACCCCAACTTCTCACTCCCAGGCCACATGAATTACTCTTCCAAGAACCTCACTTTTACCTGTGACTTCCTGGGAAAGAACCTAAAATGGATCTCTATGCACACGTAACAAGCCACACGTTTAAACCCTACCTACCCTTCCAGATTGTCCAGAATTTAGCTCCACCCATGCCTACAGAATTTCATTTCGTACTAACCCCCAATCCAACCTCCTAGTCAAGTTAGACTAGTCTCCTCAATGTCCCTGGGGCCCACTCCCAGGGACACCTCTGTCCCCCATCTGATTCAGGACTCTCTGCTACAATGACTTGCCTTCTAAGAGCTACATACTTCCCCACCACATCGGATCCCTCCATACATACCTGAGCGGACCCTACTTTGCATTTGCAGTCTTTCTGCATTTATGGTTTGTTCTGCATTTCACTGCTACATTGTTCCTGCCTGTGTGTCTTTTTTCTTGTCTTCCCAGTCCCTTAGAAATTCCTCCTGGGAAAAGAACAAATTTTGTGTCTCTTGCCTCCTCTACAATGCCAAGACTGGTGCTGAGCTAAAAGCATGTAAACAATGATAACCGTGATGACGATGACTGTGACTGTGGCGTCATTAATTATGTTGTTATTTGCTTATGTGGCAGGCCCGGTGTCATCCAATGTCAACAATTATGTAATTTAAATCTCTCAACAACCAATTGGGATAAGATATGGTTAAATACACTATTTCAAACATGAGAAAACGGAGACATATGAAGGCAGTTTGATTAGCTAGTCAGTGAGTCACAACTGAATTTCAAAGAGGTAGGTATATTATCACCCTAGAGATGTTTACTAATAGAGTCAGTGTATACATTTGGCTTACAATCAGAAATATATGGCTCTTAATCCTCTGATCAGAACATTTGGCTGAGTTTCATGATTACTCACTTACTCATTCATTCAACATACACTAACTGAGTCACCTCTATGTGTCATACACTAATTACTAAATCCTAAGGATAGAGAAAAGCAATAACATATGGTCCCTGCCCTCAAACAACTCACAGTCTTGACATTGCCCAAAATTACATCTATGGCCTTATTTCCTATGAGTTGGAGGAGCCTGGTGGACAATAGTGTGGGATGGTGGAGAAGGAGCATTTGAAAAGCAACCAAGATCCAATGGTCATTTTGGGGCCTGGGTGATTGGTGCCTGGTGGGATAAAGAATGATGAGAAAGGAAAAAAGTATATTAGGAAAGGATAGATTGGTGAAGTGACTGGGAGAGCTCTAGCAAAAACTCTGGAAAAGCAAAGACCATGCCATGTGTACAGGTTTCTAGAAAAATAATCCCCGGGGCAGTGCACTAAAGCCCATATTTATCTGTCCAGAGCAGAGGTGTGAATGTGTGCAAAGACCTCAAGGCCAGATCAAATGAGACTGCGCTTCTTTCTAGTTTGGGGGCCCCTGGGGATTACTTTAATACTGAGCACTTCGTCATCATGCTTGATGGCTTCGGCGGCCTCATTTATCAAGGATCTATAGTTAAATTTAATTTTCCTGTGAGTGGAGGACAGCCATGGCAGCCGGGCTCCTTGTTGCTGATCCGTCCCCGTTGATGTCTTCTGAAGTGGAAATGATGGATGCCACATGTTCTGGCTGTGATTAAATTTGCTTTGACAAAGCAGCATGGAAATCTGATTTTCAATAGACTTCTGCATTTCACCTAGTGCTGAGTAAACAGATACAGAACATAATGCTTACATGGCTGTCAGGCTGCTAGCTAATTCATTGTGCCCATCTAATCAGGCTGTCCATTAAATTATTATTTGTCAATAACATGCAGGATCATTTTTGAAACTCTTGAGGAATGGGAAACTTGTTTTTAAGTAAATAAACGTGAAGCCCTTGACAAAGGCTGGGGATTTCCTTAGGAAGATCCAAATAACTCATCCGTCTCTATGTTCCCCACTTCCCTGAAGAATCAAAGCACCATTTAAGAAGTTTTTAGTTTCACTTCACTTGGCTCCCATTTCAAATGCAAACAACAGCATCCAATTACAACAGAGAATGAAGCTACAAACATTGACACTTTAGCTCCCCAGTTTATCTTTAAAGGAGAATGAAGCAGAAAATCACATTAAGTATGCATCTTATATTAGAGCTTTTAACCTCCTGCCTAGAAGTGCTTCGTGCAGACCACCTCCTGGAAAAGGCTCCCACTTTGGGGGAACGCAGAAGAGAGTTGTCTCCAGAGGCAAGCAAAAGTGGCAAGAGTGTGATGTTAATGCTTGTTCTTTTCCCCAGTCAGTGGGGGTCCATGTAATATCAGGAAAGCCCAGCTCCCAAACTCAGACATTCCTTCTCTCTGTACTCTTTTACTTCTGGCAGTTCACACCAAGTATTTTCTGACCTTGCCTGAGCCTTTCTTAAAACATCTGAGCCTCCATCAACGCTCTCCTTTTGAGCCAACCTCTTGTCAACCACCCGCATAGCCCTGAAATGTATTTGCCAATGGAACCCACAGACCTCACACCTTCCATATCACTGAAGAGCCAAGAGTAGGCAGTGTACTTGCATATCCACACTGGCTGAAGGACCTTGAGCACATTTCTTAAGCTCTCTAACCTTTATATTTCTCACTGGAAGAATGCCATGTAGTCAAAGTGCAGTTGCAAGAGTTAAATGGAATAATGTGTGGAAGAAACCATTTTTCCCCTCAATCAGTTACCCTTTGTGACCCTTCAAATAGGAATTACCCTCTCTCAAAATTACTGGGGACCGGCTGTCAGTCTTCTTACAGTCATTCTTGCCTTTCCACAGAAAAGCGGTGACTGCGTGATGAGGTCTGGCTGCTCTTTGGATCCAGCTGGGGCAGGTCCCACCTCTGCTGGGACAGTGTGGGGCTGCCATCTCTGGAATGGCCTGCAGTTACCTGTCTAGCTCATTGGCTTTTGGAGGTAGGTATGTTGTATTCAGGAGAGAAAGAAGGTATCACAAATTGGCCTCCAGTCCATGGTGTGTTCTTCTCCCCAGCTTTAAGGGTAATGAAACTGATATGTGACAGTTGTGTTTATTTCTCAAAGGGGAAAGGACTGGGGAGAGACACAACATGAATTATTTATTACACTCATTGCCCCAACACGGATGACTGGACATGCCAGCTACTCCATTCTAGCAGCTTTAATAATAAATAAGTGACTCTAGGAGATACAAAATGGTAGTGATGTTTCTTGTCTCATTAAGCCTTCACAACACCCCAGGTCAGCAAGTAGGGCAAATAAAACCTCCATTTCACACGGGAAGAAGCTGAGTTTCACAGATGTTTGGTGATTTGCTCAAGTTCACAAAACCTAGGATACAGGACAAGAAGAACCAAGCTTTATAATGTCCACTCAAGTACACTTTCTACAACCACACTCTGCTTTCTTACTTTCATGTGTCCAGGAGGGGACAGATCTCTGAAACAGTCCCCTGAGTTCTCAAAGTCCCTTGGATTTCTCAGTATAAGGTTTCTTTTCAACTTCCATGACCCCGTCACTGTGCTATTTTAACTTACTCGAAAGTATTTTGTTGCCAAACACTTACACCCTCAAGGAAGCTGGCATCTCCATAATGCTCACTGTAAAGATGACCATGGATTGGCCAATGACCCTGTCACAGCCAGAGGATGGCCCTAGCTACAACAGCAACTAATGAATCACAGTCCACCCTCTGCCCGGCTGACCTGCACTGAAAGAGCAGTAAATATAAGAAACAGTTCAAGGCTTAACATAATTATCATGAATTGAAATTTAAGCTAACACCCAGCCCACAGTGAGATGTTCCCAGAAGACTCCTCTTCTAAAATTTGGGCTTATAGTGATCTTACAGTGACTGGAAAAGAATCAAATCTTCTGCTGTATGTCTAAAAGGAAATGGAGGGATATCTGTAAAACATGACTTAATCCAACCCAAATCCCTTTTTTTCAAATATCAACACCACCAGGCCAAGAGAGTTTGAATCTCTCAAAGCCTGGTTGTACAGACAAGGTGAGGATAGAGGGTTTGCAGACTTTTACTTTGTCCAAATAAATTCATTGTTTATTAGGAGCGTGACCAGAACAATAAAGAGGGAAGAGAGGAGGATGAGTGGAGAGAGAAAGTGGAAAGAGATATTGCTAGCAATATAGACTCAACACTTTCTGATCAGCATTGAATGTTGCTCTGAAGATGAGGCATTGGTAAGCCCTGAGGAGTGCTCTAAACTCTTGCTACTCAGTGTGGCCAATGGATCAGCTACACAGGATTCATGTGAAACATGTTGGAAACACAGACTCAACAGATCTACTAAATCAGAATTTGCATTTTAACAAGACCTTAGGGTTCTAATGAACCTTAAGACTTGAGAAACACTCACTGGTTATGGCTTTAAAAATGGGGATGAGAGGGGTGCCTGGGTGGCTTAGTTGTTTAAGCGTCTGACTCTTGATTTCGGCTTAGGTCATGATCTCCTGGCTTGTAGGATTGAGCCCTGCATCAGACTCTGCGCTGACAGCATGGAGTCTACTTGGGATTCTCTGTCGCCCTCTCTCTCTCTGTTTCCACTTGCATTCTCTCTCTAAATAAATAAATAAACTTAAAAAAAGAGTAAACACTTAAAATGGTGATGAGAGGCGCCTGGGTGGCTCAGTCGGTTAAGCATCCGATATCGGCTCAGGTCATGATCTCCCAGTTCGTGTGTTCAAGCCCCATGTCAGGGTCTGTGCTGATAGCTCAGAACCTGGAGCCTGTTTCAGATTCTATGTCTTGCTCTCTCTCTGCCTCTCCCCTGTTCACACTCTGTCTCTGTCTCAAAAATAAGTAAAACATTAAAAATAAATAAATAAACAAACAAACAAACAAATAAATAATGGGGTGATAGTATGAGATCTAGGGTTCAAGCAGGGCTGGGAAGCATGGGAGACAAACAGCAGTATGGGAACAAATTATCAACAAGACAGGTTATAATATCTCCTTTGCATGTTATCTGCTTTGATGCGTTATTTTGGAGGAAGGATATGAGAAAATTTGTCACACATGTAGTTGGAAATGACAGGAATATTCTAATGTCACTTTTAGATAATTGTGAATATGTTTCTTGGGTACTACATGCCAACTTGACAAGTGGTAGTGCCTTCAGGGTTAGTTACAATGTGGAATCTGAAGTTTTATCAATGAACATTTGTAAGGTATTGTGGTAAGATACCTTGCTGTGTCTTGCACTTTGAATGATTCTTTATTCGGGCATGATTTCTAACATTATGTGTTGGTCATTAGAAACCATCGGTTCAATGGGTTATGTGGAACTGTCAAATGTTAACATACTTCATTGCCTAACATTTAAAAATTGCATTTGTTAATATTAACACCAATCTCATCAGTATTGGGCAACAGTGACGCTCATGGAGCCTCACACAGGCCTTCCAAAAATTTGAACTTTCTCTTGAGAGCTCAAATTTTATCATTAGCAACAAATATTGCCATTTGTTTCCCCTGAAGTGACAGACTCACTTTCGAAGTGATAGGTTCATTTTTGAGAACCTTTCTGCCAAATACCTGAGTCTGAATAACCGTAACTTGCAAGACATTATTTCAAATTAAAAAAAAAAATGATGCTCCATCAAAAACACTACCAGTTGGGCTCACAATCAATTGTGCCATTGCTTTCCCTTGGCACAACCATCATATTTGGGTATTTGCTTCCTATGTACTTCCCAAGTCATTAGAAAGAATGTTAAAAAGATGTGTACTCACAGCTCAAGATTTAATGCAATTAATAATTACACTGCTTTAGCAAGGTCATTCTTATGTGAACCTGGCATTATGTGTACTTGTCCTGAATGGCAATGAAGACTACAGTGACTCGTACAGTTTGGTGCCCCACCTGGATAAGCCCTAGAACTCCACCACTGCCTTTCCATCAGGAGTGCAAATATTAACACAGTAAAATAGTTTTGACCTTGCAGATGCCCCCTGAAAGGTCTTGAGATCCCCAGGGGTCTGCACAGCACACTTACAGAACAACCCTGCCTACTTCTCCAAGGGAGCCCTTACTACTGCCTGCCTCACTCTGCCCCAGCCACATTGGCTTCCTTGACCTTTCGTGAACACACTGAGCTTGTTTCTGCCTCAGGAGGGTCGAGCTCTGTGGTTGCAGTTTCTTCCATTGGTGATGTGATGCTCCTACCTGTGGGGTTCACCTAGCCGGCTCTCCTCATCACTTCTGGTTTCTGTTGAAGTGATAGCCCCTCGAAGATGCTTTCCCCAACCGCCCTATCCACATTAGGCTCCATCTTATCCAGCAGAGACTCAGGAAACTCTCTACCTCCTTATCCTGCCGTAGTTCTTCATGTTACTCATCATTAACGAGAATTCCACCATGCATTTATTAATTAGTTTACTTGCCTATTGTCTGCCATCCCCACCAAAACAGATCCTGCATGAGATCTAGGGCTTTGTCACATTTACCACTACAGCTCTGATGCCTAGAAAAGTGTTGACATATAATCATCATTACTTGTTTCATGAATAAATTAACTTACTTAAAAATCCCTCAATACTGTTGCTATCATTTAAAAAAAAATTAATGTTTATTTATTTTTTAGAGAGAGAGAGAGAGAGATAGGGCACAAACAGTGAAGGGGCAGAGAGGGAGATGCAGATTCCGAAGCAGGCTCCAGGCTCTGAGCTGTCAGCACAGAACCCGATGTAGGGCTTGAACTCATGGGCCGCAAGATCATGATGAGCTGAGGTTGGACACTGAATCGACTGAGCCATCCAGGCACCCCTACCATTGCTAACATTTTAAAGAAATAAAAGAAAGTCTTCTGAGTCACTGCTGTCCAATAAAAATATAAGGTGAGCCACAGATGTAATTTTAGATTTTCTAGTAGCCACCCTAAAAAAAAAAAAAAACTAAAAGAAACAGCTGAAAATAATTTAATGGTGTATTTTATTTAACCCAAGATATTCAAAATATTACAATTTAAACATGTAATCAATATAAAAATTATTAATATGCTGCACTTTCTTATTTTTCTTGATAAACCTTTGAAGTCTGGTGTGTATTTTACATTCACAGAACATGTCCGTTCTGATCAGAGAATATAATCTAAGGAAAAATTAGAGGAAACTAGAAAGCAAACAGTATTTGCTTTCTCTCAAATGTAATGGAATGAAGAGAAAAATTATGAACAGTAGCAAAAAAGAACAATAATAATTACCAGCACAACCGAATAAAGGAAGAGTCCAAGTAAATGCCATGTACTTTACAAAAATGGAGGCCACGAATGAGGCAGCGAATGTGCCCCAACCCACCCCTTCTAATCATCCCCGCTTCCACTCCTAGAACCGGTACTATGAAAAGAAGGTGAGTTACCAGTTTGCTGAGAATTTTCACTAATACCTCTTAATTTGGCGAGGATTAGAAGGAGGGGGTGAGCAGGCATCCCAGCCCTTAACTATCACTGCCGTCTCTGCCAAAATAAAATAAGCCCCCCACCACACCACACAAATGCAAGGGACTAATTAATTCTAAGTCTCCACACAGCATCCGGAGTGACCTTTCTAAATGCAATTCTGATCATGACACTCACCTAGTTTAAATCCTTCACTTGTGCACTAACTTCATCCTCTGGAGAAATTCTGAGCTCATCAGCATATCACACAAGCTCATTGTGGGTGAGCAGCTCTATCCTCCCTTTCACCGCACCAAACTCGTTCTCCAGATCAGGAACCGCTGTTCTTTCCCTGAGCCACTCCATTTGCCCAGAATATACTCTATCTTCCCCTTTCCAGACTAACTCCAAAAATCCTCTAAATTCAACCCAGCAACTTAGCAAAAGCCTTTCCTCTCTCCCTGGTTTACCTAATGATGGATTCCTGTGTCCTGGAAACCTCTAGATTAGTGCATACACAGCTCTATCATTGTAGCTCTACTTGTATCTCTCTCTTTTTTTTAATTTTATTTATGTACTTGGAAAGAGAGAAAGCATGAACAAGAGAGGGGCAGAGAGAGAGGGAGAGACAGAATCCCAAGCAGGCTCTGTGCTGTCAGTAGAGAGCCCAATGGAGGGCTCGAACTCACAAACTGTGAGATCATGACCCGAGCCAAAATCAAGAGTTGGATGTTTAACCGACTGAGCCACCCAGGTGCCCCTCTCCATGTATGTCTTGACTGAAGTGCAAATTCCTCCAGATCAAGAATGAGATCTTCCATTGCTCTGTCACCAGAGCGTAACACAATGCCTGCTTCATGGTTTGCAGAATACATAGGTGTAGGACAACTTAGACTTGTCATTTACTGGCTGTCATCACACTTATAACTAATAAGTACATTACAAGAGATAATGAAAACCAAAGCACTCTAAGTAGGCACGTAATAATTCCAGGTGAAGTTCACTCAAAGTCACAGGTTACATCTGTTTATATCTCAAATAACTGAGAGCAAAATGTCCCAAGTTAAGTTTGGGATGTGTGTGTGCGTGTGTGTTTGTGTGTGTGTGTATGTGTGTTTGTGTTTCATATGGAAACATTAGGCAAATGTTCAAGGCTTTTGTGTCAATATATCGTCAGTAGCTGCTGTGCCCTCTTGGCTGTAAGAGGTAAGAGCCAGTCTGCCTGATGAAGTCTCACAATGGCCACAAAGTTCAGAGTCCACTGGTAACCAGGAGGGGTGGAGGATGAGACAGAAAATGAGGTGGGTAATTAAGCACTACACCAGTCCCCAATCTCCCATCTCTATCCTAGCATGTGCTAACAATGAGCAACTCAAAATTTACCTCAAGGCAAAACAAACTAAATACTCTCTCTCTCTCTCTTTCTTTTTATTTTTTTACAGAAATTAAATAATTTGCCTGTGGCAAACTAGTGTGGTTACATAGAGGGACTGAAGGTCAACTTGCTGGCCTATTTCACACCCCAACACTCTAAATTTAATTGGTGCCAGAAGAAACATAATTCAGAGAACAAAAGACAACTTTCATAAAATGAATTCTTATTCTTGTAGGCATTTGAAGATATTGCCATCATAAAATAAAAATAGGATGCTATGAGAAAGAATCATATGTGAAACTAAAAAGAATATAATTATATATTATAATTATAAGTATAGACCTAGCAAAATAAAAATACAAATAAAGGCAGAAATTATTTTTAGGAAATTTTATAGCATGGAAACAGAAGAACAGGAGACAGAAGACATGAAATAAAATTTAAGAGAGAAAAAGATTAATCAGGAGAGTCCACATCGAACCAATAGGAGATCCAAAAAGGGAGAACAAACAAAATGGAGGGAAACATGTAATCAAATAAATAATAGAAGAAAAATTTTTAAGACCAGAATGAAAATAAAAAATTCAGCACCCCAGAACATCCCTGTGAAATTTCAGCACAATCAAGACTAGCAGAAAATCCTAAGTGTCCAGAGGAAAATAAAACATGAAGAATATCTACAAAGTTATGAGTGTTAGACTTTTCATTATCAACACTAGATTCTAAAAGGCAATGGAATGATGCAGTCAAAATACTGAAGGGACATTCCATTATCCTAAAGTGCTTTGGCAACCCAAATTGTCAGTTATTTGAGGATAAAACACTGACACGCTCAAGCATCCAAGGACTCAGAAAATCTTCCTCAAAGGCACCCTTTCATAAGAAGTTACGAGAGTGTGTGCTCCAACAAAGCAACCTGCATTGCTTGGCTTATTAAAAATTGTAACATTCAATAAAACGAAATGAGCTATCAAGCCACAAAAAGACATGGAGGAAACTTAAAATGCATATTTCTCACTGAAAGAAGCAAGTCTAATATGATTCCAATTGTATGGCATTCTGGATAAGGCAAAACTGTAGAGACAGTAAAAAGATCAGTAGTCACCAGGGTTTGGGACAAGGGAGGGAGGGATAAATCAGTGGAGCACAGTGGAACTGGGGGACTGTTCTACGTGATACTGTAATGATGGATATAGGACATTATGCTTTCGCCAAGATCCACAGGATGTTCGATAAGAAGAGTGACCTCTAATGTAAACTGTGGACTTTAGCTAATAATAATGTATAAATATTCCTTCATCAATTGTAAGAAATGTACCACACTAATGCAAGGTCATAACAGTAAGGGAAACTGTCATGGGAGGTAGTACACGGGATCTCTGTACTTTCTGCTCAGTTTTTCTGTAACCCTAGCACTACTCTCAAATAAAAAGTTGATTAATTAAAAATAAATACATTGTACCCACCCCTCACTAACCCTGCTGGTCTCCTTTACCCTGATCTACATCGTCTATTTTTTCATATATCACTCACTCATCACCTTCTAACATGTTAATATAATTTACCCATTCTTTATTGATTATTTTCTGTTTTCCTAGCTTCAAGGACACTTCCACAAGACAGGGATTTTGTCTTTCTTATACACAATTGCATCAAAAGTGCCTGGCACATCGTGTGCTCAAAAAGCACTTATTGAATAAAGATAAGAGCACAGTAAAAAAACAAAAACTGCAAAGAAAAATAAGAACAGGGATTTCTGGAAATAGAAGACATAATCCATACCAGTAAAAGTTGCTCTCTGTCTGATGCTGGACTGCAGACCTAGAAAGATTCTCATTCACATTGGGGCAGGAAGTGTGCAGGCTTTAAGAGAATATCCGAATATACAAAGTAGACTCAGAAAGATGAAAAATGATAGACAGATAGATAGATAGATGATAGAGATATCATCTATCTAGACTAGAGATCTAGTCTATCATCTATCTAGATCATCTATCAAGACTAGAGATATCAGTTTCCATATTTCTACAAGATCAATCACCATTTGACTCTTCAATAAGCCACACTTCCATAATCATAATAATACAGATGTTGAAAACATTTTTATAGTTTTAGAGTTAACTGACAGACAAAATATTTAAATTATGGTTTCAGAAGAAGGGGTAAATTTTATAAACCCTGATGATAGGAAAATAATAGTAGAGCTAACGGAATTTGGGAGTTGGAGGAAGAGGTGGGAGTTGGAGGAAGAGGAGAAAGGTAATGATGTTATTTCCCTCAGCTTTTGTAATGAGGAATCATGAAATGTTGCCTAAAGTTAATGCGACAAGCAATGGAGGTTCAAATAGATTATTAAAACTGATAACATTACAAAATGTAATAATAAAAGAATGATTAGTGAAGTGAAGGGAAGAAAGGCTGGGGGAAATCAAATAGTCCTTCATTTTTCGTATTAAGTGATCAAAAAGCCATATTTACATTTTCCAAATCAAGATCTAAGTGTATATGCTTATAACTTAGCATTACAGAGATTATTACCAGCAGAACCAGGAACTTCATTTTCAAACAACTTTATGGAGTAAATTCTATTATTTTACCTAGTTACACAGGAGGAAATGCAGTCACAGCAAGGTTAAGTAATCTGCTTGAAGTTTCGCAGCTAATAAATCACATTGGTGGGATACAAACTCATTTTGTTGGACCTGTGCTTATAGCCTTCACACCATATTTTCTCCTAAGCTATCAATGGACAAATAAACATGGTCTCCCCAAGTAAGTTTCAACTGCTTAAGAGTGGAACTATTTTTACTCATCTTCATATACTCTTAGGTGGTCAGTTCATTACCAGTCACATCCCTGGAACCCAATAAATGACCACCGGGCAGACCATGCCCAGAAATATTCACTCATTTGCTCCTCTGACCCCAGGGGTAGGTCAGTATGCCTGAGAGTTCAGTTCAGACATAGTCATTCAAGGCACAGAAATAAGACCTAGTCCAGAATACCCCATCTCTCTCCTATAACTTAGGGAGTATGTAGGTCATTGAGTAAAGCCATAGTTCTTCTCTAGCAGACAGACTATCAAACATGATGCCAGTTACCTACCACTTAGGAAAATGTTGGAGTCAGTGAGAGCTGAGACCACCGGTCATTAACACAGTGATTCCACTGCAGTGTTAACCATGTTTTAGACCCAGAGGTCTCTCCAGGCATTTCTCTGTCCTGCCCACTAAGAACACGTCTTCTGAAAGGCAGGGAGAATGAACTCTATTACCTTGTGCTAAGTAAATAGGTTTTAAACAAGTGTTCTATCATTTTAGACAACTTACCAATAAAAAAAAAAAATAAAAAAGAATGCACATATTTGGATCATAAACTCTCTATCTATTCTAAAGTCATTTTCAGCCAAAATGTGAAAATAAATGTTTTCTAAAGGCTTGTACATAGGAAGGATAGAGATAATGTTCCAGAACATAGAAATCTGTCCTTTTTAGAAATAAGTGAAATGATTTTAGTATGAATGCTGCTTCATAAAATAACCTGAAAACTATAAGATGACTTTGAATGAAGGATAGGCATTACAAAATGTACCTAATAAATCAGAAGTTCAAAAATGCTATTAGACACTTCCTTCTCACATGACAGTTGCCTTTACTGGGAACATAATATAGGCGAATTATTAAATTACTGCTGTCTTAATCCAGACATCCAAATTCTGAATTCCTACAACTTCAATATCTGGTTAACCACTCATTAAAGATAAAGAGCTACTTATAGCAATCAGGTAATGGAAACGAATGTTTGCTGACTTTATTTTTACCACCCAAGGGTGAAGGAGGAAAGGCAGTTGGGGTGTACATAACATAATATTCTTTTTCTACATTTTTAATAAATAGTTTCGGGGCGCCTGGGTGGCGCAGTCGGTTAAGCGTCCGACTTCAGCCAGGTCACGATCTCGCGGTCTGTGAGTTCGAGCCCCGCGTCGGGCTCTGGGCTGATGGCTCAGAGCCTGGAGCCTGTTTCCGATTCTGTGTCTCCCTCTCTCTCTGCCCCTCCCCCGTTCATGCTCTGTCTCTCTCTGTCCCAAAAATAAATAAACGTTGAAAAAAAAAATTAAAAAAAAAATAAATAAATAGTTTCAAAGTTGCTACATAGCATACTTAATATACTACATAGATCAAATAAATAGCACTGCTTTAATGAATATCTTGCTCTAAGCAACTAAATTACCTAGTATTATTCCAACCGCTCCCCATAGAAAGGGGAATAGAATTAATTTGCAGTCATACCCCCCATTCATGTAGGATTATATTTAATTAACATTTGTATGATCTTAATCAGAAAGAAATTGAAAATGTTCTAGGTATCACTGCTTTTCTTTTAATAAATATCTACCTAGGAGATGGTATTTTCTTCCATGGAAAAGGAAGCATTTCCAGGAAACCCAAAATGCCCAAAGGAAAACCAGTTTAATAAAGGTGCATAGGCCCCTGCAATGATCTTAGCTTCCATCTTAGTCAAGGAATACTTAAAAGCTCACTGTGATAGATTTGATTCTTGTCCCCGCTTCCTGGTCCCCAACCCTGACCTCCACAGGAGGCTGTGATATTATGATTTATAATAAGAAATATACATTTGGTCTTTGTCCCCATTCCTGGCGCGGAGTTCCTAAAACCCTTGGAATTTCCTAAGGGATGACAGCAAAAAAGGTGTCTTCCATTATGTTAAAGAGGTGACTTTTGGAACCCACCCTTGGATGGGTACCTGCTGCCAAAGGAGCCAACCAAGTGATTAGAGGGTTGAAACTTTAAGCAGCGACCCCCCTCCCATCTCCTGCTTCTGGGAAGGAGGGAGGTTCTGGAGGTTGGATGGCTAGACAATTGCCAATGATCTAACCAATCATGCCTATGTACTGAAACCTCTGTAAAAACCCAAAAGGACTGGGTTGAGAGAGCTTCCCAACTGGTGGGCGCATGGAGGTGCAGAAGCAGTGGTGTCCTGGAGAGGGTACGGAAGCTCCATGCCCCTTTCCTGTGCCTCAGCCTATGCACCTCTTCCATCTGGCTGTTTCTGAGTTATATCCTTTTATAATACTGGTGATCTAGTAAGTAAAATGTTTGTCTGAGTTCTGTGAGCCATTTTAGCAAATTAGTGGGACACAAGGAGGGGACTGTGGGAATGTCTTTGTAGCCAGTTGAGCAGAAGCACGGGTAACACCCTGGGCTTGTGACTGATGACTGAAGGCATGCATACGAAGGGGAAAACCTTGTTCAACTGAACCTTTAACCTGTGGGATCAGACACTATCTTCACACAAATAGTGTCAGAATTGATTTGAATTGTTAGCACACCAAGTTGTATCCAGAGCATTGCTTGATTATGTGGAGGAAAACAAAAACAAAAACAAAACCCTCCACCCCCCCACCCCCCGCCCACATACACACACATATTTGGAATTGGGTCCTAGAACCCAAACGAGAAGTGTATTCTCTGCCTTGCTGTTATTGGGTTGGCCATAATATTTGCCTTGGTCAATGGGACACAGGTGGAAATGGGTGATATGCCAGTTCTGAGCACATCCTCCTGGCCCTCTGAGAGCTTCCAAACACTGCCACAAAAAGAGTATACCCCTGGCAGCCTGCTGGTCACAGAAGAATGAGAAATATGTGGAGGGTGCCTGGGTGGCCAGTAGGCATCCGACTCTTGCTTTTGGCTTAGGTCATGATCTCACGGTTCGTGAGTTCGAGCCCCGTGTTGGGCTCCATGCTGGTGGGCACAGAACCTGCTTGGGATTCTCTCTCTCTCCCTCTCTCTCTCTCTCTCTCTCTCTCTCTCTCTCTCTGCCCCTCCCTCACTTGCATGCTCTTTCTCTCTCTTTCAAAAATACATAAATAAACTTAAAAAAAAAAAGAAATATGTGGAGCTGACCTGCACCTCACCATGGCTTTAAACCAAGACTAACTAAGCCCAGATATGATCACTGAACCTGCAGAATTGCCTGTAACAAAAAGTGCTTATTGTTTCATGCCACTAGATTTGAGGACAGTTTGTCACACTGCATGATTGTGGCAGTAGTTAAAGTTAACACCTAATAGTTTTGAAAACTACTTAGGTTGTCAATAAACCTAGACAATAAATTCCTAGAATAAATTCTAGACTAGAATAAATGCGATTCTTTTCAGTGCGTCCAGTGAGGTTCTAATGCAAATCACTACCTGAACCAATAAAGGTTCTTCCAGTATCTTCCCTAAGCATAGAAAATAAAACTGAAAGTACTTATTAAGTTCTTATTCAAAAATGTATGCCAATTTAAGAACATTTGAACTTCAACAAAATATATCAGGGGTGGAAAATGTTTTACTACTTACTAGTTATTTACTGAGCACCCATTAATTGCTAAACAAATGTCAAAATATAAAGATGAGAAGTAGAGGTTAACTAAATAGGGCAGCATCAGCCACATAGTAAGTATGATATAAATTTTAATGCTGTTACTCTCTTCATAATCATCTAGACAAACAATAGAGTGTACTATAATGATGTAATATAGTAACAACTAAAATGGAACCTTGTACAAAGTTGAAATAGGAGTTTACAGTACAGAGCCTCCATTTACTTTAGGCAGTCTGACAGTCTCTCAGAGGAGGCAGCATTCAAGGGGAAGGTAGGAAGATGTCTAAGAATTTGCAAATACAAGAGCAGGGGAAAGGCATTCTAGCACATATAAAAAGGCACAAAACGTGAATGTGCCCAACATGTCCAGAATGAAAAAAGCAGGAGCCACTCTACAAAAGGCGAACAAGGCCAACCCCTCATGCCTACCGCTAGCAAGGACCTCACTAGCTCCTTGCTTCCCCACAATCTGGACCAAGGGAGCCCTCCTGGTGAGCTGCATACTGACTTGAGAAACATAATTGCTTCCTTGAATTCTTACAAAGGAATTATAAGAAACTCAACAGATCTTACTTTTGAGTTGCGTGTTAGTGATTTATTGAAGTTTGCCAATATTAGGTATTCCTAATCAAACACTATATTATTCCTAAAGTTAATACGGACTCCAGTGACAGAGCAGAACAAAGAGGCTGGCTGATTACACCAACTGCAAAGCTCCTTCCTCCAAGGCAAAGGTGCACAGAAAGACAGATAAAATTCTTACCCATTTCAGAAAGAATGCTTTGCTTTTAGTGCAAACTGAGTCGCCTTGAGGTACCCCTGACTTTCAGTTATTCAGCTATTCTAGACCTTTTATTACAAATAACTGTTAGTGTACCTTCATCATTATTAACACTTTTCCCCTGAACTCCTTGTTACCAGACAACGTCACTTGCATGTCTAATAGAATCTCAAATTTAACTTGTCAAAAACTGAACCCTTTGATAAATAACACAATGTGAAAATAACAAAGTAAATAAATAAAGGAACTACTGTATTAGTCTGCTCGAGCTCTTATAACAAAATACCACTGATCGTGGGGATTGGGTGGTTTAAAAAACAGACAGTTTTTTATATATTTTTCACAGTTCTGGAGGCTGGAAATCCAAACGAGGTGCTGGGAGGACTGGTCTCCTGTCTGTGACTGGTTTGTCAACAGCCACAATATGCTTGTGTGTTCATATGACCTCTTCTTTGTAAGGGTAGAGATAGAGAGGTCTCTCTTTCCCTTCTTATAAGGCCACCTATCAGATTAGAACCCCACCCTTAAGATCTCATTTAACCATAATTACCTCCTAAAAACTCTATCTTCACATATAGTCATGTTGAAAGTAAGTGTTTCAACATATTTATTTTGGGAAGGATACATAGCGGTTACCAATGGTAAATTGTATCATCATTCAGTCTGATGATCAGGCCAAGAAAAACCTTGAAATTGGTCCCCTTTCAAACATTTTATAACTCACATTGAATTTATCACCAAATCCTACTGGCTCTACCTTCAATATAGAGCCCAAATCCAGTAAATTCTACCCTGCTGCACTCTTACCAACCTAGTTCAGGCTGGTATCATCTCATCTCAGGGTTATTACAGTTGTTTCCTATTTGCCCTCCCACTCCCACCCCGCCATTCTACCCCCTTCCCAAAATCTGTTCTCCACATAGCAGCCAGAGTGATCCTTTGAAAAACAAGTTATGTCATTATCACTCTCCTACTCGGATGCCCCACTGGCTTTTTTGTCCCACTGAGAATGAAATCCAAATCCTTACCATGTCCCACAAGGCTCATGACATGCTCCTGACCACCCTTCCAACCCTCCCTAGAATTAAAGCTTTATAAGGCAAGTAGGTTCTCCTCCTCCTCTTCCTCCCTATTCTTCCCACTATATATTACCCTCTCCTAGAAAAGTACCTAGACCATTTGATCTATTTAAGTAACATACATATTGGATAAATGAACGGATTTAGGTTGTTAGAGTTTCTTGGTCAGCCTTACAATATGTAGTGATAGAATATATTAATATTATTTTAATAAAATTTATAATTTTCAAATAACTGGACATTAAAATATCTATGGGCTATGATTCAAATGTAAATCATCCAATTCCTCACTCCTAAAGATGCAAACATAACACTCCAAATTTGTTCATACTTCATCATTGTATTGTTGTTTTTTTAAGCTATTTTTTCACTAGGAAGTAGAACCTTAGAGCATGGGCCACAGATAAAATGTTTGAGAACCACTATGCTAACCCTGTAATGAACAAGTTCTCAGGAAATATGATGATGAATAACTCCTGGCAGTTTCACACACATATGCCCTTATTTATAAAAGTGTATATTGTGTAAAGTATGCAATATACTTTATGAATGCATCTGCTATATAATGTGAAGTCCAGACCAAGTTGAGGGATCACCTGAGAACAGGTGCACACTTCCTCAGAACTCAAGCAGGACACAGACGTTCTCTAATTTACCTATATGATCTTGAAAAAAAATATCAGCGATCCTTGAATCAGAGTAATGAGATCTAGAGTCATGGCCACAGGCATGAAAAGTGGGTGATGATTCTATAAATCATAATTAGAATCAGGAAATCAGGGAAAGATCATTGAGAGGGAAACATGCCACTCATCTATTTCTACTGTTTACCACCTGTCTTTTTCTCAGGGAGACCATGGCAGACAAAGTGGAGGGAATGGAGAAGACAGACACATAAGTCACATGGCGACGGTAAGACATCCTGACCCCAAGCCATAGCAACCTCCTAAACTCCCAGTCTGAGAGAAGCATCCCCAGCGAGACTGACTAGAAGGGACTTCAGATCATTTCAACTCCCAAACACCCTGCCTTCATTGTCTGCATGGGCTTTCCTTTAATTAGTATCTGTCTGCATTACTACAACCCTTTGAAAGATCCAGTATCACAATTATGCATCAAATCTGTGAGAAGAGAAAAGTAAAGGAACACAAGCAAAGCTACCTGGGGAAAATACATTGTAAGAGGTAACAATATCTGGGGGAACAGAGGCAGAGTTGAGATAGTTCTCTGTTGCCTCAAAGAGATTATTGACAGTATGATGGCTCTAAATAAAAAAAGCTCAAGAAAGAGACACAAGAGGGGCACCTGGGTGGCTCAATCGGTCGGGCATCTGACTTGGGCTAAGGTCATGATCTCACAGCTTGTGAATTCGAGTCCCGTGTCGGGCTCTGTGCTGACAACTCAGAGCCTGGAGCCTGCTTCAGATTCTGTGTCTCCCTCTCTCTGTGTCCCTCCCGTGCTTGCACTCTGTCTGTCTCTCTGTCTGTCTCTCTCTCAAAAATAAATAAAGATTAAAAAGAAATTTAAAAAAAAAAAGAGATACAAGAATTCAAAGAATATTTAAGACACCATAAGGAAATGAAAAGTAAGTTGCCAGAGCTCAGACAAGAAGTAGAAGGGGAAGACATATAAAAAGTCATACAAATTACAAGTAACACATAGAAAAGTGAAGATAATAGTGAAAAATCACACAAAACAAAAGGTAATTTAGCAAAGATACTTCTATTTCAATGATTATGGCAATGAGCAGAGACATGAAAACAAAGAAAACTCCAAATGAGTATTACTGGTATTTAGAAAGTAGAGAACAGGCAAAAAATTAAATGAAAAAAAGCACCCAATGAAATAATAGAGCTTTCCTAAAATGAAGACTTGAATCTTCAGATCTTGTCCCAGAAAAAAAAAATACACAGAAAGATCAAGGCCAGAATGTATTGTGGAAAGTCACTGAACTTCATGGATAAGGAGAAAGATTATATTGATATCCAATAAAAGGCAGGGGAGGAAGAAGCATTTAAATGGGGAAAATTACAGTCTGATCTCATATCTACCCACAGCAACACACACTGTGATCTCACAGTGCAGCTGGCCACAGAATTTCAAGGGAAAGAAAGGGTATTATCATTATTTTAGAATCATGCAGTTGGAGTAACAGAAAGATGCTCTTGAGCTTACAAGGACCAAGGGAAGGCAACGTCATGAAGCTTTCTTCAAACTACTGGGGAGCAGTACCATCACTGTTTCTGTAGAGGAAAATGGGTGCATACTATAAACACAACATCAACAACGAGAGGTTAAAGATCAGAAAAAAGAAAGAGAAAAACAATCTTTATTATCTATAGATGATATAACTGCCCACAGAGAAGAATCAATAGAATCAACAAACAACTAGAATTAATGAGAGGGTTTGGTGAAGTTGACAGATACAAGATCCATTGATACCAACAGTAGCATTTTTCTACAACAATGAACTACTAGAAAATATAACTAAGAAGATAGCATTTGCAATCACAATAGACTTACGAAGTTGCCTAGGAATTTTAAAGTAATTCACAAGCCCCTCATATAGAAAACATTTAAATCTATGGAAGGACATAAGAAGACATAACTGATGGACAGTTTGTACTCTTAAGAGGGAATACTTAATATCAAGAAGTCAGTCCTTCCCTGTTAGATCTAAACTTCAGTGCAACCAAAATCAGAATTCCAGCTGAAATTTGGTGGATTTTGACCAACTGAATCTAAAACTTATTTTAAAATTTAAATAAGAGTTCTAAGAATTGCCAGCTCAATACTGCAAAAGAAAAGCAAAGACAGGGGACTTGCCTAAAGAGATATTTTTAAAACAAAGTCATACTAATAAATACCATATGATACTGGGGCAAGAAAAGGAGACTGTATAATCAAATAATCTTTTCATATGATAAAGTTAATACCTTAACTCAATTGATAAATATTAGTTTGCATAGTAACAGTAGGAAAATTGACTTACTGTGAGGAGAAAAATAAACCTATATTCCTATATAATAGTGTATAGAAAAGTGGATCTCAGACCAAAATGTGGAAATTAAAATAATGAAGTTAATAGAAATGATGTAGGAGAAGACTGTTGTAACCCAGGAATACAGAAGGACTTCATAAACATAAGCCTCAAAGCACATTTTACATAAATTAACATAGATGGATTTGGTGAAATAAAAATAACAATATCTATTTAACTAAGGACACCATGTGCAAAGTTAACAACAACAGACAGACTGAGAGATGCCTGTAATCTAACTCTAGCAAGGAACTCTTATTTATTGAGAATGCCTGCAAGTCAAAATCAAACAAACCAAAGCAAGAAACCCAATAAAAAAACAGAATGCTCTGTATATGCACAGGCCATTCAATGGAGGAAGAAACTCAAAGGCTAATAAGCCCAAGCTTAATAGTATTTAGAGAAATTCACATTTAAACAGCATTGAGCTATTACTCTACGCTATCACCTTGACAAGAACTGGAGAGCTGCCTCGCGTCAGAGTTGGACAGATGTGGGAATCTGAGAATCCCCATGTACTACTGATAAAGTTTACACAGCTGGGGTCATTCTAGAATGCAAACCGGCTCATTAGACAAATTAATCATACGTACACCTTTGACCCAGCAACCTCTAGGTATAAATTCCCAGGAAATTCTCACCCAGTTCCATGAGGGCATATACAAGCATATCCATCTAGACATACTTAGTAGTGGCAGAAAGTTGGACACAACCTAAGTTTCCATGAATAAAGCCCTGAAAATATAAAATGTGGAAAAGGTATCCTAAGGATACGGTGACCATGCTCCTCAGTGGCCTGAGTCAATCCCAATCAATGTATGCCTACTGTCCTGGTGTAATTTATTAGTACAGTGTTTTGGCCTCAACGGTGTTCCATTTTGGATGATAAATTACCCCTAATGCTCTGCGGAGAAAAAAGCCACAAACTATACACACAGGAACATGGATGAAACCTTAAAATGTCATGATGAGTAAAGAAGAAGTTCAATGAAGTCCTTAGTACAGCGTCACTTATGTAAAAACACAACGCTGTATGTTTTATAAGGAAGAAAACTCATTCATCAAACACCTGGGATATTCATCAAACACACCAGAATGATTGTCTATGGGGTCATGTCAGGAAAATGAAATTGGGGAATAAAACAATAATAACAACAATCATAAAATAATTACCATAATAATTTTTTCAAAGAGATTGTGTCCCATAAACTAAGGAGCAGGATTAACCTAGCCTCTAGAAGTGAGATTCAAAATGATGGTGGTGGGGATGGCTATTGCTAAGGGATCCAGCCAATTATGGAATAAATCAGAGCAAAACTAAAAATATAAACTCAGTAGTAGGAAGGCTTGAGTTGAGCATTCTATTCATTTAAATGCCAATTACCATTATGAAACCGTGGGGATGAATGAGAACCGCAAAAGGTAAATTCTATAAATTTCAGTGGTGAAAAACCTAACCATATAACTAATAAAAATAGTATGTTGTGAGGAATCAAAAGTGTGCTAATCTCCTCAGTCTTCATAGCAGGGAGTCGACTGCTAAAGTCTAAATTTCAAACATGTAGGTAAAATAAGCAATATTCCTTAGGAAAGATTTACCTGAATTTCAACTACTTTGGGTTCATTCAGCTTCCCTCATTAACCTGAACTAAAAGTCAACTGGATATTTAATATTAAAATTGTAGCTATGGCATTATGCATTCTAAAGTTATTTCGATTTTACTTTTATCAATCTCTCTACCTATCTGCTTAGGGCAACATCTAGAATAACGCTCACCAAATGTTTGTGATGATTACACCCGAACATTTATGTTCATTTTCCTTGCCTTTTTTTTAATTGTTTAAATTTTACGATGGCTTTAACTTCTTTAGAGGAACAATACAGTTATTACAAATAAAATGAGAGGAAAATAGTGAATGCACGGCAGTAATGGCAGGAACCGTTCTTAGCTGCTAAGTTACACAAGTAAGTTCAGATACAGAGGCAGAGAACCAAGCTCTGTATGCCAAGACTTCCCACTACCACATATTAATTGCAGAAAATTGAAAGCAAAAACGTTATTCTGAGTAAATTCCCAGTTGCAAAACCCTATTTCCTCCTCCAGAGGTGAGATCTGTCTTCTTAGGATCTCAGAAAGGCACAGCTCAGCCAGGGTCCGGCTTTCCTCCACAGTTCATTACTGGAAAGGCAAAACCACAGGAGACGGTGAACAGAAACAATGTCAAATTTGTCATCGACAGCCAACCATTCTCGCTCGGGACACACGTCATTACATTTTACATTAAAAGGTAAAGTTAGCCAAAATAGTGCCCATGACTGATGCACCAAATTGCCACCCAGAATTCTCCAGTGGAGGCTGAGGTGGAACAGTTCTTGATATCCTTAGTTATTTGAGTTAAATGAAGTCTGACATAGTCCCACATGGAAATAGTAAGGAGAAACGTTTTTTTTTCAGTCTATTAAATTTAATTCATTGTGTATATTTTTCTTCCTTATCAGCAGTTCAAATTAATTTTTCTCATTGTCAATGGGGCTGACAGACTCCCACATTTTTAAATCCAAGCACACAATATTTGCTAGGACTATCCATACCCACGGGTGTGGAAAACAACATGTTCATTCCATTAGGTCTTAGCCAGGCTCTAACAATTACACAAAATAATTTATCCCTCGACGATCGGGTACAGCTGTATCTAACTCCTCCTGTCAATTTCCATTTCAGCAGCAGAAATTATGATGTTCTCGGGAGAGGAATGATTGGTTTTCAGTTACACACTGCTACAGGTGGAAGTCATCTGAAAACTGTAATGCCAGCATATGGGTAACCTGTGTGGCAGCATAATGATATCTGTATGTGCCTTACAGGTGCTCACTCAGGACTATGGCAATGTAATCAGTTTCACAGGGGGCAGAAATAACATGCATCTCTCCATTCACTTATTGCATTGAGCACTGAAATAATGATCCCCATCTAAATGGAAGGGCAGCATTCAATAGGAAAATAAGGGATAACTGCAAAGAAAGATCTCTTATCCTATTTAAGAAATGAATGAATGACAGACACAACTTGCAGAGGCAGCTTTCATGGGAAGTCTCCCCACTCATATCTCATGTGTAGTGGAAATACATTTGCCATTTGAAAATCAGGAAAACCTCCTGGAATCAGAAATACAGGTTTTTAAAATTAGTACTCATTCCAACATCTTGCTGCCTCATTTTTTTTTACCTGCAAAATGAGGAAGCTGATACTTTCTCATTCTTCCCTTGAAAGGGTATTTTGAGGACAAATGGAAGAAGAATGTACAAGTGGTTAGAGCTTTTGGAAGAAAAATTCTCTTAATCCAAGCTATTACTATTATTATCACTGCTGACTATACAGTGGTTTCAAATCTCAAATCTAAAAGCTTTTTCAGACATCTATTATTCAAATCTTATAAAAAAAAAATCCTGCATTATTTAGCTCCTTATTAGAGGTGGGTAAACTGAGACCTAAAAAGAATAAGAAACCTCCTCAAGATCACACAATGGCAGCTAAAGAAACAGAAATATTAATTCTGTGTACAACATCCCACAAAAAGGCAAAGTGAAACTCAGAACCATTAATATCAGAGCCTGAACCAGCAACTTTTATATTTAAAAAGGATTCAGTTGAAAACACTAGCCCAGTAAAAATCTTGGAGAAGCCCTAAGCAGAAGCACTTTTGCACAAACCACTTTTCTATCCTTTCCTTAGTTGTATTTTTTTAAATGTTTATTTTAGAGAGAGAAAGTGTGTGTGTATGTGTGTGGGGAAGGGACAGAGAGAAATGGAGACACAGAATCTGAAGCAAGCTCCAGGCTCTGAGCTTTCAAAACAGAGCCCCATATGGGCTCAAACTCATGAGCTGTGATACCACAACCTAAGCCAAAGTCAGACACCTAACCAACTGAGCCACCCAGGCACCCCTCTTCAGTTGTATTTCTTGATGTGACATATATTTTTTATTGAAAGTAAGGGCAATGTACTTCTATATATGATTCTCTCTCTGTACTTATGAAACCCCTCAATTTTCTTCATTGAATAACGAGAGGTCTACCTATGTGAAGTTGTCTTCATTTGCAATGCATTTTTAGAATAGACGAAGGCAAGTAAATATCTTCCTGCCAGTGTATTTCCCTCAATTCATTTAAGTTTTCCGTGTACTTTGCGGAAATCAGTATTCTCTGAGTGATGGTAAGGGCTGTAGGGACATGTACAGCCCAAAGCCATGTATGAATTGGATTGCCCCATGGCACAACGGGGCAACACCCACCTTTAGCTCATGGACATTCCAACTTACAGCTCGAGTTATACTTTGAGAATTCTTAGAAATATTTTCCGGGGAGCCTAGGTGGCTCAGTTGGTTGAACATCTCACTCTTGATTTGGGCTCAGGTCATGATCTCACGGTTGTGGAATTGAGCCCCTTCACTGATCGTGGAGCTTGCTTGGGATTCTCTCTCTTCACCCTCTCTCTCTGTCCTTCTCCCACTCACATGCTCTCTCTCTTTCTCAAAATAAATACATAAACTTAAAAAAAAAAGAAATATTTTCCAGATACAGAGCTCCACCTTAAAGGGCTCATGACTATCCTACAAAGGCACCCACTTGCCTTTCTTATCAGCGCTGACCCACTTGCTGTTCTTATCAGCGCTTTTTCATTTTAATGGAAGCCTGCCTATTCACATTTTCTCGCATGTTTTTTGATGGATTTAAACTGCGGCCTGCCAATCTTTTGGGAATTCTCCCATGTGATTACAGGGGATGTAAAGTAGCAATTACAAAGGAATAAATTTGTTCCACATTAAAGATATTTTCAGCTGCTTTGGGAGATCACTTTGAAAAATTTGGAAATGTTTCCATCTTGTTGAATAAGCATTATTTACATTCTCATAGGGAGGATGTCACCAAAATTTAGTACTTGAGTATAACATAGAGTACTGTGGGTCAGAGTTGTCTCATTGGGGTAATACTTCTCAAAAGTGGCAGGCAGGAAAGCTGGACTTTGGGGTCACTTATTATTTTAAATTTTATTTTTAGGGGCGCCTGGGTGGCGCAGTCGGTTGAGCGTCCGACTTCAGCCAGGTCACGATCTCGCGGTCCGTGAGTTCGAGCCCCGCGTCAGGCTCTGGGCTGATGGCTCGGAACCTGGAGCCTGTTTCCGATTCTGTGTCTCCCTCTCTCTGTGCCCCTACCCCGTTCATGCTCTGTCTCTCTCTGTCCCAAAAATAAATAAAAACGTTAAAAAAAAATTATTTTTATATTTCTAAGTTTCACCTTGAAATAATAGTATTATTTTATTACTGTTGCATAGGAATTATGCAACAGAATTTTATACATTTCAAACACTTTTGAAAGCTATTCTATCACCACTGAACATCTTTGGAGTTGTGGTCTTACATCACAACATGCTCGTAAGAAATACATTGAAAGCAAAAAAAAAAAAAAAGAGAGAGAGAGAGAGAGCCTCATTTTCTAAGAGGAAAGGTCATATTTGATTATGTTAGGTACTTTAGAACTAGGTCAAAGGAATGGAGAGCAGGGGTGCCACTAAATGTCATTGGGTGTCACTCAAGGTCTCCTTTTCCTATCTACATTCTAAGCCCTACTGAACTCTGCTAGCAACATTCATAGCAAAGCAATTGCTAACACCTGATCAGAATCTGCTGTAAATATCTGTAGTGCCCAAGACTGCCCACAATACACCAGCTACCACAGTCAGTGGCCACCAGAGGGGCAAAATTGTAGTTACAGATGTGAGTGTTGCAACATCTGGAGTCATGCTGCCTGAATTCAAATCCCACATCTGTCCTTTATCAGCTGTGTGACCCCTGGGCAAGTGATTTCACTTCACCATACTTTAGTTCATCTTCTGTAAGATAGGAATAATACTAGCCACTACTTCATAAGGGTTTTGGAATCATTAAACGTATTCATAGATACAAAGTATTTAACAAATAGTATGGCACATGCTCAGTAAATGCAAACTATTATTATTAGTCCAAACTCTTCTACTCTACCACCCAATTCATACTGGTTTCATTGTTATTCTAGAATGCTCCATGCTCCCATATGTTCCCCCATCCCCACCTCATGATGATCTCCTATCCCATGAATCTAAAATGGAAGAATCCCTGTGTTCTTCCATTTATAAATCCTACCCATCTTGTTACACTCACCTCCACCATAAGCTATTCCTGGGATACGTCAGGTCACAGTGATCTCCCACTATTTCTTCTCTGTCATTTATACTCTCATATTCTTTCATTGTTAATTACATACTTTAGTATATTTGTTTTCCATGTATTCATGTTATCTTCATAGTTAAACATCAGCATTAGGCACTGCCTTGACCTTCCTCATGCGCCAGAATGGTGACCAATGGTAGTTCCAAACAGGTGTTAGTTCACTCCCTTGTAAACACCCTAGGGGAGTTTTCTGGGCATTAGATGAAGGAGAAGGAGAAGGAGAAGGAGAAGGAGAAGGAGAAGGAGAAGGAGAAGGAGAAGGAGAAAAGGGGAAGGAGAAGGAGAAAAGGAGGAGAAGAAGGAGAAGAAAAAGAATAAGAAGGAAGAGAAGGGGGAGAAGGAGCAGGGAGGGAAGGAATGGGGGTGAGGAGGAGGAGGAGGAGGTAGAGGAGGAGGAGGGAGAGGAGAAGGAGAAGAAGGAGAAGGAGAAGAAGAAGCTTTCCATTTTTCTCTTTCTTTTCATTTAATTCAATCCAAGCGTTTAGAAAACAAAATTTATAAATGCAGGAGGGGTTCTGATTATCACACACACACACTGCACTGAATGAAGCTCACTAACATCATATTAAAAATAAAAAGCTCTTTTGTGAATAGCATAGATAGCGGATAGTGGATAGATAGTATGCGTGATTAAGTTAAGTTACAATCAAGCTAGTCGGTTGACCTAATCAGGGAATCTCAATCCAGGAAACTCATACCAGTCCACCAACCCAACAGAGGAGATTCTGTTATCTCTACTTCAGTCAACACCAGGAGTTTTGCTAATTAGTATAATGAATGTCCAAAATGGGTTTTCATCGGCACTAGGGTATGTTCAAGATACGCAGTTTGGCTAAATATTTCAGAAATGTTCCCACCCTTGAAAGAACAAAGTATAAGAACTACTGAAGCCGATAACCTGCACTCTGAGGGCTGGTACAGAACTGGCATTGGAAGACCTATAGTTGCATAAAGCTGCCTGCAGAAACTTCTACAGAATCCTTACTTCGGAATACTGTATATCTGATTCCAGTGACTCTTGCTGGCAAGGTCACGGTTGCAGACCCTAAAAAGAATGGAGAGCTGGGACTTCATCTAACTCACAGAGCAAGCTGTATATCTGCTTTGTCCCCGCCTGCTAACAAATAGGTTCTTTAAATAATAATAGTAAAAAAAGCTCATTTGTGAGAAAGTGTCAGGAGGGAACCAGTACTTTGAACCATTTCCCTCTATATGTCGAAACTTTTGATCTATTCCCATTTAGAGTGTCCAAAACTGACAAATGAAAGAAAATAATGTGATATAAATGTGCACACACATGGACAAGGCAGGCTATGCTGGCACTTTGCTAACCAGAAGGCTGTGGAAATCAAATCAATCAATCAACTGATATTTACTGAGTGCCTGCTAGGTGCCCAGAACCGTGAAAGTACAAGATATCAGAAATTGGCATTTCAGATATCACCTAAAATAAATCTCCAATCTGGTCAGGAACAGTAGGCTAACTGAGTACTGCAGTCTACACAGTGAGATGAGGATACCTGAGGGTTGCTAGAACACTGCTATTTATTATTCCAGCTTTTCTTGAGGGGAAAAGTTAGATATCTGTCATACACAGCCTTAACAAACAGTCATGATTTATGGTCCATATATTTGCTTATAGGTCTAAGGAGAAAAGAAAAGGGGAGAACAAATGTAAGTAAGAATATAAGAAGCAACATAAATGAAGTCTCATTTTCCCGGAAATTTTGCTTTATTCACCATTACAATTTTATGCTAGATTACAAAAGTTTTGTGGTGTATGTCAGAGGTCAAGTGGCTCATATCCTAATCAACCAACAAATTTGACTGGACTCATCTCATGCTGTAGGGGACTTTAGGTCCCTCCATTCACAAGGAATTCTTAGCATGCCAGAAGTGAAACAGGTAAATTAGGGAAGTGTAAATCATGTGTAATGTGATATTCTTCTATGGATTGCAGCAGCGTGTAAGGTGAAAGGAAACAAGTCAGGCTCTTGGCAGAACTTACTTCACACTGGTTCATGGAAGACTCACTCTGGGCCAGGCTCTGCTCTAAATGCTTTGAATATATTAATCCTCACAGCTGCCCTGTGTGGTAGGTGATCAGTATTATCCCCATTTATAGGTAAGGAAATAAGCACAGCACACTTACGTGCCCCAAAACAGCAGTTAATAAGTGGCAGGAGCTGGAATTTGAAGTCAGGGAGTTTGGCTCCAGAACCCATTCTCTTAACCACAGCATCCACTCAGAGAGTATAACAAAGGTCAAAGTGTAAAAATATATATAGTAGTAGGCACTCGAGACACTTAATTTCACTTTCCCTTATTTAGAAACCAATTTTATGTACTATAGGTGCTCAAAGAATAGACACTCCTCTATTAAGCAAACAGACCATTAGGTTCTAAGCCACAGCACAGGCACAGTATACCAAGGGTGTCATCAACTGTGGGCATCAAAACTCGACAGATGTGGGTTGAGACACCTCTGTCTCTCTCTCTTTCATCACCATTAGAAGACATTCTATAGTCAGATGTGTGGGCTCTATTTTTTTCTGGCCCTATCCATTTCTTCCCACAATTCCTTCCTCCCAAACTTTCATTCTACCAGAGAGAAATTAAGATTGCCAAGAGTGTCATAAATTGCAATGCATTTCACAGCCAAGGAAGCCCACAATTGGTGAAAGCATTTAAATAATACGGCCACAAATTTATTTTTGCAAGCCAACTACAGTTATGCTTTATGGCTCTAACATTATTGGACAGTTGCATTTTAATAGATTTCATATTGATCCAGTGCAGTATCATTAGATCTATGAATAGAAACTCTCTCTAGAAAACAAATGCCACAGACAGCTAATCCATTAAACGTGGGGCTTTTCATGCCATCTTCAGGATGGCAGGCAGACTTGTTGATATGTTGTTATGGCACCATCCCGAGCAATGGCTATCACCAGGGGCCACAGCTCAGTCATGTCCCAGGACTTGTAGTTGGTCGAAAACTTGCAAGTCACTATCCTCTCGCATCTGGATTACTGCAAAAACCTTTACTTTTAACACCCTTCGATCTATTCTCATCATAGCAGACAAGAGTGGTACTTTTTTTTTTAAGTTTGTTTATTTATTTGTTGAGGGGGATGGCACAGAGAGAGGGAGAGAGAGAGAGAGAGAGAGAATCCCAAGCACGCTCCATACTGTCAGCTCAGAGCCCAACCTGGGGCTCAAACCCGTGAGCCATGAGATCATGACCTGAGCAGAAATCAAGAGTTGGATGCTTAACCAACTGAGCCACCCAGGCGCCTTAAGAGTGGTCCTTTTAAAACAGAAGTCATTCCACTCACAAGTGGATACCCAAGGAAACTGAAAACATGCAACCATACAAAAACTTATACATGAATGTTCATAGCAGCATTACTCACAATGACCAAAGTGTGGAAACAACCCAAATCAATGAATAAAGAAACTATGGTATACCCATACAGTGGAATGACATTTGGCAATACAAAGGAATAAAGTACTGATATATGCTACAACATGGGTAGACCTTCAAAACCTGCAACATGGTTGCTAAATGAAAGAAGCCAGCCACAAAAGACATGTATTGTGTGATTCCAATTATATGTGATGTCCAGAATTGGCAAATCTACTGAGACATTCAACACTAGAAGGCACCACATGGAGAAGAAAATGAACAACCCAGTTCATCACAGTCCAAATTTTCATTCATATGTCTGACATTTCACCTGTGGTGGTTGGACAAGCTGGAGAGAGGTGTGGGGCAGGCCTCTTCCCACAAAGCCTCTACATTGCATGAGCCTTGTCATCTTAAGTTGTCATCTCTTGCTTGGCAGCCAGCTTCCAAGAGGGAAGAAGACCGAGAATGTCATTATCTGCTGAACTCTACTGGTTGAAGCCTGCTGGAAGGCTAGCCCATTCAAGGACAGGGAATAAAGATTCCACCTCTTGATGGGTAAAGTGGCATGAGCATACAAGGGAGGGGAGGGGTGGATGGTGGCCATTTTGGAAACAAATTCCCAGAGCCTCACAGAGGGATTTCGAGGAACTTCAGATGTTCTCTCCCCGTGGTCTTTACTCCATTCCAAGGTAGAATGGAATTTCCCCAGAGTCAAAGATAAAATGAGTACCAGGAATAGAATGTGGCCACTGGAGTCAGGGGTGGAGACTTCAGGAATTCCCCCTCAGGGATAAAAAGGATTTTAGGTGGAATTGGATTAGAGCATAGCCCTGTTCTTGGAACTGTTGACTGTAGTGAGTGCTCTTAGAATCACTCCCTTTTTTTTCTTGCCCTCTTCTTCTAATGTGGCCCAGACAGCAGTCTTGATTCCACATCCCACTTATGAGTGCTTCTGCCTCTGTCCATCACCCCTAGATGGCCCAGTTATCCAAGAGGCTCAACCAAGGATGTCTCAGACTCAGAGCATGTTGCTCATGCCTACCTTGTGTCCAGGCTTCATGGGATAAGAACCACTGGTCTGTTCCTAAGGGTAGCAGGTACGTGAGAATAAATCAAAACCTTAATGAGTTACAAAAAAAAAAAAAAAAAGCATGCTTTGTTCTGTATTTATATTTATCAGAAATCTAGTCTTAGTGGCATGCAAACGATTATATTCAAAAATACTAAGATTCAGGTCTTGGCCACACATTTACACAACTAACAACTCGTGGCCCTATGAAGTTATATCAATTACACTCCCACTGCCCCAGGCTGAGATTATATTAGAGTCTTCATTAAATGGCTCTTTAAGTAAAGAGGCAATATGCTCTTTCATTAAGCTGTTAATAATCTTAGCTTGAGCAGGACTAAAGAAGTTACTCAAAGAAGCCATCAACAACACAAAAACAATCTCTCCACTTACTCTGTGGCTATTTTCCTCATCAACTCTTTCCACCTAAGATGGAGAACCACAAGTTCGCTGTGTGTAAGGCACTGTTAAAATTCTAAGGAGGTAATGGCATTTTTTCTTAATGAGGACCCTTATAAAATACTGGCAAGAGGGGAACCGCTAACTTGCCAAAAATAAAGATAAAAACACAGGAGGGATATTTCTTACAAGTGGGAACAGCCCTCAAAACAAAAATCCTCATACATAGTATCCTCAGCTAGTATTAAAAGAGGGAATCTCATTCCATTAATGAATTCTGTGCCAATAAATTCTTGAATCCATTTAACAAGAACTGAGTGTTATAAATGGGCTATGGAAAAAACATAAAAATCCCCCTCAGGGTGATTGTGGAAAAGGAAACAGTATAATATCAGTCAAGAGGAATGAAAAAGATGACAAGACAGAATAAGAGAAGAAAAGCAGCAGGTTGGAAGGCGGAGGCGAAGAAGCAGGAGTGAGTACAGGAGAAATGGAAAGGATGGTGTAAAGTAACCAGACACCATCCACTGTTTGTAGTCAAACTCGATTGTCCTTGGGGCAAAACTATTCCTACTTATTCTTCATATTGCTATATCAAAGCGCATATCAAAGAGACATCTCAAAGAAAAGGCTCCCAACAATACTGGTTATGCTGAAGCACAGACTATCAATGGGACCAGTAGCAAGAAAGCAGTCATCTTATTACCTCTTTGTTAATAGAAGCATACTGAGAGAGTCCCTCCAGTATATGTGCTGGGACATGTGCTCAACATCATTTCTCTTTTCTTATCCTTTCCCTCATGTATGTATACGTATTTTTGGTGATTCCAAAAGGTTGTTGCAAAATTGCCAGTAGAGCTTGACAAAAGCTATCTTGAGAGATTGTGATTTAGTAAATATGTGGCAGTTCTAGGCACCTCTAATCCTATAGGCTCCTAAGGTTATTCTGATATATCACAAAGACCAAGAGTCATCAGCACAGAGCAAAGACATGGACAGAGATTAAGGACAGTATGTTTGAAGTCTGACTCTGAACTGATGGCTTTTAAGCAGGACCATGAGATCTTCAGTAATTCATTTAGCCATTCTGAAAAATTATAATAGTCCTTATATTTGCTTTAAAATGTGAGATATTGATATTCATACTTTAATAAGCCATAATATTTCTCATAACTTTCTATACTTGCCTCTATCTTTTTATCATTCTACTCCAATTTGCAGCACATGTCATTTGAAGTTAAAAAGACATGACCATAAAAAAAAAAAAAAAAGACCACAAGAGAAAAAAAACCTACCCTTTTTACAGAGCTTTTGGCAAAGCAAAATCACAGTATAATTAATATTTTGCTATGGAGGAAACATGAAGTTCAGTTCATAAGTTAAGATATTAACTTTTCCCCATCATTATCAAGGTCAAGGGGATAGCATTAATTTATTTGAGCTGATGAGTGCCAATACCACTCCAAAGAAGAGGTATCCCACACTGTGCCACATACTGTCCCCAAGGAATATGGTAACATTGATATTGAGAGTGGTTGTGCAGAATAAACGTGATAATGAGTCAGTATAAAACATCCTGAAAAACATTCTAAAACCTAAATTGTTATCATTATTAGGTATATATGCAGCCAAATGCTCTGTTATTTTTTTTTTTTTAATATTCTATTAAGAGAGCCATCAGAGAATTACTCTGAAATCCTTGAGGGGAACTTTGAGAAGGATGAATAGAGGGATGCCTACAATCTTTAAGGTAACCTCCCTCAGAAAGGTGAACTATCTGGGTAATGGGTACAGTGAAACCTTCTCCGTACCAAGAACAAAAAGAGAAAGAGTGCCCAATCTCTAGGTACAGGTCTCCAGGGGCAGGAAGAAAACAATGGTTCTAGTTCTGAAAACGGACTAAACGAACTGAACAGCAAGAACCATGACCTTGGGAAGCCAAGTGAAGGGCAACTTTTTTGGAGCATGGCTCTGAGAAATTAAAGTTGTCCTCGCTCAAAAGTCAACATTGGCAGAGTGCCCTTGGCCAGTGTGGAGATGTGAATTAGCAGCATCTGTCAGAGCAGGGAGCATGATTTTGTCAACAGCCACCAAACTTGGCAGCCTCAAGCAATAGCATTAGCAAACTGAAGAGGATTCAATCTCTCTGCTCTTATAATGGAAATTGAACTGACCTTTCAGCCCCCATTTGGATCCGATAAGCCCTCAGGTTTCAAGGAAGTTTTAAGAGAGGAAGGATCCCCAAAAGGGAAGCTACTGTACTTCCTGTCAATATACAAGAAGACTCAAATCAATTTTAATTTGTGTTTAAAAGTCATAGAGGAGTTCAAACTCAGTTATATGCCCACATATATGTATTAGGGTCTCAGCAAAGGCCATTCTTCAAAAAAATTAAATTTCCCTGTTAGAAATGGTGAGCGTATCTTGGGACTGATCATCCATCTGTAGACACTAGGACTAAAACTCTTAAGGAAGAAGAGACAGAATGCCCCAAAAGGCAAAGTCCTCAACTTACTAAGGAGGAATTGAAGGGTATTTACTCTGACATAGGACCAAGTCAAGATTAAGGAGGAAGATATACCTATGACACAGAGTAGTATCATACATTAGCCCTAAGCCCGGCTTCTTGATAACTGGTATATGTTCCTTAATAGAACATGCTTTGAAGCAAAATGAGATGCTAATCTCTCTAAAGTTGGCTGAAAGAATGGAGATTCTGTCCCGTTGCCACAGAAAGAGTGGTACTGCTGGCAGAACGTGTGGATTGGGCAGAAAAGCCACAGGAATGAACCAAGTCTCTAGAGTGTGGACTGACCAACAAAATGACAGCGTTTGTGAAATAGTAGTTAAGACATAGTGGCCATACTGGGCAGAAAACAACAATAACAAAAGCAACCTGAGCCACCTACAATCCACAGGTAAAATGGAAAAAGAAAAATCAGGATGTTTCATCCTCTAGTATATAAATAGACCCCTTAGCAGAGTCACAATGGGACACCCTTATAAGGAGATCCAAGCCCATAACAAAATCTGGGTTGAGACTAGATCTATCCACTTCATTCTTACACTAGCTTTTAATTTTTCCTTTGAAAAATGGACTAGGAA
Source organism: Prionailurus viverrinus (assembly GCF_022837055.1). NCBI lineage: Eukaryota > Metazoa > Chordata > Mammalia > Carnivora > Felidae > Prionailurus > Prionailurus viverrinus. The sequence continues at coordinate 68,627,731 of NC_062561.1, read as the reverse complement.
ACAAAAGTTTAATAGTGTCTCTGTCATACATGGGAGAATAAAATCACTGGTGATGATGACGCCTACCAAGCTACTCTAAAGATTGACACGAATGACCCAACAAGATAGCAGCCTTCATTACCAAGAGCATACCTTCACAGTATTAGGTAGCCAGACTGACACAAACTAATGCTTGCTAAGTGTGACGTATCAACTAACAATGGGCCATCAAGTCTCTATGGATCACACGCTAACCAACATGGGAAGCAGAAGAGAAGTACAGGAGTGTCTAGTCACAATTACGAGAGAGGCGTGAGACTTCTGGTGCTGGACTGGGACACATATTAGAGATTTTTTATTCAAGTGAAGTCAGTTTTGATTTGCTGGGAACAACTATGTACCAAGTACTTCCACAGGAGGCACAGACAAGGAAGGAAGAAAAGATGAGAACATGACTTGCGTGAACGTTGAATGCCAAGCCAATTACTGAGCAGCAGTCAGAATGAGGCATGACTCTAAAAAAATGTAAGATCTGTATTTGTTTATATTGATTACCTGGCAAAGGAGAATAGTTGAGGAAGTACCGTGGAAGGATTTATTAATAAACATTAGTTAGGAGTCATACTGTACAATGAATTAATTCCCTGGGTGGGAAACAATAAGCAAGCAATAACAAAGTTGCCCAGGAGATCCTTGAGACACACTTCTGAGCAAGAGTGGCTGGAATTGAGAGATCTGGAAACGAGGGCAAGATGAGCACAGGTATCATGACCATGGTCTCATTGAAGGGTTTAGCACATCACTGAGACTGGAAGAGGCTATGTGTTTACAAACTGGCTACTAGGAAATATTGCTAACAGCTAGGGTATAACTCACCACTGTAACTGGCCGAATGGGGCCCAGAGGCCTATTAGTATGCAAGCTGAGGATGCAGGCAGGTGATCGCAGATTATCCAGTTACGAAAGGTGACACATTCAGGGGCAGACAACTGGGAACCCCCATCTTGCCGTGCTCCTGTCAGTCTCATAACCATACATCTGCACTGTTCTGGGCATTTCATGCCCATTAATATTATAATTGCGAAGTTACTAATAACCATGTAACAGGAAAATCTCCTTCCTCCCTTTGAAAACAAAATATCTCTCCACTTTTCCTGCTCTTCTTTAATGGTGGTACGAAATGTGTCCCTGAGTCCCTCCAACCTACCACAGAACACTAAAACAATAACCATGAGGATAAATACCAGATGGCAAGCTTACGGTGCTGGGAATAACTTTCAGCAATGGTCACTTTTTTTTTTTTTTTTTTTAGCCTTCAAAGTGCATTTAGTTAGCAAAAATAATGGGATAATTCACTCAAATAAATGGAATCTATTTGAACTGGATTAGCTAAAGTATAATATTCAGATTAACATGGGTCTTCTTCAGAACTGGTCCAAGAAGATAAATTATGTTAAAAACTAACTTATACCCTACGGTAACCCCAGACTGAGTATCAAGGAAGTCATTGTGATAAGTGTTCAGAATAGCTCGCAAGCAGTCATAAGCCACACACTCAGGTCCTAAATACACAATAGCAGCAAGTGTCCTTTGCACTGTAGATGGCTCACCCAGGCTGTCCAGATGGACCCAGTATTGATCGCTAAGACAACATATAGCACAATATGACTGAAGATTTGAAGCAAGTTAGCCTGTGTTAACACAATAGTGGAAACAGAGTGGGGGTTAGCTATGAGTTTGCTTACTACCCAATGAATGCTGTGGAAAATCCTGTGTTTAATAGATTACCACTCTGTAGACATTTTAGGGAGTTCTATTTATAGATCAGATGATACAGTGGAGCCAATAAAATATGTCTCTCAAGTGATATCATAGCCATGAAATGCAGTTGTGTGGTACTTAGGAAGACAGGGTCTATAATCATGTCATTTAAATATCCTCGGCATTCCAGAACCGTAATATGTACACATATTAATATTTTAAATGCATTCTTAGTCTGGTCAATGCAAAACAGTCATCTCATAAATCTTTCAGCACTGCAATACTGTTTTCATTTTATCCATTTTATTATCCCTAAAATTCTGCCTTGCACATTTATTTCTATTTACGACCCTTAAAAATACATTGAAAATATCTGTGTATGGCTGAACTCCTTGGGACAGTTCAGACTTCAGTTCACTCTCTGAGGTTCAGATTAGGGTGCACATGTTGTCCTTTCTTCTCCTACCATGAAAACACATGTCAGATGCCCTTATTCTGATGCACACCACAAACACCGAATAGTTCTAGAATTAACATTCTGGGGCTGAGCTAATTATGTATGTTTTCCTATTGCATTAAGTTCAGCTACTGCCAAATCCAAGTATGTTTCAACGAATCTAACTCCAGAATTGGTACCATTGATTATAATTATTGCCTCTGTAACTGAAAGACCTAATCCTCAGAAATGTAACACACTTGTCCTTATTTAATGCATTTCCAGGTTTCTTTAATATGCAAAGAAAGACTCAGAGTTGAGTATGAGTGGAAAGGCTAAATGGAGCTAACTCGTTCTACATAAGAAAACATAGTGAAATTTATATTTATACATACGAAGGAAGGAACAGAAGTAAGAAGAAGAGAGAAAAAAAGACTGAGCTACACGGAGGAGGATATTTTAAGAGTATTATTATCTGATATGCTATGATATAAATGTACTCTTTCCCCTATATCAACAAAATCTGTTCAAACAGACAAGAAGTACACACATGTGATTTAAACAAGTTAATATCAGGGCATGCTATTTGAGAAACTCTTAAAGAATATTAGGTCTTACTATGATCCATACCATTATTTACCATTTATAATGTTGACTAACGATAGAGACTCATGGTATTACAACACCCATAAGCAGTGCTATTAAAATGATGGGTGTTTTTAGAAAACATGCAAAGATATTTTAAAAAAAAAAGAATTTCACCAGGAACTACGATGAACTAGTTACTATAATTAAGAATAAAATTTAATTCTAAGTTTCTTAGTTGGGAGTCAAAAATAGAAGCAGATTTTCTTTTATTTTCCTAATTTGAGAAAAACTGTATGTTTGTACATATACAGGCAAAAAAATTCCTGGCACAAAATCTTGTAAGTTTATTGTGTGTCTTGATGAATTAAGAGCCATCAAATAACATGAAGAGCTATTTACTAACTGTAGTTTGTTCTGTAAGTAGTCATTTTGCTATAAAAAGCCTGGTTAAAAGCTGAAGATATAACATTAAATCATAGCTTCAAAGGCAGTTCTTTGGGGGAAGAAAGCTAATAGAGGCTAGAAATGCTATTTCCTCTTACTTCAATAATATAAAGATAGATCTTAAAGAACCTAACGGTATGGCTTGGTTCGCATGCCCATTGTAGTATCATTTATTATTTCTCATGACTCTTTCTGAATATCATCACACATTGCCAGCCGGCCTCTTCAGTATATAAGGCACACATACGTCAAAGAGCAAGCATGCTGTCTTAGACATAGAGTTCCATTAGGCATACATTCTTGAAATTTTTTAAATCTATTTTCCTCACGAAGGTAAAAGGAATGATTTTTAAGGATTCCAAAAATTTGGGGTAGGTGTTATGAAATATATTCACCTACACCAAAAGTAAAATTGGTGTAGAAGCATTCAATGTGGCCAAGAATATTATTTTAATTGAATGCATGTTCCACTTAAAAAAAAAAAAAAACACTACCATACAGCCAGTACTGATTATTTACAACATAAAAGATGATTTGATTGACAAAAGGCTTCATGGTCATGTCCTTATTCACCAAATGCATTTTCCTGATCTTTGTAAGTATCCAACTACTTGATGGCAATGAAGCTGGTGGAAAAAAAGGAAGCTCAGCTTTGAAAACATAAGGCAGCATTGCCAATGGACATCAAATCAGAAGTTATGACAGGAGTCAACAGGGAATGACGAATCAATTTACAGTCTGATTTTAGGAACCCATCCCTCTTACTAAAACGCCTTGATATACAAATACCAACACATGATCTAAATAACAACGTACAGCATGTATCATCAATAATTTAAAGATTTCATCTCGGAGGCATCCTAAGAGATATCAGTTTTCAAGTTTAGGAGCACATTCTCAGCATATTAAAGGACAAACAGTGGAACAGAGAAGTGATGTTTCTTACTAAATATAACTGAAGCACAAAAGAAAAATATAAGCAGTAAAATGATCGTTTCTTACCTGTCATTGGAGAGAAGGAGCCAAGTTCACAGGGTTCATACACATCCAAAGGAGGAAGCCGGAGGGGGGCGGTGGGGGGGGGGGGGAGAGAAAAAAATGACACAAAGGATCATTTTGGGTAAAACTAAAGTAGAGGTGACAATAAAAATGAAACATTTTGCAAAGAAAACCACTCTCTTCCCATACAGGAAGCATCTGATTATGTGGATTTATTCAGTTTTTTTTTTTTTCTCCTGCCAAGTAAACTCGAGTTAATTTGCTTATAATGTTGTGGATCTCTCATACTAGACATTGTTAGGTTGTACAGCTGCTTCTATTCACAATGATAGATGTATAAAACCAGTCTCCCATTTTAAACATCATTCAACATAGAAAACATTGAACATGTCTCATGGTATCAATGGGCTCACACTCAGCTGCAGAAACTCTGCAGTCGTGTTCAAAATCACCTTGAAAAAGGGATTATAAGCCAAATGTGAATAGTCTGAATGTGATTTGCGATCTAATTATTTGCTCTGCTTTTAAAAAACGTTGACTGTATCTCTAAAATACAGGAGCCAGTGCTGGGAACTAGGACACATAGACGCCAACCTCAGCCCCTGTCCTTTAATACCTACTATTCTACATGAATGTGGTTTTCATATGATTTAAATAGGTGTAACGAGATCATCCATGAATTCTGAATCTGAGATCACCAGAAGATTCTCTGACACCAGCTTCACCAGGAAGTGTAGTCCCTGTTAAAAGTCAATTTTTTTTTTTTTACTTTGCAGGGATATCATATTTAGAAATGAAATTTCAGCATACAGTATTTTCTGAAGTTATTTATCAGTCACCTATTAGGCCTCTGAGGCAATGGCTTACAACCCCAACCCAACATCAAATCACCATGTGCTCTAGGAAACCTCAAATATACCCATGCTATTGTACCTTTCTAAGTAACATTGCTCTATTAGAGTTTTCCTTTTTTCCCTCATTTCTTAACCATTTTATGGTTAAGGGAGGCAGACAGGAAAACACACACAAAAGAAGTCAGATCTCCCTTTAAGAACAAGCAAAACAGGGGCGCCTGGGTGGCGCAGTCGGTTAAGTGTCCGACTTCAGCCAGGTCACGATCTCGCGGTCCGTGAGTTCGAGCCCCGCGTCAGGCTCTGGGCTGATGGCTCGGAGCCTGGAGCCTGTTTCCGATTCTGTGTCTCCCTCTCTCTCTGCCCCTCCCCCGTTCATGCTCTGTCTCTCTCTGTCCCAAAAATAAATAAACGTTGAAAAAAAAAAAAATTAAAAAAAAGAACAAGCAAAACAAAACTCCAATACCCATGTACTTGAGATACTTCACAACAAACTGATCATAACTGAACAGGGTCTAACCTTATCCACCTTATCCTTATTCACCTTATATGGATCCTTTCCAGATAATGCCTCACCTCTTACAGTTCCCAGTGACCCTGTCCCTTTATCCAACTTTTACCAGATTTTGCATTCTCTAAACTGAAAATTCTGCCTATTTGTAAAGTTTGACCCAATGGCATTGTTGCTACCGAATACCAGTCATCCCACTTTACTGCCTTTGTAGGTGAGGATGTCACAGATCAGTTGGAGATTTTCCAGCCACTGATATTAGTCATTCTATGACTCTGATCTATTCAAGGCTTCCTACTGTATAGAAAATTAACAATGAGGTACACAGATTTCTAAAAATAATTTGAGAGCTCTAATGAATCTCAGACTGTATGAACCAGGTCAAAACAACTCCATATGTGTTCATAACACTAATGTTTATTCTTTTGTTCATCTCTCTCTCTCTCTCTCTCTCTCTCTCTCTCTCTAGCCATTTACTCAGAAGCAATTTAATGTGCACCCAATATTGTTCCAGGCACTGTGTTAAATACTAATGTGGAAAAGATACAAAACAAAAAATATTCTTCTCTTAAGGATGCCCATCTCCTGAGTGAGACAAATAGCCCACAAAGATATACAATGATATAATATGAGTGATAGAAGAGTCAGCCAAAGAACCATATACTCCAAATTTCTCAAACTGAGTATCTTTCCTAATTCTTAGAATATATGTTATCCCTTCTTCACTTTGAAGCTAAATGCCTCTTTTAAAAGTAAAAAATCTGATTATGTCCCAATCCTTACTAAAAATATTATAGCCATTTCACATGACCTTGCATGGATAATCTACATGGCCTCAGGAGTCTTGGCTTTGTCCATCTCTCCCACCTCATCCCAAACTACTGCTCCCTTGATCTCTGAGCTCCAAACACACTGTTCTCCTTTCAGTTCCTCAGAGATGCCAGGCTCTTTCCACCACTGGACCTTTGCACTTCCTGTTCCCTTTTTGTGGAATACTCTCCTTATAAGCTCCATCCTTCATCCGGCTAATCCCTATTCACCTTTCACATCTCCAGGATCATTTCCCTGACTGCCATGCCCTCAAAGTCTGATCATTTTCCAGTGTTAAATGCATCCATCATACCATATTCCTTTCCTTCAGAAGTTAGATCTCAGTTTGCTTTTATAATTTCATTAGTATGATGTCTCATTAACAACTGTCTGTGCCATGAAGATGGAACATCTACTTTTGCTTACGAATGGTATCTTCTGTAGCTAGCATCTGGCATAGTGTAAATGCTCGATAGACACTGCTTATATCAAATCTGTTGATGGAATAAGAACCTCTTTTAGTGTACATGGCATGCGAAAAGTAACACTAGGGGGAAAAAAAAGAACATCCGTTGGGAGACATCAGAGAGGCCAGAAAAAGGTAATGAGTATTAAAGGCATGGGCATGTTTTCTCTATTTAACAAATTTTCCTAGGATCTCCTTTGAACATAATGATATTAACAACTAAAAGGAACATATCCACGCAGATTAATCTCTCTGTTTAGTTTTATACTTTCTTATACATTTCTATTTTACCTATTTCCTTATATTTAATGTTTGATTGAACTTGAAGTGGGGAAAGACCACTGCTGTATGGGATTGAAGAAAAGCCATTTTGAAAGCTGCTCAGGATCGAGACAGATTAAGCTGCCTAGGCCCAGGAAATGACCTTAATCAAGTCATTTCATTGTTATGGGCTTCTAAAAGCACCGCAGGGGAGACCAAATAAAAAGTTAGTCCCCATAGGACAGACAGTGCTATATCCAAGCTGAGCTTTATGGAAAATACAAGGGTAGGAATGTGAATCCTAAGATATTGAAAAATATTGTCATATGAGCAGAAAATACATTCTGTTTGGTTTCAGGGAGCCAGATTGGAAAGCTAATGATCTCAGTCTCATAACCAGCCTCCCCATCAGTCTCCTCTGGGAGATATGGCAAAGAAAGAGATAGACCAAATAATGAACCTGCATTTGCCCCAGGAGAAAGGACCCTGAAGATCGGTGTTATAGGTTACTGGTAAATATTATTGCCTGTGTAGAAACAGATAATTCTCTGGATTATTTTGAATAGTAGTATTTATAAAGTACCCCAGTATAGGAGAGGCGCTGTGAATAATATACTTGAGGACAAGACGGGAGGAAGAGAAAAGAGCATTTTGCTGAAACTTTCAGCAGTAGTAACAGATTCTTTCCCATTTGTATTCTTTTATTTTGGGGTTGATGAAACACAGAGGGTGGAGATCTAAGAGCAAGGAGTGGCATGTAGTGAAGAAGAGAGAGGCGAGTAGGACTCAGAGAGAACAAAGAGGGGAAGACAAAGACAAAGATAATCCAGGTGAGAATACGGCCAGACAAAGAGAACTTTGAAAACTGATTTGTTTCTCTTTAGAGCTCATCATAAGCTGTTTTCCAGTGTCCAAAGCACATTGCACACGTGACTTACATCAAGCCTATGAGACAGACGGAGCAGAGATCACCACCCACGTTCTTGATCACCTGAGGCTCAGAGACAATGCAAAATGCCAGACCCAGTGAGCAGAGGAGCAGAGTGGATGGGCAGGATGACTCTGACAGCAGCATGCATGTGGGGAGGGCAACAAGGCGCACCATGTCGTGAGGTTGGTAGAGCGTGAGCCCATGGAAGTGCTGGTACCATTGCCAGCCTGGGAGACAGGCAGAGCTGCTTCCAGAAAAGTAGAAATCCGGTTAAGTCCTGTTTTTCTACTCTCCATGCATTCTACAAAGGTTTCCTGCGGCCCAGTCTGGGGCCAGTCTAGAGAAAAGCGGGCACCGCACCTTTCTCCAAAAACCCACCACTTCCCTCTGCTTACGCAGGAAGAAAAGTAAGAAGCACAGTTTTTGTTGTGACTGTTTTTTGTAATCAACGAGCGCAGTTTTTAAATTTTCCACTTTACATCATAAGCTTTTCTCAACGGCCTCGACACAAATTCTAAATCATGTGCTCCTGAGTTTCAGAAAGTTCATCTGAGTTTGACTTGACTGCATCTAAAGCATAAGCCAAAGATGTCCACGATATACTTGGTCGTTGATTAGTCAGATCCTGAAATGTATTATACTGAGAAAATAAAGACGTTCTCATTCCCGATTAAAACCCTAAATCCAATGTTACAAAATAGAAAACAAGGGTTTTTAGATAGAGCAGATATTTTTGTGATTAATCAATCTGATTTATGGTTAGGAATGAATCTAAACAAAAAGTGTCCAAATCACTTAGTTTCTCTTCAGCACACTGCCATTTTTAAGTGCATGTACACATTTCATAAGCATCTGGTGCTGTGGGCTCCTGAGTACACTAAGGCCACACTCAGATGAGCCTACAAACTGGGTCAGTCCACACAAGGACTGAGGACGGCAAGTGAGTCACCTCCCAGTATTGCACAAAACTCCCCCATAAACCATTTAGAAAGGGACACTGATGCCAGGATGGCAGAAGGTGGGCAGGAATAGGAGTGGGGAGTAGTGAGATGGAGAGGGAAAGACCCAGAAGCCTAGAGGACCTCGTGATATGCAAACAGACACCCTAATAAACATCAACTGCCTTCAGGACAAAGCAGCCAAATCTGTAAAAGCCACCGAGACCCGCATGCCCTTTCCCATCTCATGAATCAGCCCAACACTTGGAAAGTTAATCCTCTGCTGCCACACACACTAGACTCTCTTCTCTCCACACACATGTACCTACGTCCTTATAATTCTTCAAGTGCAGAACTTACTAGTCCTTGTGGTAGACAATGCTGTGCATTCCTGCCATTTGGGGGATGGGGGCATGTGACTCATTCTAGCCAATGAGATGGAAGCAAAAGAAAGTGGGTCACTTCTGGGCTAAGGCAGTGAAAAGCTCACCACACTCCAAGTCTTCCTCGCCCCCATCAAGGTGATGGCAGAGGAGTTCTAGTGTCAAGACAGAGCTAACACAGGTTGAAGCCACTAGTCACTGGGCATGCAGGACAATTGCCTAAAAGAGTTGCCTGGACCTACGTGGACTCTGCATTAGAGAAAAACAAGTTTTTGTTATACTCCAGAGATCTAGGTGCTGTTTTTTAGGGCAATGTAACTTGGTTTAATCTGACTCAGTCTCATTGTCCATATTACTAATCACCAAGTTCTCTTACTTCCATTTCTCAAATCCCCTGAAATCTAACCACTGTGACTACCTTAAATCAGTTTATCATCCCTCTTGCCTGTGTCAGTGGAACAAGTCTTCCTGCTTCTGGTCTTGAAGCAGAATGGGCGGGCCCAACCCATCTCTTACGTACCTAGAGTCATCATTCTAAAGTGCAAATTGAACCTTTTGTTCCTCTACCTAAAACCATTCAATGGTTCCCAGTTGCTCTGAGGATAAAACACAAACTCCTTCCCATAGTATTCAAGGCCCTCTGGTTACCTCTTCAGCCTCATCTCTTGACATCCCACTCTCCATGCTTCAGTCCTATAAATATCTGATGTCCTTTGAATTACCATGGAGCAGACTCATTAGTCCTTCTTCTTAGAACACTGTTGTCCACCTCACTCAACTTTCTCTAGACTAATTTCTCAGGAACTGTTTAGGCAACACCTACTCTTCTGATGTCTTAAGGCTGAACTGAGTATTCCAGAGTCAACCTCTGTTCACCCAGGTCACTTCTTTGGGATAAACAATCACCTGTCTCCTTGACACTCCTCTGCTAGAGTGAGAGGTCCCTGAAAGGCCTAGAACACAATAGACCTTTAACAAGTATTTGCCAAATGAAAAATGAATAACTGAATGCTTAAATCCGAGGCTCCCACCCCCACCCCGCTCCCCGCTTCCCTTCTCCACAATTATTCCCTTCTCTGTTAGCTTGGGCATAGAACAAAAAGGAAAGAGAAAGGACTCAAAGTTTGACCAAGCTGGCTTTAAATTATTTCCCCAAAACCAAGAGCACACTGCATACACTGTCTGTTAGCCAACTTGACAATAAATTATATTAAAAAATAATAATAATAAATTCTTCCTCTATCACTTGAAAACTGTGTGACCCCAGGCGAAAAACCTAATCTTTCTCAGCCCCCAAATCTCCATTTGTGAAACTCCATTACTCCATTACTCCAATGGAGTAATCACATCTCCATTAGGGAGTTGTAAACAATGGACTTGTGAACATAAAACAGCCCTGGAATAAGAGGCACAAAGCAAATGCGAAGTATAAATGCTAGGTATAATATTATTCCTGTTGTTATTATTATTATTGATCAGATAAAAACTAGTCTGATGGCAGCAATGGAAATGCACTTGAAAGTGAGATCAGCTTCCATTTCAAGCAGGAGCAAAGAGGAAAGAATTAGGCTAGAAATGAGTACGGGGAACTAGGCGGGCGATAATGGACTTCTACTCAACTCCCCTGCTGGCTTCCTCTGTCTTTCTCATCCTTTATGTTTTTCATAAATGCATTATTGTTTAAGCTACTCCCAATGTTCCTTCCTTTTTTGCCTCTTAAGACCCCAGTCATTCCTCCCCATGCTTTCCACGTCCCCTCCCCTTCTCCTGTCATCCTTGAAACTCCTCTCTGCACATGTCCCTTTTTATATTCCTGGCCAAGAAGAAGCAGGCTGTTAATGAACACAAATAAGACAGAGCAATCCATCCTCACTTGAAATACTAAGTCTTAATTCCAGGTCTTCCAACGTCCACATCAGTCATTCATTCGCCACACATTGATTGAGTGCCCACTGATCAAGGCCTGGGGCGCTGAACTAGGTGCAATTTTTCTCTCTAAACAAGAATTAATTAGTTACAAACTACCAGGCACACCTATTAGAATAAAATTTCTTGGAGGAAAAACCAGTCTCTTCCATACTCAGGCCGTCTCAGTACGCAGGCACAGAGAGGGGGGTTTTATTTTGCTGCTGTTGTTGCCGTTAATAAATCATGTAGCAAATTGGTAGCATAGAATTTGGTTTTCGGCGTATATGAGACTTGCATTTTAGTCATGAAAATTAGCCACTCTTTTGATTGAACCAGACCAGATGTAAGGGCATGCATGCATAAACAGGAGCTCTGCTGCTCTAAGAAGCTGACCCTATCAATACATAAATGCATTTATCTTTTTAACCTAAAAATCTCACAAGTGTCAATGTAGCATACAGTATGGTCGCATATTAAAGGACATGGTAATTTCTTGACTTTCTGTTTTGTGTAACGTGAGATTCTTGTTGCTACAGAAATCTGATGACCAAAATGAAAAGTCGGTTTATATCTCTATCATCTTCCTCTATCTCTCCCCCACCTCCCCCAGCCTTCTGTGTAAACTAGATGAGGCAACAGTATCATGGACACTATTGCTGGTCAAGAATTCCAAAGAATAACCTTCCCATAGGTCTAGGTAGAGTGTGGTACATGAGGGAGACTTGGCCTCTATTAGACTCTGGATCTTCTTGAGGGAAATAGAAAGAAATGTTACATGACCAATGTTTTACTAAAGGTTGATTTAAACACACACACACACACACACACACACACACACACACACACAGTTACTAACCTTCCTCATGTAACTCATGTCCAATATTAAACAACCCAATTTCAGGAAATTCCTCCTTATAACTTAGTCCAGCCCTCGGTATGTGCAAAATTCTCTGAATTATTTAGGGGAACTCAAGGACACTATCAAATTAAGGTGTTGTCCTTATAAGCTTCATTTCACTATCCTTTGATATGAACTCTTCCTCAGAGATTGGTTTCCCCTCATTAACAGCATGAATATATTTCCCTTTCTGATGATTAAAGTATGGTCCAAGATACTACACCACAAATATATCCCATCCCAGTGAGCCACATTTGGCAACATTCATAAGATCTAATGTCACCACAGGTGCTAAACAGTCTCAAGGAATGATTCACATCCTAGTCCCCTGTCTCCTTGGTCAACCCATCATTGGATCTGTCTAGGGATCCTGAGTAAGCTATAGAGGAAATTAACCTAATTATCTGTGTTCTTAGAGTGTTAAGGCTCCAGCAAAGATGAAAATAGCCTCTCTTTCTCATGTCTGTGTCAGATTTATTCCTTAAATTTAAGAGCTTTCACCAGCTATGAAGAAGCACATTCCATTCCCTTCAACAAAAGGATAGCTACCTCTTCTTTTCAGATGGTGTTTGTTTTCTTCAAATAAAAATCTACCACTAGCCAAGGTCACTGTGCACCTCAGCAAGTGAGGTTATGTTTTATTTCATGGTTCTTCCTGCATTTCCTCCTTTTGGCCATTCATGGATGAAGATTTTTAAATGTAGGTAAGCTAATTACCCTAAGTTTCATCTCAACTCTGAATTCCTCATTTTGGAATAGACCACAGATGTCTTTGTGTCTTAACAGGTTTACCAAGGGATAAAGTTACAATGATTTCATCTGATTTTCTTTTTTTCTGCAACCATTGTTGGATGAGTAAAGTCCCTAATTAAACAGTTCATACCATTAGCAAAACACATTTAGAACAGTCCCGGACTTCATTTTCTCTTTGTAAAACTGGTTGATGGGTAACACTGCTGTTTTCTCAGGGCCGTATTGTAACCACATAGCTTCTGCCAACATGGACCTTAACAGACTGCTGATGGTCAAAGAGCAGGCAGAGGTTTCCAGGGAAATAAAAGAAAACTTGCAACAACCAGCTTAAGGAACACACTGCATATTTATTATCAAGCAACTAAACTATTATGTTTGTATTAGTGCCCAAGGCTGTAAGGAAAACGTGCATTCATGGAACCTATTTTAATAACCACTATCCACCGCCTGTCATCCCTGTTTCGTGTGCCCAGAGCTACATAAGCACTTACTGTCCTGTTAAAAGGCATTGCTTGGATGAGAGAGTAGGCTTTTAAGTAACTGCCCACCTTTCTGGTCAAAAAAGTAGAAGCCTGAAGAGTAAGGAGAGCCCAGAGAAATGAATATATTGTAATCCCAAGAATGTTCAGGACACTTTGGTGTTAACTATGGGAGCAGGAATTTCCAAATGCAAACTATAAGTTAAAATGTCTATTTAGGAACAAAACTATAGCCTCACTGGTGAGAAGAGAGTTGCAATTTAGCCTTGAACCTTGGTTTTTCTACTTGAGGAGATTCCTATAACTGTCAACTTCTTCCCTACAAGGTAATATGTTTCAGTAGCCAATCGAAGACAAAATGTTTAGGGTTTTGAGCTCTCATCCAAGCATTGTATTTAGCATCTATCTGATGTTACATAATTTTTTAAAAATATTCTGTGTCTGAGTTTCACACCTGAAAGTTAAAAAATATGAAGAGCCATCCACTGCTTATTTGAAAGGAATAACTAAAACAAGTTCTAGCTAGAGATAATAATTGTTGCAGGTTACTATAAGTTTCTTTTGATCTTTTTCTCATTAATTTCAACAGACTTCACTGGTGCAAACACTCTGGAGAGGTCATGATTTCTGGGTTTCTGATTTTTCTCCAGGATAGCCAAATTATTCTTCCACCTAGGGTGGTAACCAAAAACACGATTAACTTACTAATTACACTAAACTTGCATCACTGTAAACCAAATGCCATTCTTCTTCTCTGCATTCACATAGAACCATCAATATAGTAACTGTGTTTGGCCAAAGATACCTCTGAAATCCTATCATTAGGCCCACACAGATTTAGTACCACTCACTTCCCAGGGCACTACATGTGCTCTTTATCTACAGCATCTGTCACTGATCCTCTTGCCCTTTCAATATTTTCTATCCATTTGGACACAATCACTGCAGTTGTTAAGCTAACCTACTCAACCCTAATACCCCCAGCCCCGCCATCCGCCCCCTGCAACCGACACTCTCTCTAACATTAGGAGCAAGCATCACATTCTCCAAGCTTCGGTTTCATCTCCCCGAGCTCTTCTGCAAACCTACCCATCGCCATCACTAACGGCCTTCTGTGATTCAAGGAACTGTCACTCTCAGCTCCCCACTTGATGCAGAGCACTGACATTAAGATGTGCCCACCAGGGAAAAAATACTGAAGGAGGGGTGTACATAAAATGAAAAGGATTCATTGACCAGCAAAAATCAATGAAGCAAAAATGGACCATTTTCCTCTCATTGATTTTCACTGCCCATTGTATGTTGACAGCCATTTCTGCAACTTTTCCCTCCTTTGTAGTTCTCAGGGAGGCCATGCAACGACATGGGATGCTCACAACACTTGGCCAGGCCCTTTCCATTCCACTGGGTTAGAGCAGCATACCAGAAAGAAATGCACATTGAGGAAACAATGAGATTCTTTCTTAGTAAACTGCAGCCAACACGTTTGTGAGCAAGCTGTCCTCGCTGGACTCTGACGAAATCACACCATGGCCCTCACTCAATGGCCTCTTGACTTCATCTGGCCACATTCTCAGATCTGCTGTCCTGTGGGAACCACGACCTACCCTCTTCCGGATTCAACCTCCCAGTATTCTAAAGAAATGGCCATTTTACACAGAGTGCCATCCATCATCTGCAAACGCTGGGAAGTTTAAGTCCCTGCCAAGAGCAGGGGCAGATATTCTGAGTAATTGGATGCTGCCTCTGTAACCTAACTGCTGCTGAGCAGCTGGAGACAAGAGGTGAGGTGACGAGGAACCTTCCCGGAAGAGGCTGCAATGCCAGACACTTCGAATTCCATCTCCGAGGCAATCAGGTGTGTGTCAAACTCCCTACCTATTTTTAAACAGCACACGCATTCTAAAACAAGTCAGCATATACTTTTTTAAGAAGTTATTTACCATGATGTGTCATGCAGTCACTTAGGTCCTAGAGAAGCTCAGATAAAGATAAACTCTTCTGAATACATGCCTAGAATATGGGGGAGCTCAGCCTGGGTTACACTCACTGCCCTTTGTTTTACCAAGAAGAAAATGCCTAACTAAAAACCAAGTCCTTCTTTCCTTAATTAGCATTCTAGCAGGGCTACGCAAACCTGTGCATTTAACTATGCATCAGTCAATAGCAGGGCAAGAGTGCGCCTGTGTAATTAAACATGCCCATATTCATGCACACACTGCTAAGCAAGGTAGAAGCCACAAAATATTCACAGACAAGTAGGAAGGGCACAAACTTGGCTTTGGAAAGGGACTTAGGATTTAAGCATGTGCTTACAGTACTAATTCTTTAGATGTGGTCCATGAAAGAACGTTGCCTAGAAAACAGAGCTAATGATGTATCGGTTAAGGTCTAGCATCTCTTAATTACATTCCTAGCATATGCTTACTAGATGAACCCAGTGAATGAACTGTCCCACAAGTACCACGACCTTTCCTTGCTTCCTTCTTTCCTCCCTCCCTCCTTTCCTTCCACCCTCTCACCTTGTTATTCTTCTCCTTTCCTTTTACAAACATTGATTGAATGCCCATAAGTGTCAGGCACTGCACTAGTTCCCGGGGATGCAAGTCGACTAAAGTTTTCCCATAGCCCTTGAGTAACTGCCTCAAGCCCTTTCGACTTGGTCTAAAGGAACAGATAGTTAAGGCAATGATAAGGCACCCAGGGTTAAGTGCAATGATAAAGGTAAACCCGAGGTGCTAAGAATCACAGAGGAGGGGCATCAATCCATATTTAATGGAATCATGGAGGGCTTACAGGGAAGAAGTCTTTTCTTGACCTTAGTTTTCGAGGTTAAATAGGAGTTAGCTAGACAAAGAATGGAAGGAAAGTCCAAAAGAGTAGCATGCAATGAGAGGCATGATACAACATGATAGGTTGAACAAATTGGAGGGCAAAGGAAAGAGAAATGAGGCTCCAGACATCAGCCAGAGGCAGTTACAGACTCAGCACACCTGGCTAAGGAATTTGAACTCCACCTTAAAAATTAAAATTTCATTGAAATCATTTAGGCAATTTAGAATTGTGGTAGTTCAGTTTGCCCTGTGTCTGGCTTGCTTGTTTGCTTTATTTATTTATTTATTTATTTATTTATTTATTTATTGTTTTAGAGAGAGTGGGGAGAGGAGGAGAAAGAACCTCGGCGCCAAGCCTGACACAGGGCTTGATCCCACAACCCTGGGATCATGACCTGAGCTGAAATCAGGAGTCAGACAACTGACTGAGCCACCCAAGTGCCCCTCTCTGGCTTTAAACAATAGGACAACTTCCCCTTCCAAGCCCAGGCCTGCTGAAGCATCCCATATCTGCTCAGGATTCTGCCTTGGGCGAGCAAGCTCTGGGTAGCCTGTGTCTTCTCAACCCAGTTCCTGAAAGGAGCAGACCCAAATCTGACTGCACCAAATCCAACCAAGCTTGGCCAAAATCAGGCAGACCTCAGCTCCTACAGACCCATGAGCAAGAAAAATAAATTCATGTTGTGAGCCCTGAGACTTGGACCATTGTTTATTACTCTACCTTGTTGAAGCAATACATTATTTATTACTCTGACTGACTGAAGTACTGAGAAGTACTCATTCTCCCTACTTTTTTTTTTTGGTGGGAAATATTTGTGTTTGGGGAGTCTAGATTGCTTAAAAAAATGAGAGAAGGGGTGCTTGGGTGGCTCAGGCAGTTAAGCGTCCAGCTCTTGATTTTGGCTCAGGTCATGATCTCACAGTCATGGGGTCGAGCCCCATATCAGGATCTGAACTGACAGTATGGATCCTGCTTGGGATTCTCTCTCTCTCTCTGCACCCACACCCACCCCCTGCCCCCCGCACTCTCTCTCTCAAAATAAATAAATAAACTTTTTTTTTTGAAAAAAGAAATGAGAGAATGCTGGGAGGTAGATGTTCAATCATTCACCACATTTTTAAGTGAACAATGAAAGAGACCTATGCTGGAGCACCTGGCTGGCTCCTGTCCCCTCCACGGTGAGCAGCCCATGCCTCCTCATGGGACACCATGTTTCTACCACTTGTCTCTGCTCCCCTGGTGATAAGGACAAGAAGTAATGATGTCAGAGGAGGGACAGGGAAGCCAAGAAGCAGGGAAAGCTTGTCTGCAGAGGGAAAAAAAAATGGAGCCAAAACACAGAAAGCAACAGAAACCAGTAGCTATTTGGCCTTGGAGGGTAGAGGACATCCAAGATAAATTGCGTTGGTGCCCACAGCTGTCTGTCCTATTCTCAGTCTCCGCAAAGCCTGGCGCACTTCCTGCCTATTAACCCAAAACGTGACTCTGAATCACAATAATAAATCCTCCATTTGCTTAAGCTCAAGAAAAGATCTGTTACTTGAAACCAAAAGAAACTTGAGGAAAATTGTGCCCATTCTGTGTCATACATGTGCATGGCATGAGGGGTAACAAAGAAACAGGACAGATAAATAAATAGACATTTTTTTTTTATTTTTTTAACGTTTTTTTAATTTTATTTTTGAGACAGAGAGAGACAGAGCATGAACGGGGGAGGGTCAGAGAGAGGGAGACACAGAATCTGAAACAGGCTCCAGGCTCTGAGCAGTCAGCACAGAGCCTGACGCGGGGCTCGAACCCACATACCGCGAGATCGTGACCTGAGCCGAAGTCAGACGCTTAACCGACTGAGCCACCCAGGCGCCCCATAAATAGACATTTTTGAACAGTTCCCAAGTTATGACAGAAATGCAGATGGTAGGGGAGTACTTTCCCACACATAGAGGCATCCAGAAAGTCATCTTGAAGGAACTTACATTTAAGCTGAATATAAGCAGAATACTTTACCAGAGAAGGTGTAGTCAATGAGGTCAAATGCCATTTAGGTGGCCAGTAGGAATCTGAGAAATGGCCTCTCAGTTGAGCCAAAAAGGTCACTGGCTAATATTGAGAGGAATTTTGAGGAGTGGTCAGGACAAGCCAGACCACAGGGGTTGAAGAGAAGAGTGGGAGGTAGGAACAAGGGATGACAACACTTACCATACTTTAAAATCCATGCCTATGGAAGAGGCAGGTATGTGGGATGGAGTTGAAAACTTGTTTGTTGTTATTGTCTGAGTAGGAAAGCCTTCACATCCCAGACATGAGGACACAGGCTGATGTATCTAGAAAGGGCTATCTTTTTTGGGAATTGATGAACAGAAGGAACGGTACAATGAAATTAGGAAATAATGTGTCAAGAAGATAAAGACAGGCCACTCAGAAAATGCAAGTTTATTATAAACCAACTGCTTGGAAGGAAATTATTTTGGGGGGAAATGCATTGCCATCCTCAAATGGAATGCCTGAAAACTAATTACTATTCCTAACTTATTTATGCTCAGTGCCTCACCAACATGATCTTTCCATAATAGATTCATAGTTCAAAGTATGGAATGAAAAAAAAATGTAACAACCAGCAATGAATGACACAGAGACAATGATCTCAGGTATAACAGCAATTGGAAAAGTGAATATGGGGAGATGTTCAACTCTACTAAATTTACACGATTGTTTTCCTTTTTACAAGTCTCATTTCTCAAGGGCACTGAATGTATACCAAACAAATAATTGAAAATTAATTTTGTTGACTTTGAAGAATTTCCCATATGCATACAGTATATCCAATAAAGACTTCCCTTGGTGTAATCAGTTGTATTTTTACACACAGGAAAATATTAGCAGAGGAAGAGAATACTTGTGAAATGAGCAGAGCGTAGAAGTAAAGAAAGGCATCGTACTAAATACATCTCCTAGAACCTGGTGTTTGTAAGCCACTGCTATGCCCCTTCCACCACCACAATCATTACCGACACCACCATCCCCATCATCATCATCCCCATCACCACCCTTGCCACCATCATCATCATCAGTACCACCATCATCCCCATCATCATCATCATCACCACCACCACTACCACCATCCCCATCATCCTCATCACCATCACCACCCTTGCCACCATCATCATCATCACCACCACCACCATCCAATCATCATCATCATCGTCACCACCACCATCCCCATCATCATCACCACCACCACTACCACCATCCCCATCATCATCATCACCATCACCACCCTTACCACCATCATCACCATCACCACTACCACCATCCCCATCATCACCAGCAGTAAACCATCTCTACTACCATCCCTATCATCACCACCACCATAGCTACCAATGTCATCACCACCAGCTAGTTTCCAAGAATGATCTCTGAGCCGTGAGGGGCTATTCGAATCACCAATATTAGGTATGACTCATTCAGTTGCAACACAGTTTGGTGCTACTTTTTCTCCTGAAACTCCTTTCCTTCTTTATTCGTATAATAAATATAATAAATATACAAATGCAGGCCAGTGGCAGGGGTGGAAGTGAAGAACTAAGCCTCAGGGTGAGAGGTGGAGGAGCGGGACACCGAACAACCAAGCTGCAATAATGACCTGACTCTCAAGGCACACTAGCCTGCTTCAGGATGGATTTTTGATAGGAACTTACAAAAATAGCATGTGCAGCCAGGGTTTTATTTTTAATGTCCCAGCATTGATCAAAAAAAAAGGGGGGGTGGGATTCAACTAAGCCAATGATGGAGAAAACTAATTTCATGGTAAAATAATTCTAAAATGTATTTAAGGTGCACTGGCAAGACCATTTTCAAAGACATCTGCATTACAAAACATGCATGGGAATTGAAGACTCTATTCAGACAACCTCCAGCTGCTAAAGAAAACTGTTTTTCTGTAGCTCTCCCCCACTGTTTCGTGTAAACAATTTTATGAGGGAGAAAGCTTCCTTACCACATCTGCCCTTGTCAAAAAGAAAGGCACAGCATGGTGTAAATATTTTGCTTTGTTTCTTCCATTAGCAAATATTTCTTTCCTCTAGTAAAAGACATGAATAAACAAAAAGAAAACAGTGGCACTGAAATTATTTACTAGCTTACGTGGAGGGGATCGATATGGAAAAGCAATCGAAATCATCTTTTTCAGGTGTTGCCAAAGAGAGGAGATTCAGTGAAGGTGTGTCTTCCTGTGAACTGTTGTATTTTACATTTGATGCCAAAGATCCAAGATAAATATTTTACTTCTTAAAAAACATCTAAAATTCTCAAGTATAGCTTCTATAGTGTCTGTATACAGGGTTCTATAGTATATTTACATAGTACACTTGCCTTGTTTTGATCACCCCTTGCTCCAGCATGTGTGTGTTGAGTGAACTTAAACTTGCAGTAGGACGTAATACTCAAATACAGCCTTGTAGTAGCATGCCTTTTTTCTTTCAATTTCCTTGTTTTCCTTACAGCAAAAGGAGCTGATTGATCGCCGTGGGTGTGTGTGTGTGTGTGTGTGTGTGTGTGTGTGTGTGTAGCCTTTTAAATAAAATTTAAATGACCACACAAAATCATTCAATTAAATGACCACATAACCAGATAAATGTCCCATCAGTTCAATTTCTCTCTTCTTATTCACACTTATTTCAATTTAAAGACATCCAATTTCGGGCTTTCTGGGACTTCTCATAATTTATAAGGAAAAATGCCCATTCATGATGCCTAGCACATCACGCCATACATTGTTTGTGCATTTGTTTCTAAGCCTCATTTGTCATTTTCTCAAACTTAAGGCTTGAAGTTCTCATTTAGGATCGTGTGCAGCAATCTCTGACATTTTAGAATGCAAATAGCTGCTGGGAAAAGTCAACAAAAAGGTACGTTTAAAGAAAACAGAAGTTTTAATCATTAGGAAGACACAGCCCTTGGGTGTCAACATAAAGAAACACAGGACTGACTAAGACTAAATATACCATTCCAGGAATGGGTCTTTAATGAAGTCAGTTCCAAATTCCTGGGTTTCAGTTTGAACCTTGACACTGACTAGTTTTGTTCTCAATCCATACCTAGCCCTTGCACCAACCTTGTTCTTGGCTTTATTTTGCAGTGAACTTAAATACCATGTGTGTGGTGAGTACAAAAAGTGGGTCTTCAACTAGGCTACCCAGTTTTAAAATTCTGACTGTACCCTGTATGAGTTTGGGCACATGATTTGACTTCCCTCTCTCAATTTCCTCCTTGCAAAATGGTGCCAAGTAGTACCCATGTGATGTAGTTATTATGAAGGCTAGGCAAGTTAATACATAGAAACTGATTATCATAAAGGATATGCTAAATTAGTTCTGTGGTTGTTATCGCTTATTCTTTTTAATGTTTATTTATTTATTTTGAGAGAGAGCAAGCGCACAAGTGGGGGAGAGGCAGAGAGAGAGAGAGAGAGACAGAGAGAGAGAGAGAGAGAGAGAGAGAGAGAGAATCCCAAGCAGTCTCCATGCCATCAGTGCAGAGCCCGATGCAGGGCTTCATCTCACAAGCCCCAAGATCTGACCTGAGTTGAAGTCAAGAGTTGGGTGCCTAACCAACTGAGCCATCAAGGCACCCCATGTTATCACTTATTTTTATAATAATAATTATTTTCAATAAATATTGTATCTACTTAATGTATACAACATGATGTTTTGATACACCTATCCATAGTGAAATGATTGGTACAGTCAAGCTAAATAACATATCCATCTCCTCAAATGGTTACCTTTTTTGTGTCTATCTGGTAAGAGAACCTGAAATCTACTCTCAGCTAATTTCCAGTATACAATGCAGTATTATTAACTATAGTCATCCTCTATACATTAAATCCTTAGACTTATTCATCCTACGTAACTGCAACCTTCCTACATAACGGGATCCTTTGACCAACATCTCTCCATTTTCCTTACCTCCTCACCCTTGATAACTACTATTCTGTTCTCTGCTTGTATGCATTCAACTTTTTCAGATTACACATATAAGTGAGATCGTGTAGCATTTTTCTGTGTCCGGCTTATTTCACTTCGCACAACGTTCTCCAGGTTCATCTGTATTGTTGCAAATGTCAGGATCTCTTTCCTTTTAAAGGCTGAATTTTATATCTATATCTATAGATATAGATACATCTATAGATATATATTATAGAATATATATATCACAATTTCTTTATCCATTTATCTGACAATGACAGTTGTCTCAATACCTCGGCTATTGTGAAAAATGCTATAATGGCACCAAAAGTTCAGGCAGAAAAAGCAAAAAAAGTGACCAGGAATACATTAAACCAAAAGGCTTCTGCATAGCAAAAGCCAAAATAAACAAAATGAAAAGTCAACCTACTGATTAAGAGAAAATATTTGCAAACCTAATATCTAATAAACAGGTAATTCAAAATATATATCCAAAATATACAGAAAAAAACAAACAATCCAATTTAAAAACGGCAAAGGACTTGAACAGATATTTTTTTTCTAAAGAGACATGCAAATGGCCAACAGGTATGTGAAAAGATGCTCCGTATCACTAATCATCAGGGAAATACAAGTCAAAGCAAAATGAGATATCACCTCACACCCTTGAATGCTTATTACCAAAAAGATAACAGATAATAAATACTGGCTTTGGTAAGGATGTGGAGAAAAGGAAACCTTTATACACTGTTGGTGGTAATATAAATTTTTTTATTTTGTTTTAATGTTTATTTATTTTTGAGAGAGACACAGAGTGAGAGTGGGGGGAAAGAGGAAGAAAGAGGTGTTAGCACACCTCTGAGCTGTTAGCACAGAGCCTGATGCAGGGTCCAAACACACGAACCGTGAGACCATGACCTGAGCTGAAGTCGGATGCTTAACCAACTGAGCCACCCGAGTGCCCCAGTGGGAATGTAAATTTGTATAGCCAT
This sequence comes from Prionailurus viverrinus, assembly GCF_022837055.1. Taxonomy (NCBI): domain Eukaryota; kingdom Metazoa; phylum Chordata; class Mammalia; order Carnivora; family Felidae; genus Prionailurus; species Prionailurus viverrinus. Next base: position 68,604,542 of record NC_062561.1, on the reverse strand, counting down.
TATGAAAAACAGTATTCAGGTTCATCAAAACATTAAAATAGAACTACCAAATGATCCAGCAATCTCACTTCTGGGCATATACCCAAAGGAAATGAAATGAACACTTCAAAGAGGTATCTGTGCTCCCATGTTCATTGCCACATTATTTTTAGTGACTACTATCATTAACATGGCTGTCTGTCCCTTTGAATTATAGGTTCCTTGAAGAAAGGTGCAGGCCCTGTATATTTGTGTAGCCCAAACAATGCCTTGTACACGGTAGATGTTTAATAAATTAAATCTACCTAGACTCTGGTTTTTATTAGAAACTCTACAAAGGTAAAGATAAAAAATGACCAGGGGCACAATTATAAAAGAATAATAAGAATTCCAAAAATATCCCATCTTGAAGCATGATCTTGTTTTTCTTTTCCTATGAGACTAATTAAAGAAACACAGGACTAAGAACAAACTTAAGCAGAGGTTGGTGCCAGCTGCCAATACGGCATTCCTCTGAGTTTCCTTGCCATCTTTTTCCTTTGACATCATATCAAATGGAGATGCTTGAGAAATACCATTCGAATAATGGCAAATAGAACACAAGGACAGTTGGAAAGTATAATCATATTTTGAAACGTATCATAAACAACGCCAATGAGATCTACACGTGTGACAAATTGAATTCCAGCAAACATGGTAGACCCAGAGATCCAAGAAAAACTGGTAAGTACAACCACTAATATGCAAACAAGACCCTAGACAGACCACCTAATATCTACCCAGATTGTACCTCTTTCTCTACCCAAAAACGAAAAGCAGGGTATGATGTCAAGTTAAGGGGGGGGAGCTAAAAATCCAAAAAACTTCAATTTCACTCTGAGTCCAATAATTTTGTCTCCCATTCAACTTGTAAATAGGAGTCATTAAGAACAAACAGAAAACATATATGTAAAGGCAAAATAATTGAAATAAAGGGAGCTACCTTCCAGTGATACTACATTTTTTTCTAACTTTTTTCCCCTAACATTTCTTGCTAAGAAGTATAGAAAAATCAAATTCCACTCAGGGAGCACCACACTTTTCTTCTATGACCAGGAAGCTTTCATGTGTAATGCATGTGCCCCGTCCCATCAAATAATTGTTACCACGTTTTAAAATGATACATGGTGGTGTGCCTGGGTGGCTCAGTTGGTTAAGCATCCGACTTCAACTCAGGTCATGATCTCACAGTTTGTGAGTTCAAGCCCTGCGTCAGTCTCTGTGCTGACAGCTCAGAGCCTGGACCCTGCTTCGGATTCTGTGTCTCCCTCTCTTTCTGCCCCTCCCCTGCTCATGCTCTGTCTCTCTCTGTCTCTCAAAAATAAATAAAACGTTAAAGAATAGAATAGAATAGAATAGAATAGAATAGAATAGAATAGAATAGAATAGAATAAAACATGGGGTGTGTCATTTCTCTTCAGTTATTTTCATGGCTCCGCAGTACTCGAGAAATGAGTAAGCCCCCATGTATATTTTGATTCTACTGCCAATGGCTATTTGGGGTGTTTCTATGTTTTGCTGCTAAAAATATTTTTATGCAAGTTTCTGGGTGAAAATATGCAAATTTTTTCTAGGGTTTCCACCTAATAGTGAATTTTCTAGTTTCATGAGTTATGTGTAGGTTTAAATTCACTAAGTAATACCAAAGTGTTTTCCAGAGTATTATACAAATTCCTACTCCCAGTAGAAGTAAATGAGAATACCATCTACAACCTGATATTTAGTGTTATCCAATTTTTTAGTTTTTGCCAATCTGGTGCGTATGTATAGTTTTAACACTAATAACTCTTGAGTTGGAGCGTCTTCTTAAATCAGCTTTGCCATTTGAGTATCTGTGTGTGTGTGCCTGGTGTGTGTGGAGTGTCTTGCTTAAATCACAGTATATTTACTATAGATACTGTGGATGACTATGTTTTGTTTTTATATTGAGAAACATATACATTGTTTTTATATATACTTTTAGAATTAAGAAAACATATATAGCAATAATGAGAAAAATATCACAGTCAATGGCACCACTATCGACATCATTGGCCAAATTAGAACTAGAAATCACTCCACTGCTCTCACTTTCCGTTACTCTACCTTCCAGGAGATAGGTCCTCTGCTACCTTCCAGTAGGTAATCAAATTCTGCTGAAACTATTTAACTACAGAGTTAGGTCTAGAAAACTGGTTCCTCTCCTTCCATAATGTAATAAATATTTAGTTATTTGTATGCTCTACTCTTGTCTCTCAAGAGCAGCTATTACAAACTGTGATGCTATGAACATTGTTGTACAACAGTGTGCAAGCATTTCTCTAAGATGTATATTAAAAAGTGGCATTTAGAATCATGACAGTGTGTGAGTGTTGAAAGTTACTATTAAGAAATCCCAAAAGTGAATGAGCGTTCTCCACTGCAGTCACAACCTCACAACACTTTTTAGTTTGGCAGCTTTCGTGGGGAGGTAATGGTATCTAATGTTTTTAATTTTCATTTCTCTGAGTAATAATATTATTTAACATCCTATAAGATGTTTGTTAGTATTTTAATTTTCTCTTTTTTTCTCCTTTCCCCCCCTGTATTGTTGTATTAGATTATCTTTTCTTACTGACTTGAGGAAGTTCTTTCACCTGGATACTAGTTATTTGCCAGTTGTACATGTTGCTAGCTTGCTGGCTCCCCCTTGTCTTTTCACTCTGCTTACAGTATCTTTTGATAAAGAATATTTCAACTTTATTTTTTTTTAATTTTTTTTTCAACGTTTTTTATTTATTTTTGGGACAGAGAGAGACAGAGCATGAATGGGGGAGGGGCAGAGAGAGAGGGAGACACAGAATCGGAAACAGGCTCCAGGCTCTGAGCCATCAGCCCAGAGCCCGACGCGGGGCTCGAACTCACGGACCCCGAGATCGTGACCTGGCTGAAGTCGGACGCTTAACCGACTGCGCCACCCAGGCGCCCCGAATATTTCAACTTTAATATGGTCAAATTAAATCCTTACTTCAGGGTTTTGCCTTCTTGTGCCTTGCATTATTTGTATCTTTGTTTAAGAAATATTTGTCTATCTTGTGGTCATAAAAATATAATCTTCTACTTTCTTCTAAACATTTTGTAGTGTTTCTTTCACTTGCAAAATTTTAATCCGTTTAATTGGCTTCCTCATAAGAAGATAGGCACCCGATTTCAATCTTATCATATGCTTAACTAATTATCTGCCTTATTACTATTTACATTGACCCCTTTCTGCAATGTTCTCTTGATAAAGTTTTCATACATTGCCTTTGTGTAGTGGGGTGCTCTGCATTTTACCTCATAGTTCTATATATCCAACCCTGTACACTGTCTAAATTGGAATATAAACTTAACTAAGCTCTATTATCTGAAAGAGTTTGCCTCGCTTACTTATTCTTCATGAGTGTCTTGGGCAATCCTTGTACTTTCCTTTTTCAAACAAAAAATTTTTAACTTTATCTAGTTACACAAATACACACTACTCTGTTGAAGTTTTTATTAAATTGGCATTGAATCAACATGGGAAAAATTAACATCTTCCTAGCTAGAAGAATGATAGAACTCTCCATTTATTCAGATTTTCTTTAACATTTTCCAATATAATTTATGATATTCTATATTTGTTCCCTAGTTCTAATCTCACACATCATTTAAATAGGAATATGATATTATAAAATTTTTGTTAGATTTATTTCTTGTTACTTTATATATGCTGCTACACTGACTTCCTGGGTATTCACATAGATAATTGCAACTCATGTTTATATCTTGATTTTATATCTAGCATTTTACTAAACTGTCTAATTAATTTTAGCATTTTATTTATAGATCTTTTGAGTTTCCTAGATAGGAAACCTTTGAACAATGGCAGTTTTGTTTTTGCTTCTCAGTTATTTATTTTTTTGTCTTATTACATTAGCTAACACCTCCAGTAACATTGAATAGAAGTGGTGATAGTCAGCATTCTTATCTTGTTCTTGATTATAAAAAGTGCTTCCAGCATTTCACCATTAGGTGGATGTTTTGCTGTACATTTTGTAGAAGTTTCTTTTACCAAAATAATGAAGTTTCATTACCCTCCTAGTTTACCAAGAATTATTCTAGGTCATGAGTAGATGCTGAAATTTATCAAATTTGTTTTTTCCCGAATCCATTAGGAGTTTTAAGAAATTCTTCAATGTGTTTGGGTAACTTATTACATTAATCAAGTTCCTCATATTAAGTAAACTTTGCATTACTGAGATAACATTATATACTATCTTCTTTAGATGTGCTAGATTTCCTGTGCTACAACTTTACCTAGGTATTTGCATCTATATTCATGAGAAGAATAGCCTATAATTTTTCTATCTTCTTATCTATGTGCTTCCTTGCCTCCAACGTTTTGCTTGCCTCACATAATAAGGTTGAAACTGCTCCCTCTTCCATATTCTTAGAAAGATTATATGTAACATTGGTATTACACATTCCCTGACCATCTGGCAAGCCACTTGGCCCTGATGTGAAGGTTTAAGGTCTCGTGGATTTGGCAGAACCCCTCAGGGTGAAAGCCAGCTTTGGAGCTCATCCACCTTGCAGAATTCCAACTTTTACTTCAGCTGTAGTTTCTTCCGATTCATGTTGTGTTCCATTCAGCAATGCATTTTAAAAGACTTTTAAAAATGCATTTTCACCAGCCTATGGTTCTTTTAATCAGGTGGTCTTTTATACCAACAGAAATGGATATCCCAGCGGCTATGTTCTTCTAACAACATTCAAACTGCCCTTACTTCTGAGACCATGTCTACTCTGGCACATGGTAGAGGTTCAAGTAATATTTTTCAAATAAATTAATGAATAGTACAACCAAACATGTTGTTGTCCTTATCACAACACATTATAACATTTACGTATGTGTTTATCACTCCTGCTGAATGGTCAGCGCTGAAGGACAGGAGCTATGTATATATCTGTTTACACATCTTCTTATCCCCAATGTCTAGCACATAAATATAATGAATAAATGAGTGAATAAATATACAGATAAATCAATCACTATAGTTAATTTGAATATATGTAGGTTAAATTTTACCCAGATGCTTTTTAATCTGCTACCAACCAGGTAATTAATGCAATGCAGGGAAACCAAGATGTAAATTATTGAATTCTACAGCAAAGTAAATTTACTGTCATTTAATTGGGTGTATCTCCCATTTTGTAGAGTTGCATATGTAAATCTCAGATAATTAAAAGCCTACAGTGAGTTATTCAATAGCACTTATGATGCTTTTTTTTTTGTTTCTGCCCCCAGGCAGCTTGTTTTTGGCAGTAGATGTCCAGCTCACATGCATTATTTGAACATAAGTTATACTTCTTGACAAGATGCTCTGACCTCCCCATTGAAAGAGAGGGAATTCAAGTAGGCCTGTGCTGAGCAGGCACACTGCCAGACCTCTTTCCTTAACTGAAAACTGCCTGCAAATTGAATTTAGAGTCATATGAGCTGTCTAATTCTTAAAGCCACTGTTATGTGAAGTAATGGCCTCCCGTAGTTTACTGCTAAGTATAAAGATATAAAAAATCAATACCAAACACACATATTTCTCTGAAGAAAGACAAATGGATCTGCAATCACACAGCATCTAGTCTTAAAGCTTATATGAACCACGCCAATGGCTGTGTGACCCTGCTGAGGTCAAAGTCTGAAAACAGCAGTGTGTTTCCCAAACCCTAGAGCTCAGAGAATATAAACCAACTAAATACATGTTTACAAACATTATGGGATCTTACAAAAATACATATGAGCCTTGAGAAGGAAAGTGCTCCAGAATGAAGCTTAGTTACCAAAACAAAAAACAAAACAAAACAAAACAAAACAAAACAAAAAAAAAACTTTCCTATATATAAAACCATTAGCAAACTTAAATAACAAGTAGAATTCCAAACAAATAAATTACTTTCACAGTTCAACTCCTTTGCTTTGTTTAAATTCCTAGTAAATGTCTGATAGTCTGAAGCCAGAATTCTCTGTCCATTGTTGGGTTTGCTTTCTGCTCCCACATACTGATAATGGCACCGTGGCTAGGTTAAAAACACAGAAGAATGGTACAATCCCGGGGAAAACAATACCTTTTCACAGAAATTATTTTTTTGCTGTTATGTCATGTATAATATCTTGGCCCAATCTCGATCTCCAAGTAAAGGAATTTAATGAGACTCTTGCTTTTAATAATGCCAATATAGTGAATTTAGCTACTTGAAAACATATTTAAAGTAAACCAATCTGCTCATTAATCATCATTACAGTTACAAAGAGAATCAAGCAAATAACCTTTCAAAATGTTTTTCAGGTCAAACTTCAAATCACTCCTGCAACTTTCAAACACTGAGTTTTAAAAGATAGTTTACCAATACATGCACACACTGTAACCAGTTAATTAAAGTAGATATTAATTATGCTATTATTCAATTTATCATTTTTAAGTTACAAAAGCAAATGTGAACACTCATCAATCCCTTTATGGTTTGGAAGGCATCATTCTCAGGTAAACGTTACAGCCATTTGTGTTCCCAAAGCCAGAAAAGGAACAGACTATGCAATCTTATCAAGAATTGTTGAAAACAAAAGGACAATTAAAATCACCTCTTAATCCCAGTGAATATGTAGGAATAAACACATTGCCACACTGCAACAGTACAAATATCAGACTCCACCATTATTCCAAAACTGCACGCCTATTCCTACTGTCAGGGATAAAAGCTGGCCTGGTTCGAACTGTACCTGTATTTTCAGATATACTCAGTATTTCTCCTTATTGCTTTATACTCTGCCCTGAAAGCAGTATGACCTTCCCAGTTTGTAGAACTTCTCCAATACAACAACCAGGATGACCTTCTATATAAGTAACTCAATGATGAAATGATGATCTTGACATCCCTTTTTTGAGGTCATGTAGGCGTTCCGGGTTTGGAACAAGATAAAATGGATGTGTATTTCTTCCTTTGTTTAATGACTCCTATGGGGATTTATTTATTTTCTTATTCCTTATTTATGATTCAATTAATACAATTCAGATGAGCATGAATATGATCTCAGAACACCTACCACCAGGTTCCGGTGTCTCTCCTGTCAAGACCAAATACAATCTGAATTGTCTCCCCCTTTTTACACCACCTCTTTCTTATAGACTGCTTCATTTTTATCAGTGACTACCTCAGTCTTCACTTCCCTCATGGTTTTAATATATCCCAGCTCCCTCAGAATATGTACAGCAGGAAATGGAAATATGATCTGGGAATTTCAAATCTCAAACTGCAATTCAAAGATCTTTTTTTTTTTTTTTTTTTTTTTGTCTTGAGAACCTGACAAATGTAACAGATTGGGCAAGACAGTCTCTTAGAACCTATTCCAAATGTTATAAAAGAAAGTCAAATCAGAACCAGAGCACCTTGAGTTTGAAATGCTGCTGCTTGCCAAGGCTTTGTCCTTTCTCAATTACTTCCTACTTCTTTGAGTGAGTCTGAACTTTATTTTAGCACGCAGAAAAATGGCTCCATTAGAAGAATTGAGCAGAAAACATCAAAGAAAAACTGCTTTGGGCGCTCTGTTGTAAGATGGAAATATCCTAAATCAGATGTCACACAGGCAATCCACACACCTTCTGTAATCTTGTTACTACAAGTGTGATTATATGCATAAATACTTAAAATAGAAAATACAATTTGACATTCCTAATAGGCAGTGTATTCTGGATTCCAAGTCATCAACCAGTTACCCTTGAACATAGTAAGGCTGGGTAAATGTTTTATGAATGAATAAAGGCAGGAGTCGTGTTCATTTGGATGATGATGAAAGAAAAAGCACTACCATGCTATTAGCCAAAATGGTTTTTTTTTATTATTCTATTTTTCCCCATTCCTAAATGATTTATAAAAAAGGTCAAAAATGCTGATTATACAGCTAAACCCATCTAGTTTTCTACAGTTTTACACAGCAGTAATTATAACCAAAGGATCAAAACAGGGATTGAACAGTCACTTTATATGTGGAATACTGACTGTATTCATCCTACCACACCTAGATAATAAGGCAGATTATGCAGTATACAGAGGAAAAATTTTTACCTAGCAGCAAAGATAGAGTAGAATAGGGGTATTATCTACTAGTGAAGGCCCTCTTAGCATTCTTCCTGAGGAAAGGGGGAAAAAAAAAAACCCAAAGAAACACTTGACATACCGAAAAAAAAAAAGATAAACAAATTTTACTGTGAAAAATGCCAGCATGCAATTTTTACCCTAACTAAAATATTTTGAATCGTATTACTCAAGAGTATCTAATGATGAGATTTCCAGGGCTAAATTAACAGAGCTACTTCTCCTTGATACAGAAATAGGTTCCTATTGATCAAATTCAGCACAGGGCAAACTAAGCAGTCTTGTCTGCCCATCTGTATGTGTTTTGCCAGCTCAGAATATCCCTAAAGAGGAACAGAAGTGCTTGGAATCAATACTGTCCAATCCAATTTTTTTCATGGCTATCAAAGAGAGTTCGGTAATTAAGAAACAATTCCATTAAAATGTCTAGCACCTATACTATAATCAACAGGGTCTCAGATGATTCTCTGTTTCTGAAATACTATTTACGTTTTCACTTTGTACATCACATTTATGTAACTACCACATTGTCACCAAGGAAATAACCGCTTTCTCTTTCTACTGCCTGTGCTGCCAGAAGTTGCAAGTTAAGGGAAATCCCTATATGCTGGTTAAGGTTTGAGATTCTTTTAAAGAGACCCATCTTGTGATTATGAAGCTTGTGACGTTAACCATTTTTTTCAATTTAAGCTGTTTCTGATAAGTGTTTTAAAGATAAATGCCAATCTGGCCATATTCAAATAATAGAAATTTTCTGCTAAAAGGATAAGTAAGTGTTTGACCCCTGCAATGTATTTCAGAGCAAGGACAAAATAAGAGGAGGAATTCTAACCGAGGTCTTTAAACTAATTGTATCAGCTTCTATGTAACTGATAGAATTTAAAGTTCTACATATCAACATTTTTTGCCTGTTATTTTGTTCTTTTATTAAAATATTCATTTATACATTCTAGAGACTACAAATGATTTGCATGCACTAAGGATTGCTATGGTAATAATTCAAAGAGATTAATTTATTTCAAAAATATGCGATTACTATAAATATGTACAATAGCTACATTTTCAAAAAATAAAAATAAAAACTCTAGATAACAGGACAAATACTTCATCTGAGATTGAAAAAATATAAATAAACATTAAAAAAAAATTTTAAAAAGGGGCGCCTGGGTGGCTCAGTCAGTTGAGCTTCTGACTTCGGCTCAGGTAATGATCTCGCAGTCTGTGAGCTTGAGCCCTGCGCCGGGCTCTGTGCTGACAGCTCAGAGCTTGGAGTCTGCTTCAGATTCTGTGTCCCTCTCTCTCTGCCCCTCCCCCACTCATGCTCTGTCTCTCTCTGTCTCAGAAATAATCATTAAAAAAATTTTTTTTAAGAATAAAAAAATATTAAAAAGTCAGGACTGCATAGTCAAACCCATGACTTATGCCAAAAAATAGATGTATATATATATATATATATATATATATATATATATATATATATATAAAGTTTTATAATTTCATATAAATGAAGTTATAGGGAAAAACAGATTAGACCAAGAAAATCTCAGCTTAAATACCACCATCACCGAGGGGAAAAAAAACTTTTGCCAAATCTCTAATTACATAAGTCACTTTCTCAAATGACTAAAATAAATTAGAAGCAAAACTGTCCTCTAGGAACCTAAAATCTCAGACTCTCAGAGCTGACAAAGTTAGGGCATTTATAGTACATACACATAATAGATACCTATATTACAGAATATATAAATAAGATGAAATACTGTATAAGAAAAATTCACTTGCTTCTCACTTAGGAACATGCATTTACACATCAGTAATTTGTGTAATTGGAGTGGAGAGCTGCTGGGCGTTCAAAACTGGATATAGAGGGGCCACTCTGCCTCATCTGAAAACAGATTACAAATGGATAACACATGTTCTGATTAAGCCCCCTCGTCTTCAGTTTTACACAACCGAAATGATTTGCAACGAAGGCGATTACACAGCTAACTGGATCTAGTCTTTACTTCTACACAGCGGTAATTAAAACAAAAGTATCAAAACATTGATTGTCCGGTCGCTTTATACGCAGTATAGTTACCGCAGTCATCCTACCACACCCAGATAACAAGACAGAAAATAAATATGTTCTTTCAAAAATTTACCTACCAGAGCCGAGTTTTCATAATTCCACTGAAGCCTCAGGGTCCGACTGAACATACGTGTAATAAAAAGCCTTCAGAGAAGTTGGCTCTTCGACAAAAGATAGCACACCTTCGTCATTCTGCCAGGAACACGTGAGAGACTGTAGCTAACTCAAGAGGCCGTGGTTTAGCCACCAGCATTTAAAAGACATTTTTCTACAGTAATTCCACTGGCCTGATGAGTTCTGTTTCACAGAAGTACAGGCTTCCTGTGTCCATTATAAGCCAGGATTAAAGAGTTTTAAACCGACCTTAAAACCAGAAGATCGTTTGGATATCCTGGATATCACATGGATAAACAGTTCACTCTGCTTTACAATAAAGACAAAGTTCTAAATTAACTAATCACCAAAATTTCATTTTAGAAAAAGCAATAGGCATACCAAAAGTAGTCAGTTATTCAAGTTCAAGCCTTACAAGCAATTAATTTCTTTTAAACTTCTTTCATCTATCAAGGGCTGGGGACACAAATATGTTGCCTACATAGTAGATATTCGTCCTTATGTGTTTGATGGACTGATGTTTAGGCATTCCCCTTGAGCTCCATTATTTATGGAGCTAATACTCACTGAGAATCCTCTTACCCTACTAAGAAGCCTTGCTCTGTGGTACTTCATTTTAACATCATGCCACATGAACACACTTTAAAGCAAAGTAGTCTTGGTTAATACACAGAAATTAAGTCAGACCAGCAGGTAAAAATGGAGAGGAGAAAGCTGAGTCCTCATCCATAAAGAAGGAAAAAGAAGAATTCACACCACTCATCTTCCCACCCTCTACACACACGCACACACACCCACACAGCTAATTCCTGAACTTCAATTTATTTCAGCATATCAAGAATACTGTATACTTCTCTGCTAGGTTGGCATGAAGGCAGACATCGCATATTTTAGGATCCGATTATGTCATTCCTCAGTAATAAGAGAAGTGGCAGAAATAAAACAAGAAGAGAACTAGATAATTAGCTACAGGACTCAAAGTCTAAAATGCCAGCACTCTTGCTACTCCTGACTACTGTCCTCAAGATATGAGGATTCTACTGCCCATAGTGATCCACAGACAAACTGGCTGCAAATTTATCTTTTCTAATCAAATGGGTCTCTCCATTCATTAGAGAGAGAGAAAAAAAACCCTAAATGTTTTAAGCTGTAAGAAGAAAGCCCCGATACTTTAGCAGGCACCCATCCAAATGAAGATAGAGCACCACATATGAGCGGACTTTAGTGTTATAATCAATGCAACTTAAAAACATTGATCTGACACATATTTAGTATTATGAATAATCATTGTGCTGCATGGTAATTAGGGATAAATGCTAAGTCATTCACATAAATGACAAAAATTAATGTTAGGTTTACACAGCGAAATCAAATTTTCATGGTACTACACTTTTCATTAAATTACCCCCCAAATCAATGTCTGCTATCACATGCAGCAGATCTTGTATCCAGTAGCTCTCATTAAAAAGGCAAAGGTCTCAAATCTTAGCCCCTTGAGGCCGGTAGATGCTTCTTCTGCCCTGCATCACCACAGACCCGCTGTGACTTTCTTAGGGGCCCAGAGCTGAGGTACATTCAGTTCCTAACACACGCCCTCATCTCCAGATCTTGGTCCACAGGCTCCATGGAAGGACCCTGTATAACACTTCCATGCTTAGGAGCATTTAGTTGGCAAAGAGCCAACACTACAAGATAGTGGAAACCTTGAGCTCATAAGGCTAAGGGTGAGCTGACTATAGGTTGTGGAGTGTGTATGAGAGAAAGGGAGAGATGCTTTATTTTTCTATTAACTTTTCTCGAGGATCTTCGACAATTCCTTACAATTATACCCAACAGGGAAAGATAAGGAGAGTAAAATTAAGGGAAGGAGTCCCAGAAAGGGGAGCATAGTTATCCTTATAACAGACACTCTTTTCCTTATCAGTGTTTCAATCAAGGCTGACTGAAGTATAACCAGCAAAAGTTGGTCAAGAAATATTTAAATTTTCTAGACCACTCAGAGGTAGGGGTAAGAAGGAGCTTTATGTACCCAGGGGTTCTGGGATGCAATTCTAGCTTCCTGTTATTGATTTCCAGGTGTGTGATGACTTTGGTGGCCTTCCAAATGAACAAAGTCACCAGTGGCTAATGAGATGACCTGTGGCTGCAATAAAAATAAACTAGAACCGGTTTCCTTCTACCTCCATATACTACTAAGACAACATTACAGTTACACTACTGAAGTGGCTTGAAACAGGGCCTGATCATTTTCACTCAGCAGTGTTGACAGACAATTCTCCAAGGTGGTTCTGCACATCTCGTATCAGCTGTTGTTTCAGGCCTAACTTTCCAAGATTATTTTATGGCAAACAGTCCTAGAAGATCAAGAGAGTGTCTCTCTCCAGGGCATGGGTTGATCAGGCTACACACAGTTTGTTAGAAAATATTGGGTTTCCTATACTCAGGGGTCCTCAGCTGTGGCACAAACCCACTGTGTGCACAGCGTCTACCTGGGCCACGCCTCATCACTCCCACGGGACTTGGAGATGAGGAGAATGGGGAAGAAGGGGAACCAGAGCAACCATGTAGCTCATGCCATCTGTTGTGCCATGAATAAATCCTTTGTCCCAGGCCCACGAGTCTCATGTCTTTTGCCAGCATCCAAACTGTGGCAGGCTAACTTGTTAGTTTGCAAGTAGAGTAAAATCTCATACCTTTAGGAGTAATTCCTGGCAGGATAAGACTATCCTCCCAGGTAGCAGGGTAGAAAGTTGTTACGGATTTTCCATCCCCCTGGGAAAAAAATATAGGAGTATGTCTTATCCTGGGAGAGGTAGTTCTGATGCTGAAGGAAGAATAAATAGCCAGCTAGAAAAGAACTTCCCCAAGACCTTGGAGGCAGCCATATTGCCCACATAATCTAAAGATTCATTTTATTATGCATTAGAAAAAAATGTGTATTATTTTAAGATACCCCTTGTTGATTCCTGATGGAATTAGAATGGCTGATAATTCAAATAAAATTAAGACACATTCAGTAAACTAAGAAAATCTTCTTAAACTCCTTTAAAAATAAAACTGTAGGGGCTCTTGGGTGGCTCAGTTGGTTAAGTTTCCAATTCTTGATTTCAGTTCACGTCATGATCCCAGGGTCATGGGATCTAGCCCTGCATCAGGCTCTGTGCTGAGAGTGTGGAGCCTGATTGGTATTCTCTCTCTCTCTCTCTCTCTCTCTCTCTCTCTCTCTCTCTTTCTGCCCCAACACCACTCATTCTTGTGCTCTCTCTCTCAAACAAATAAACATCTTAAAATGTAAATAAATAAGAAATTTAAAATATAAAATTAAAAAGTTAAAACTGTAATGACATGAGAAATTAGGGTTTCTTTTCCCATATTAATTTCCTGGCTGCTCACAAAATACGAACATTAAGCTCAATCATTTTCCTGTCACTGGTTTTTTGTCAGTATTTTGAAGTGAGAAAGGGAAACCTTTAAAATTCTCTGGAGTACGAAAAATGTCTCCTTCAATACTTGGGTTTCTACTGCTCAGCTGTGTCATTTGGTTGGAACACAAATTCAGTGATATGGTTCCAAAAAATGGCTATTTACCCTGAAGTTCTGAGCCTCTATGAATTTTACAGGTTTACTATATAGATTCTGCTGATGATTATAGTTCTCCTTGGTTAATTAACGCTCTGCAACATTTAATTTTGCACTACATAAATACCAGTAAAGAGAGTGAAAAATAAAACTAGATGCAAATTTTATGCTCATTGCAATGCACAAATTAGGCCATAGAAAATCCCTGGCTGGATTCAGTGTTTTCTTGCACCAGCTAGAGCCTCAAAAAAAAATGCTAAATTATTTTTCACCAATTCAACAGAGGTAAAAATGATCACATAAAAACCAGACTAAACAGAAACAAGTCAATGAGGCTGCTACACATAAAGCTTTATACAAATGAAGCATTGTCAAAACATTTCGAAATGTCAGAAATTCATTTAGAAATTTACAGTCTCTTAAAAAAAAAAAAAACATACACTCCTGGCATAAATTTGCCTTTCTGTAAATGTAGTCCCAACCTCTCATTATCACAAAAATGTCAGTCTTCTCAATTTCTAGAACTGTATCTATGATATTAATTTGCAGAGTGCGAGCTGTCTGCCAGTGTCATGTCCCAAAGGTGGCCTTTTTGATCGGAGTGTTTGAGGAACACAGCATAGAAGGACAAAACTGTGCACAATAACAATCAAGCTGCACAAGATGGCATTTCAAAGTCATTTTTAGACACACATTAAATCAGAGATGCATTTATGTTGCCTAATCACTACTAATGAAGCTTGAGCAGATAATTCAAACTTCAATATTTAGCTAAAATGTTGAAGTGTAAGGGCACCTGGGTGGCTCAGTTAGTTGGGCATCTGACTTCGGCTCAGGTCATGTTATCACGGTCCATGGTTCCAGCCCCGTGTCGGTCTCTATGCTGACAGCTCAGAGCCTGGAGCCTGCTTCAGATTCTGTATCTCCCTCTCTCTCTGCCCCTCCCCCACTCACACACATACTCTCTCTCTCTCTCTCTCTCTCTCTCTCTCTCCTTCAAAAATAAATAAACATTAAAAAATAATAATAGTTTAGAAAAATAAATAAAATGTTGAGTGTAGCATCTAAATTAAATACTATTACTTGGGAAGCTAAGATTAGGCATTTTTCCATTTTCTAGACACTCAGGACTGGATGATATGACCACAGACTAGAACAGAACTGAAACCCAAAGAGTTTGAAAAACCATCCTTGCTGATATTGGAAATTCAAAATAAAAGCCTATTTTTGTTTTTTGTTTTTTTGGGTTTTTTTTGATAAAGTTCTGTTACCTAGGTCAACATCGTTGAGGCTTTTTAGTCATAGAAGGATGGGTAATGTGATTACCATCTACCCCTTCTTTTTTCTCCTCTAATGTCAGGCGATTTTTTTTTTAATTTTTTTTATGTTTATTTATTTTGGGGACAGAGAGAGACAGAACATGAATGGGGGAGGGGCAGAGAGAGAGGGAGACACAGAATCTGAAACTGGCTCCAGGCTCTGAGCCGTCAGCCCAGAGCCTGATGCGGGGCTCGAACTCACGGACCGCGAGATCGTGACCTGAGCTGAAGTCGGACGCTTAACCGACTGAGCCACCCAGGCGCCCCAGGCGATTTTTTTTTAATACATTGAAAGAAAGAATGTTCTGTGAAACATGAAAAAAAAAAGCCAGAAATAAAATTACAAAAGTTTAGTTACAGCCATAGAAGACTAAATCTGCTTCTTTAATATTGGTTGGTCTACTAACATGGCAAAAATTGGCTGTTGGTTCCAGCTGGGGCCTTCACATGGAGGGGGGGTTGAAGAGTCGCCATTCTGACTTCACAAGCCACAGCCAAGTGTTGGTCTAGTGCCAACGTACTTGATAACCCACCCAGATTGTTTTGCCAATAACATAATTTCACCTCTTTAGCAGAGATGCCAAATGTTCTATGACAGGCTACAACTGCACTTTCAGCCACATCTATCTCATAATGAACAAAAAGAGTCACTGCCTCTCCCTCAGCGGAGAAAAATATTGCTAGAGCATAATTTCTTATTAATCGTACACACAGTTTCTGAGGACAAGTTAGCCAGAAACCTCTTGGGCAATTTGTGTGCTCAAGACAATCATCTCAACTTCTTGTGGGGCTGGTAAATATTTGTAGTGAAGAATGAAAGATAGATGGCCAGTCTCCAGGGTATGGAGAAAAATACTCAATAGTCATTCCAATCCAGCCAGGAAAAAAAAAAAAGGTACAGAGGTAGGCAAGCAGAGGTCTCTATTCAACACAAAATGCTTAAAGACATCTTTACTAAAAATAAGCAGATTGCAACAGTAATTCTATAAAAAGTCAACTATGGTGAGATATTTCACAAATATCAATGTTCTGTTGAGATGAATAGACAAGTTTTTAAGTAAGTCTCAAAACAAATCATAAAAGTTCCTATGGCAAATACCACTGGGAAAACAAGAAAGTAACAGTCCATCAAAAAGGCTCATAAAACTGAATAAAAGCCAATCGTACACCCCCTGAAAAAATGACTGTGTTCGAGTCAACTCATTTATTAAAACTACCCATCTCTCGGAGACCGAATTTCCAGATTCCCTTAACTACCTCTGAGCAAAACATTTGTTTGAAGTCAGAGCAAGGCAGGCACCACTAGTGGAAGGACTAGTGGGGTCTTAGGGAGAAGAAAGCATAAACACGGGGAAAGGACAGGAATAAAAATCACTTGGTAACCTGGGGCTGCTCTGTGGAGCGTTTTTAAAAATCCAAACTATACATCTGATCTTGGGTTTTCACAAGTCCAATTAGAGTTTTAGCAAGCAATATAAGGTAATGCATAATACCTTTTATCTGTAGAAAATCCTCACTTTAAAATTCTATGACCTCTTTCTACACAGAAAGGAGAAGGGCAACAGAAGTACCTGACATTGTTCAATGTCTTTGAACATGTTCCTAAGTAGGAAGTCTATTGTGACAAATAGCTGGATAGCCCACTACACCTGCATTCTCTTTGGTAAAGAACATGAGATTGGTATGGCCTTCTGAAGGGTTAAACATAGGCAAGTACACAGCTGGGTAGGTAGATATAGGTGGACACACATATGGGAGTACAATCTTCTGAAGATAAATACATACATATATATGTGTGTATTTATTTATTTATGCATTCATTCATTCATTCATTCACTCATTCATTTATCTCAGATTTAACACGAGCCCACCCCATAAAGAGATATGTTTAGTATTGTTATTTGGTAACAAGGGAGTCACTGTCCATGAGGTAGAGTTGAGTAAGTGAGATGGGAGACTGAGTCACATGAAACATCCTCTCTTACAGGAACTCTACAAGAACTGGAATCAGACAGACTCGTAGCAGGGACATAATTTTATTTCTCCAAGCTTGGCATGGTAGATGTCATAAAGAAGAGTAGCAGTGTCTTTCTGGGGTGGAGGGGAGAGAGGGCCTATTTTGAATAATAGTTCATACTCAGCCTTCAAACCATTCTAAAGGTTTCCAGACTATACCCATTCATCACAAAGGTAGGGAGAAAAGACACAAAATTATACCTCATCCAACAATTATGCTCAATCTGTGTCTGCTAAAGTTCTAGGCATGACATATAAAAATGAACAAAAACAAATATTCTCATAGTCTAATGGAGACAGGCAATTAAACTTAATTGCAATACAACCTAAGTGCTACACTAGAACTACAGAAATAAACAAGAAAGGCACTCTGGTAGGGAAGGCTTAAGCATTGGATGGGAAGGCTCCCTAGGAGGGACTCTCTAGAGTTGAATCGAGAAAGTCAAGTGGATGGGGAGAAAGAGAAACTGTAGGAGCTGTAGCTGGAAGGAAAAGGCACAGTGGCAAAAGACAACATGATTCACTAGAAGCACAAGTGGTTTAGGATGGATAGGAATTTTTTTTTTAGTATTTCATAGGCACTGCAATAGACATTGGAAATATCCAGGAAAAAAATTGTGTTCAGGAGTCTGAAAGTTAAGTTAAGCCACAGGCAGAATGGAATGAGTATTGGGTGCCATTCTAAGTTATTTTGGCCTTTCGTACAGGTGATTAAAAAAAAAAAGCTGAAAAATTTTAGGCAGTAAAATTACAACCTTATTTGCATTGGAAAGAGACAGTTTGGGGCATATTCGGAGATGATGACAATGGTTGATTATTTAAGGGATACAATTAAGTGAGTCAATACAAGAAGCATAGAATTTACGACCATAAAATGCATTTTTTACTGGGTTGATTTTTTTAAAGTAACCCAGAAGTTTTGTGTCAAGAGAGAAGATAAGCTACACCATCCTCAAGTTTTTAGGTGAGAACTAAAAGATAAGATGATGTGGGCAGAGGAACAGACCTGGCTTCACCCAGCTGCATTGACCACCGTCCCATGGACAACTAGGTGAAGAGTCTCTATCGCATCTGCAGTAAGAAAAACACCATTTCCTCAGCCTCTAGTAAGATGGAAATGAAGAAAACACTTCTGGAGATAGCACACAAGGGTAGGCCTTCTGGGAACTGAGAATTGAGACACAAAAGAGAAAATGAATGAGGAAGTGGGATGGAGGAAAAGATTGACTTGGGATAGTTACGAACACAGAGGATGCAGAAAGGCGGATGACCCTGCCATGTTAGGGAGCTCCACCCAGAAATCCCTCAGCTGGTAAAGTAGTCGAATGAGACTAAAGTAGAAGTTGATGCTTTCGTGAGTGTCTTTACCTGGAGACATTGGATATTGAGGGCTGTGGCTAGAAAATGCACAAGCTGGGAACACCTAGAAACAAAGGTGTTTCAGATTTCTAACTGGATAATGAGGTTGATACTAGCCCCACTAACTGAACTAAAGAAAGCAAAAGGACTACATTTAGAGGGCAAACTGCTTGCCTTTGTGGAACTCAGTTTCTCCACATTCATGGAATGAGGGCATTGCCCTGGTGCACCCTAACATCCATGCCAGTGCTGAGAACAAGAATTCATCAAGAACATTCCACTTTCAACTAATGGATCTCACCCCCCACAGCCCTCCTGGACCCCTCAACATGCCTCCTCTTTTCCACTACCAAAGCATGTATGAATACAGTAAAACAGAAACTTCTGGAATAGGAATAATGAAGTCTAGTTCAAGGCCATTAGGAGTGCCAAGTATTCTTTTTTTCAGAGGGAGGTCATACCACAGACATTGTCAATCATGTTCCCTTATCATTATGAAGGGAGAAAACTACTCCCACTTGCAACCCCACACGGGTCTTCTCACAGATAGAGGATTCTTTCATTATTAAATAGCAGCAGTCACAGAAAAGCATACATATTTGAAGGTGTTACTATTGGATAGGTCAGTATGCAGAGTAAGATACTGCTGATTAAATTCAGCCTCAGTTCACTGGTCTAAAAAGAAATCCTACACATAAAAAAATTATTAACTTACTTTGGGACTCATTTTTTATAAAAGATGTAGATATTAAGACTGATAGCCATCTAGCATGAATTCCATAAATAAAATATTTTTATTTCAAAAAGTTTAACATTATCATTTTTTTTATTACTTCTACCAAAGTGGAATGAAGAAAAATATATAGCGCTGCGTACTCTTGCAGGGCTTTATTTGAAGTCTTTACTAGGAGATGTTTGGGTAATAGTGGATTTTAGTTGCTCTCTCAAGAAGGAGTTTTGGCTTTAACAAAATATAATCTGTAAGACTTCAAAGTACTTTTAAAAAACATAAATGTTAAATATAAATGAACAATCATATTTGGCTGTCATATACTCTGGTTACCAATACGGATGTCAGGCCTTCCTCTGACACACTTTTTGCTCAACTGATTGTTTTATTTCATAAAAAACGTAATAGCTTCAGTGTTTTCTTCTTCAGTAAACACTGGGTGATATCTGGTTCAATGCTTTTCAGCACAAAATTACGCCAAAGAAAGGCCAGTGTAATAGGTTTGACCTATTATTTTTACCTATTTCTTTCCAATTTCCACAACCCATTGTAGCATCAAGCATCTCTAATGCAGGGTAATTCATTTCTGACTCTACAGCCGACCCCTAACTACACCGAGGTCATTCACTACATTTGATACCCTTATTTTTTTTAACAACCTCTCCTTAAATTTAGATTATGCTACAGCTTAGACAGGGTGTACTATGTGCTAAATCTTCTGATCTTCAAAGAATATGTTTACGCGCTTCGAGTACGGTTTGAAAATGAGAAAAAAAAATCTCTAAAAATGCTATTTCAGCAGACGCCATCCATTCAGTCTATTTATAAGAAACTAGCAGATGAAACTTCATCTCACATCACTATCCAGAGAGATGTCACATGTATAAATAGCACAGTAGCAGTATCTGTTTTATATATCATATAATTGTATACTTGGTCATGTTCAAATCTTTTTATTGCCTAAAAAAGGTGAACTCTATCCAGTATAGTCCTACAGAAGAAACCCTTTCGTTTAGGTATCACACTGAACCCAGAAAGCTTAGTATAAAATGTCAATGACTTACAAACCCATTTGTGTTCCATATGAACACAGAAATTTCCAGATTTTAGTCACAAGAAATTGAGATGACTCACTTAATTATTAGGCTATTCTGGATGTTCCAATCTTGTTCGGCTCACAAAAACAAGAGTGAAACCTCACGACTATAAATCAATTCTCGTTAAACATGTAATGTCCATTAGTGGGAAGTCTTCATTCTAATAAAACTTCCCTTTTGGGCTTGTTCCCACATCAGGGACCATGCCAGAATAAGCAGTTACTGCTTTGAAATCCACATGCCATGTGATACAGGCTACAACTCTGGTCATTTCCGAAAAGTCATAAGGTCTACCTGCCTCAAATTACACAGTGCTTCCATTTATACACCCCAGCCCTGTGCACTCACTGCAATGGTAATTTGTTTTTAAATTTTGCTCAAAGTGTACTTGCCCATGATTTAAACAGCAAGTAGTCCAGGAGGATCTATGGTATAAAGAAGAAGCTTCTGCCCCACAGTCTATATTTTCTCCACCTCTCTCATCAGCTTCTTCCAGCTATAAATGAAAGTCCATAATATGGGAATGATAGCAGTGAAAGCAGTTTACAGTAAGAAGTAAATGAGTTTATACATATATATACTTGGAGGAGTGTCACGAGCATAGGACACACTATGTAAGTGTAATCTGTGATGATAATCACTTTTATAGTCCCAGAGCCAACACTATCAAAAATACAACAGTTATATTCTGTCCTATAACTAGAATTAAGTCATCAAGACCAGAAACTGAGGACTTCCTAGGAAAGGGCATTGTCTTTAGAGAACCATGGGGAGCCAGTGTATGTTTCTAGTTCAGCAGCATACCTATCATGGGCCACTTTTCTACAAGCTGGGTACGGAGGGGTGAACCAGCCCAACACGGTGCTGACATTCTAGTAAGGAAAAACAATAAAGAAACCAACAAATAAACTTTTGAAGAAACACATTCAAAGAATGATTCCTTTTTTTTTTTTTTAAGCCCATGATTACTCAAAATTTGCCAGGATTTTAGTGTGCTTTACATTTACATGGCGCTTCCCTATATGCTTCCTTTCTTTGTTCTTGTTAGAAGTAGGACTTTCTCACCTTGTCCCTAATATCATCCAGTTCACTCATTCTTTCTGTTGGAGCCTCTTCCATTTTTCTTGAAGCCCAGTAATGTCCTAATCTAACGAGGGCTGGTTGTTTCATATTTGAACCATAAAAAAATAAATTTTTTTTTTAGAATTTCAACTTTAGTCTTATGATCTATTTCTCATTATATTCTCAAATGTTTTTCTCCCTGTTAATTGTACCTTTTCTTATGTTGAATCCACCATTTTCTCAGAACCCCACCTCCTGAGATCTTTTTTCTCTTCTCCGATCTGGCCTCCCTTGGTGAGCTACCCTTCAATTGTCACCCTTCAATTTTTCTATCTCCCTTGGATGCCTTGTTTTTTAAAACCCACACTTTTTAAAAAAAATCTTACCCTCTTTTTGCTCCTATGCATTATCAAGTAACTTTCTCGGAGTACATGTCTGAAAACGACTTCATCCTGGCCTCCTGATTGATTATTTATCAAGATATAGAACTCCTGACTAAAAATCTCTTAATGCAGGTTTGAAAGTCAATGTTCCATTGACTTCTAGGATCCAGTGTGCTAACGAGCACAGTGGGAGGAAAACTGGACTTTTTTTTTTTTTCTTTTAGGTCTTAACAAGGTTAATTCTCTCTGTTAAACTTGATATCCAAAAATTTTTAGAAGGCATTGTTACTCTGCTCAACCCTATCTGCAATGTGAAAATCTGTGACCAGTTTTCACTCTGGGAACTTTCTTATATAAGATTTATTCCCATCGGAGTGCCTGGGTGGCTCAGTCAGTTAAGCATCCGACTTCAGTTCAGGTCATGATCTCAGGGTTTGTGAGTTCAAGCCCTACATCGGCTTGCTACTGTCAGCACAGAGCCCTCTTTGGATCCTCTGTCCCCCCGCCCTCCGCCTCTCTCTGCCCCTCCCCCTCTCACTTTCTCTCTCTCTCTCTCTCTCTCTCTCTCTCTCTCCCTCAAAAATAAAACATTTAAAAAAAAGATTTATTCCCATCAACTTTTTTCAGTTACTTATTCCTGAAACTCCTATTTGTTGAACAGTGGACATTCCAGATTGAATTCTATGTCCCTTATCTTTCTCTCACACTTCCAGTCTCTTGTCTTTTCATTCTCCATCCTTACAGACTCCCTAAATTTTAACCTCCAAATCTCCTACTGTAGTTTGTATATCAATAATATTTTTTTCAGGAGCTCTTTCTCCTTATCTGATTATTCACTTTTACAGTATATTATTCCTTTTATGGATGTACTATCTTAAATCTCTGTGAGGAGACCGATGATAACTTTTCTTGTAATTTTCCACGTGTTCTGAACTCCGAATTACCTGTTTCCTTTACAGTCAGTTTTCCTATATTTTTTACAGGTCTTTCTCTAATGTTGAAGACTTTCCTCAGCTATCTTGTGCTTCCGTATTGTTCATTATTTTATAATAATAATGGGGCCTCTGTGTTCATGGGTAAGATTTGCCAACTGGAAAGCTCTACTTTAGAATGAGCAAGTGAGGAGCAGTCTTTGAGTCAATGGCCCCCCATGTCCTACCAAGTGGAAAGCTTTACTTTGCAGCACAACAAACGCTCCAATTGTTTTCTGGGTTATCCTCTCACCCTTCCCCCAAAAAGCATGTTTAATATTTTCAAGTTCACTCTATTTTTCATTTACCTAGTAATAAGTACTGGAGAAAAGTTGGGGGGGGGTGGTCAGTGAAAGGATTTATTAATCTACTTCATAGTCCCTGTGCACAGGGCTCATTCCTCATGGCTATAGTCTTGCTGAGATTCTTTAGTTGAAACCACTGAAGGCTCCCCTGCTCTAGAGGCCATGTGGAATCAGAATATTTTAAACCAGAAAAGGCCTTGAAATTCTGAACCACCGGACCATACACATGATGATTCTCAACATTCTTGAGAAGTTTCATTAGCATCACCCATGTATGGACATTATTGGTCTGAAACAGTTGTAAGGTCTTTCAATGGACTCAATATATTTTTATTGACATGGTGTTCATTGTAAGCCAACTCCTCTCATTAAGAAATGTGAACAAGATAATTTAGTCCAAATAGTTCCCTCAGTATGAGCTCATATGGGTTCAACATGAGCCAAATAAGAAAAAGTGAGAGAGAAAAGAAAACACAAGACTAGAAGGTAGGAGATCTGGGTGTGGATCCTAGTTCTACCTCTAATCAGCTATGAGACCTTAAATAAGTTGATTCACCTTCCTGGACCTTTTCTGTAAAATAAGAACCTCTCATGAGAATAAGCAGCATAATGAAATACTAAGTCATGGCCCGAGATAATGTGTCAGAATGATTTAAATTTGTGTATATATTAAACCTACAAAATACTCTTGTTTTATATACCAGAAGTGGAGGAGGAAAGAAATCAAGTTGTTATACAATGAATAGAGTATATGGAGACACAAGAACCAGCTGGAACTCAATACAGACATCAGTCCCTTGACACAGTGGAGTATATACTGAATGAATGAACAAGTGGAAAGAAATATATGTTTAGAGCAGTGAAACTCTTAAAAGATGAATGTTGCTGACATTTGTAAAGAGTAAAAAGTCATGACATCATAACAGAGTGTCCCCCGGCGAGTTCACTGTTAAAAGTGTTACTCCTCCCTAAGACAGGTTGGAGATTTCCAATAACATTTGTCTGTGCCTCTGACTGTCAAAGGAATTTATTGTGCATTTACACAAGGAAGAAAGAAAAATTAGAAGAGAGACCAATCCTCATACTTTTTTAACATGAGAAGTATCCCCAGCAGAGTTACTGGGGAAACAAAAGTTCCCCTTAAATAATTTCAGGGTCTTTCCATCGATGTATTGAATAGTCAATAGCAGTTTGCTTTTCCTTGGCACATCATGAACTGACTAGAGCAAGAAAGATATCAAACAAGAAAAGGCAAAGGCTTAATCTAGCATAATAATCTGTCTTTGCATTCAGACATTCCCTTCATTTCAGAAAACAAATGTTGATAGTTCCTACCAAGCTTATTTCTTTTCTTTTTTTTTAATGTTTACTTATCCTTGAAAGAGAGACAGAGCGCGAGCAAGGGATGGGCAGAGAGAGAGGGAGACACAGAATCCGAAGCAGGCTCCATGCTCTGAGCTTCAGCACAGAGCCCGACACAGGGCTCAAACTCATGAACCGCGAGATCATGACCTGAGCCGAAGTCAGATGCTTAACCAACTGAGCCACCCAGGCGCCCCTACCTACCCTATTTCTGATCAGTCGTGAGGAATCAGAATTGTGGAAACCTCTTAATTTAATTCAAGTGCTAAGAATCCTCATGTGTTCAGTGATAACACTAGCCCCTCTGGGATAGGGACAAAGCAGTGATGGTGGGGAAGGACAGGAGTGAAAGAAGTGATAGTGCTGTCCTTGCATCCAGAAAATATAAAATTCCTTGAAGGCAAGGAAGACAAAACATTGAAGGGGCTGAACAATGAAAACACCTGATGATGACACTCAGCAACTAGGAAGCCACCTCAGTGGACAACATGAACAAAGGGCCAAGGATAGAGAAGGAAGAGATTGGTGTAGACTGGGGAATCAGGGTGACCTCCAGGAAGGAGAGAAAATTAACAGCATGCAGGGCAATAGTCTAGAAATACGGGAAGGAGTGGGGAGGAATCTTGAGTTGGTAAACTCAGCAACCAGCACTCAAGGAACAAAACTACAAAGAGGTTAGTAAAGTGACAACGAGGAAGTGGACCACAAGGTGTCTCAAGTTGTTCGAGGAATGCTCTCGTGGCATATTTAGTATCCACCATGGCCTTCTAGACCACTGCCCTGAGCTCTGACCCCACAGTGCATTTGTGAGGATAACAGGAAGAGCTAAAAGAGAAGAATAGAAAAGAAAAAGAAGGACTTTATTCCCCAACTTTAATATCCTCCATTTTGAAATTTATCAATCAATATATTTGAGTGTTTATTTTTGCCATGAGGTTACATTAACTTGCTCGGCTGCCACCACAAAATAGGACAGACTGGGTGACTTAAACAACAGAAACTTATTTTGTTACAGTTCTGGGGGTTGAAGTCCAAGATCAACTTGTCGGCACACCCTGGTTTCTCCTGAGGTCTCTCTCCTTGGGTTGCAGATGGCTGCCTTCTTGCTGTGTCCTCAAATGGTCTTGCCTCTGTGCACACATCCGTAGTATCTCTATGTGTGTCCAAATTTCCTCCTCATATAAGGATACCGGTCTGATTGAATTAAAGCCCACCCTAAAGGCCTCATTTTGACTTAACAAGCTCTTTAAAAACCCAATCTCCAAATATAGTCACATTCTAAGGTACTAGGGGTTAGGGCTCCCACATATGAATTGGAGGGAAAAAATCTCAGCCAATGACATGTATTTTATATGTTTTTTAGGCAAAAGAGAAATGACACTGATAACTATATACAGTACTTTAAACACAGCATGATACATTGGACATTGTTGTAAATGTGAAATGTAATTTAAAAATACCGGGGCGCCTGGATGGCTCAGTCGGTTAAGCGTTGGGCTTCGGCTCAGGTCATGATCTCCCAGTTCATGGGTTGGAGCCCCGCATCGGGCTCTGTGCTGACAGCTCAGAGCCTGCTTCGGATTCTGTGTCTTCCTCTCTCTCTGCCCCTCCCCTAATCGCACTCTGTCTCTCTCTCTTTCTCTCTCTCAAAAATAAACATTAAAAAAAAATTAAAAACACAGATTTTGGGGGCACCTGGGTGACTCAGTCACTTAAGTGTCCAACTTCAGCTCAGGTCATGATCTCACAGTTTGTGAGTTTGAGTCTCTTGTCGAGCTGTGTGCTGACAGCTGAGAGCCTGGAGCCTGCTTCAGATTCTGTGTCTCCCTCTCTCTCTGCCCCTCCCCCACTAGTGATCTGTCTTTCTCTCTCTCAAAAATAAGCAAACATTAAACAAAATAAAAAATACAGATTTATACAAAAGTACAGATAAATACCTTATAATTTGAACAATTAAACTCCGAAATCTCGCCAGACAGGGGAGTCGCAAATTTAGACCAGGAAATGATAATGTCGACCTTCGATTACCCGCCCACTGAAAAGAACCTGCTTGGAAGTAAGGCTTGAGGAATCTAAGGAGTGATGGAATTCTCCCTGGGTTCCCTGAAGCAATGTGTGAGGAACTTCTAGTCGTGTTTGTCCCTCCCTGTCCTCAGGGGGCTTATAGATTAGTGGGGCTACAGACAATTACCATAAAATTTTTGTTTTCATGGCTGGATGTCAAACTGAAGAGAACACATTGGCAAAGGAGAACCCACATGTCCTTGAAAGTCTAAGAAGGTCTTCCAAAGAAGTTGGAGCCAAACCTTGTGGGATGGTCAGTGTGTCAGGTGAACCTGAGAGAGGAGGTATTTCATGCAGATGAGTTTATGCAAAACCAGAATCATGAAGAATACAGACAGACCCCATGCAGAGATTCACCTAAAAAGGGAATAAGACACTTCTATAATTCATAGAAGGAAAAACAGAAAATATGAAAAACGATCTGGTCAAGTTTTGGGAAAGAATGGACGGGAAATGAGAGGAAGTTATGCCTAAGGACCCCCATTTTCTCAATTTTCTTCTTAAACCACATGAGCTGTTGGCACGATATAAGCATCACACTTTGAATGTTCACTTTTAAAACTGCATAGTGCTTCACGGGACAGTTTAGCATCAAATACAGACACCCTCAGAAGAAAGGAAATAAGATGGACTGGGCAGAGGATAGGTTTGAAAAGTCACCTGGAGACAAAGGCAAAAAGTTTAAATGAGGCAGATAACAAGGGCTCTGCCCATCAACACAGCTCAGTTGTAAGTGCAAACAGGCATTATTTGATCAAAAAAAAAAGGCATCGTATCGAGAATTCTTTCAATTAACCTCCTTATAATTTACAATGAGAATTAGTCAAAGTACTAACAATCTTACAGGAGAGATAAAACATGAACCAAAAATACTGGTGTGCAAATTGGAATATGATACGCACCTAAAAGATAAGTAATGTTCAATCCTCATAAAAGCAATCAAAGTAAAGTTAATCCTATCTAGGGATCAGATCATGTGCCAAAAAAACAAACAAAACAAAACAAAACTTCATAGAAAGTATAAGGGGTTTGGAAAGGGCATCATGGATCTCCATTGAGTTGGTAAGGTCAAGACCTGGTAATATGAGAGAGGAAAGCCACCAGCAACAAAAGGGACTATGACACGGAGGCATCTGTACCCTTCAGAACAGTCTTCAAGGCTGAGTGAACTTGACCAGTATTAAGAGGCCAATCAAGTCATCTGACTGGAAAGCAAGGGTGACTGAGGAAGCCATATGGACAACTGAACCTAAGGCCAAGGCAGCCACTGGTCAAGGAAGGCAGGGAGCTGAGGCAATCATGGTGATAATTAGGGTTGACACGCAGCAAAATAAGAAAAAAGCTAGTTGGTGTAGTAGTTGGCTAAAGCTGCCATAATAAGTCCCACAGTCCAAGTGCCTTAAACAACAAAAGTTTACTTTCCCACAATTCTGGAGGCAGGAAGGCTGAAATCAAGGCATTGGCAGAGTTGATTTCTTCTGAGACCTCTCTCCTCGGCTTGTAGATGGCCATCCTCAACCTGTCTCCCTTCACATCCTCTTGCCTCTCTGTGTGACTGTGTGTTCAAATTTTCTCTTCTTATACGGACATTGGTTATATTGGATTAGGTTCCCTCCTAATAGCTTCATTTTAAGGTAATCATTTCTCGAAAGATGATCTTCAAATCCAGTCACATTCTGAAGTACTTGGTGTTAGAACTTCAACATATGACTTGGGAGAGGCAGGAACACCTCAGCCCATAACAGTTGGTAATTATAGGATTCTTTTAAAAATGCAGCAGGTAATCAATCTTCCTGGTCAAAATTTAGTCGCAGACATTCTTGCCTAGCTTTGGAAAATAGAGCAATATTCAGATGATCTTCTCCGCCATAGAAAGGTATCACCCTCGCTCGGTTGAAGAACTAGAATGTGAAGTACAACTTTTGGTTGTGGGCTCTTTTTTATATTAGAGCTGAGAATTTTATTATCACCCAATCATTTTACCTCAAATAAAAACATAGAACAGAGAAGCGGAAAATGCTTTTTTAAAAAATGGACAAATTTCAATAATCTGTGGCTTTGGCTACTTCCCAGCTTCACTTTTCTTACTATTTATTAGCTAAATAAGCCTACTTAGGATTTAAAGTCAAAAAGAGAAGGCAAAATTGCCATGTTCTCTTCACTTACGATTTTCAATATTTTAAAAAGAGCTTAAAGACCTTTTATTTTATACAATTGCCCATAATTGTCTTTATGGTCTTATTGGTATTAATTTCATACAGCTCATTTAGAATGTCAGGCCATATACGCAACATAGTAATAAAGTCATTATTACTGCATAGAGATATAATTATAAGTAATTTTGATTCTCTCATTTTTGTCCTCTTACCTTCTTCTCATTTCTGCCCACATTTTATAAGAATGAAGATGAGTTTGGTGACCTTTTGCTAAAGAACATTTACTACGAAGAAGCTGATGATTTCATCCTGATCAGGGTCCGGGAAACTTTTATTTTCTAGCACTTTTAGCGCCTTCAGAGTAAGTCTGATTATAATATCACTGAATTACAAATAAACTTCTAAATTCAGAAGATGATGCTAAGGCTACAAAACAGTAAATAATTCAAATAATATATTTGAATTTTAGCCATAATTCAATATAACGTTTTTTCCTTTATTAACAATATACTAGAGAAATAATTATTTAAAAGTAAAAGAACATAGGAATAAGAGGAAAAAAAAAATTTCTCATTTTTTGTCCAAGATGGGATGACATACATCATTAAATATCCTACAATAAAGTTTCTTGGAATTAGGTCAGCAATTTAAAGTATGTAGTAAATGGAATCTATGCCCACTAAGGCAATTTGCATATTTCTACAGGCTTCATTAGACATAATTTTGAAGGACTTTATGAATCTATTAGTTCTTACATAAGAGAGCACACTATTTGGCCCTGGTAAGGATAAGTACATTTTGGCAAATGTTTTGAGTTCCAAACGTATAGGGGAAAAGGCAAAAAGAAATGGAAGATCCTATTTCCAGGCCTTGTGCTGGGGAGGGGGTAGAGTAACACCCCCTTCTAGGTAGCCGGACTAGAACCTGTGATCTAAAGGGGAAAAACCCAACCAATTTCAGAGCTTGTACCATGAGGGATGAAATGAGATGAGTGGAATGTACTTAGTGCTGACCATGCCTTTGTTTTGGGAAAGACACAGGTGTAGACACAGAATTATGCCAATGTAAAACAAAAAACATATTGTACAGTGGAAACTTAGAGAATCTGGGGCTTTGAGGAACTAAGTGGGTCTGCGAAAGATGATTATATAATAGGCAAGATTTGTATCTCTGAACACGATCTTCTAATTGGAAAAATATTGCTTGCCAACCATCACTCCCTCTTAGGCGCAAGGGTATGTTGTATTTCAGCTGCCTGCTCATAGCTTAAGCAGAGCCTGAGAACATTCAGATGGCAGAAAACCCTAGAAAAAGAACTAGACCTGTCATGACAAAGCTCACCCAGGAAGTCCAACCCACGGCAGTACATAAAAATGAAATCTGCAGATATTCAGAAATGTCTACATTAAAGGACCTTTTCTTTTTGTAATTTAGAAGAAGACATGAGGAAGAGGTTTAGAATTGCAGGACTACAGCTGTCTGGAGAATGACTGTGTTATTTGGGGAAAAGTGAAAACCACAACCCTATGAATAGAGGGTGGGATCTGTAGGAACTGGACATACTCACTGTCAGTCACCTTTGGAGTTTCAAACAGCAAGACTTGGAGGGTGGGACTAAACTGGGAAGAGGGGAACTCCATACTCTTCCTTGGTATTGTTCTCTTAGGACTGGACCCGAAGGAATCTACCTCAAGGGTAGACATAAATAGTGGAGGAAATATACCTCTAAAAGATGAAAGCAGGCAGGGAGATGCTGGCAAAAGCATACCCTGTGGTCAAGCAGGGCAACATGATTTGCCTGAGCAGGGAAGCAGCTTCAGCTGGAAGGGCTGAACAAGACTATAACCTATGAGAGTCACCATTGCTAGTGGCCAATGAGAATTTGGTCTGGGTGGTGATCTTCCCCTGGGCCATCTCTGACCTCGTGCTGCAGGTAATGACTGGAAATCCAAGGTGATAAAGAGAAGAGCAGGGCCCTCTGAGACTAGCAGAAAGGGCAGCATGATAGCAGCAGGACTCAGCTGCCCAAACAAGCAGCTACTTGGAATGCAGGCTCCAATCATGGCGACAGTGAGGACTGGGGTCCCAGGAAAACCTGAAGTCAGCTTTCTACAGCAGAGCAAAGAGCCAGCCAGTGCCCAGCCTGACATCAGCGGTTCATGGAGGCACTGTCCTGGAAAAATATTAGCCAAAGGAGGTTATCTTGAAGAATCCAGAAAGGAGAGAGAGTTCGCCTAGTACAGTTTTCCAGGCAAAGGGAGCAATTGTATTTGAATTTAACTTACACGTGACATCCCGTGTATCCCCCATGCTGGTGAGACCCCGGGGAAACATCTGTATTACATTTCAAATAAACACAACTCCCATGAAGCTAGAAATTAGGGTTATTCTAATTTCATCGGTAGGAAATTTAAAGATTGTGATATTTCCTCAAACTAAAAAGGGTAATACCCCAAATTAGAGCCCAAAGCTGCTAATATTCACAGCGACGCTAAGACACTAGCCGCAATGTTGTCTCAGACAGCGAACACCCAGCAGGCACACTACATCAAATTGTGGAAGCACAGTGATCAACGTCAATTCGGATTCTATGAATGAGCCCCTAGATTTTACCATGCCTTTCTGTCAGGGTTTATTATCTGTTAAGGGGTTTAAATTGACAACAGAAAAATATTTCTGTGAAATCCGGTAATACACAGTGGTTAACCATAGCCGAATTTTATAAACTGTGATTTGTCAAATAATTCATGCTTTTCCCCAAACACAAGCCCTGCATTATTCTGACAGCAAAAAGAGTCTACCTAGCACCTATAATTTACCATTGAACCTACCGCATATCTGCTTTATCTGGCTTCTTAGAGGGTTAGGAATTTAAGCCCCCAAACCACTTTGTAATAGAAAATGTAAAGTCTTCAAGCTAAAAGGACTGGAAATATCATTTCCCTGGACTTCAAATGCGACCATACATGCCAGCTCAGGCTGAGCAGAGAACACTGACTGTACTCTTTAGTAGACACATCTAAGAAATGAAATTATACAAGAGAGAAAGTAACAATCAATCAAATTAACAATTATTGAGTGGCAAGCTCTCTTCTCAATATGCTCAATTTACATTAGTAACTGTTAAAATGGCTGCTAGTAGCTCACTTAGTCCTTAAAAATAATGAGACCGATAGTGTTGTCATAGGGGTTAAGTTCTCTGTCCAAGATCGCACAGCCAAATGGTAGAGTTGGTATTTAAAACCAGTGTCTTTAACACCGACATCACTGTTCTTTTTACAATATCACGCTTCTTCCATCTGTAACCTTTCTGGTACTTAACCACGGCTTCTGTCAGGAAATTTTTTATTCTATTCTAAATCTCATTCATTTAAGCCTGTTTACTTGAAATCTTTTCTCATAAAGTTTTGAAACAGCTGGTCACTGTCCTTGGTTTCAGAACTCCCTCACATACAGTACTCGGAGATAATTAAATCCCCCATCAGCAATTTCTTCTTTTGGCTGAATAAGCCCTTTCCAATGTTTCCTTAAAAAGATTTCTGCACCCTTAAATATCTTGCAGCATCCCCATATCGTGTTTTACAGCTGGAACACTGGCACATGTGTTTTGGGGAGTCATTTATAACCCTGAGGACCAACCCTTCCCCCATTGCCATCATGTTCCTTAACCAAATGTCTTCTATTTAATGCTTAAGCAGCTTGGTTCTCCCTGCTAAGCATTTTGTCCTCCTTGAGTTTCCTTATGTTTGCCGTGACCATTTTCTCCAATTCGCCAAGAAGCTGCTTCTGTTTTCTAAGGAGCACGGCAGATCATTTGCCATCCTGGCAAAATCCTTACCTCTTCTGTTTCAGTGTATGTATCTGCTTGAGAAGCACCTGTTACAAGCTAAATGGTGCTCCCCCATCCATAGGTTAAAGTCCCAACCACCAGTTCCTCAGAATGTGACTGTGTTTGGTTGGAATTAGGGCATTTAAAGGTATTTAAGTTTAAATGAAGTCATTGGGGTGGACTCTGATGCAATGGGACTGAGGTTGTTATAAAAAGAGACTGTGGGGGCTCCTGGGTAGCTCAGTCGGTGAAGCATCTGCCATCTGCCTTTGGCTTAGGACATGATCTCATGGTGCGTGAGTTCAAGCCCCACATCAGGCTCTCTGCTGTCCTTGCAGTGCCTGCTTTAGATCCTCTGTACCCCTCTCTGCTCCTCCCCAACTTGCCTGCTCTCTCTCTCAAAAAAAAAAAAAAAAAAAAAACTAAACTAAAAAATAAGATTAGAACACAGACACACGCACAGAATTAGGACCATCTGAATGCACCATAAAAAGACCAGTCACCTACAAGTCAAGGAGAGAGGCCTCAAAAGATACCAGTCCTGACAACACCTTGATCTCAGACTTCTAGCCTCCAGAATGGTGAGAAAATAAATCTCTGGGGTTAAAGCCATTCAGTCTGTGGTCCTTACTATGGCAGCCGAAGAAACTACTATAGCTCCCTGTAATGCCTCATCTCACTAACCATGTGATTAATTATGTAAAGAATTCCACACTAGGTACCTGGGTGGCTTAGTTAGTTTAGGCATCCGACTTCAGCTCAGGTCAAGATCTTATGGTTCATGGGTTCGAGCCCAGCGTCGGGCTCTGTACTGACATCTCAGAGCCTGGAGACTGCTTCGGATTTTGTGTCTCCCTCTCTCTCTGCTCCTCCCCCCACTCATGCTCTCTCTCTCTCTCTCTCTCTCAAAAATAAATAAACTTAAAAAAATTAAAAAAAAAAAAGGATTCCACACAAACTGAAAATCCCCTAATACTGAAAAGTCACATCACTTCCGTGGTATTCGTGTCAAAAATGAGCCAACTCTATCCATAAGTAGGCATTAGATGATTCCTGAATCGTAAAGCACGCTACAAAATAACTGACCAGTACTCTTCAGAGGGTCAAAGGCATCAAAGCAAGGAAAGAGCAAGAACAGCCACAGAATGGAGGAAACTAAGGAAATATGAAAACTAAATGCAATAGGAGATTCTGGATTGAATCCTGGGCCAAAGAGTATTAGTGGAAACCCGGTGATTTCACAATAAGGTCTATTCTTAATTAATAACATTGTACCAACTTTGATATTTCAGTTTTGATAAAAGTATTATTGTTATGCAAAATGTTGACATTAGGGAAACCCAGGCAAAGCATACATGGAAAATCTCAGTTTTACCTTTGCGATACTTTTGAAATCCCAAATTATTTCCGAAAAAACCCTAGAATAACAAATATATAGCAATAAATATATCATAATATAAATACATATTATAAAAATTATATATTCTAAATACATATAAAACAATAGATATAACAAAAATTTAAATAAAATAAATGCACCAATAAATAACCACTGGGAGAGGAAAAAAACCTTTAAACACTAAAGTATTCTCTAAAATAAACTCTATTAAAGAAAGCAGGGGAGAAAGAAAGAGAGACTATTCATTGAGATCTACTGGATGATAGATCCAAGCACTTAATCCTCACAACACTGTCATCCATAAAATGTGACAGCGGATGAAACAAGCTCAAAAATATTTAAGTAACTCATTCAAGGTCACATAACAAGTATGAGGCCTGAATTTCAGACCCAAGTCCATTTAAATCCAATGCACACGCTAGTTCTACTGGCCTCCCCACCAACTTAACATTCATTTAGTTGTATCTGTTCTGCCTTTGGGGTTCCCTTCCTTGGCCACACATTGGAATCACCTGGGGGGCTTTAAAAACACCCCGATCCCAACCTAGAAAACTCTGATGTCATCGTTTTGGGGTTCAACCTGATCTCAGGATTTTAAAAAATCTCCCCAGATGATTGAATATGAAGAGAACAACTGTACTAGCTTATCAATGTGTGGGGTCACACAGAACAGAACTCAAACCTTCCCAAAGACAGAGCAATCCTATCTATCATTTCGCTGGGAGTGAGAACGTATCATCAAAATCAATTCAATTTCACCAGTGCAACACATTCTTTATGGGAACAACGAGAGAAGTGGAAATTCTTCAGGAGAACAGGAGAACAGGGACCAGCTGTAGAAGGGTGCCATCAGCTAATTGCGTATGTGCCAAGAATTTAGAGGCAGTTGATTTGAGAGATAAATCTCTGAACTCTTTCAGTACAGAGAAGAACGTAGCAATCTTTTGACGGGTTGAAGTCAAATGACTTAGTGTCTTTGATTTTAATTTCCTCTGGTCCCTTTAAAATGGCAAAGGAAAACCATCAAGCTATGTAAGACTCTAATTGAAAATAAACATTTTCCTACTTTTGAGTGGAATTGAAGCTGGGAAAAAACTGAATAGCTTCAAGGTGAGGAATGAAACAGCACCATCAAGAAGGCTGCAGTGAGAGGATTTGAAAACCATTCCGTTTGCTGAATTGTGAGCCGTGCAAGCACTTACAGACAATTACAACCCTAGAAAACAAATAAAAAGTGGGTAAGTAGGCACTTTGATACTTCTTCCTAATTATAGGGTTTACGAGCTGGATTCTAAAAACACAAATAGAGGCAATGCAAACAATAGTAACCCTGAAATGAGGTTATGAACTTATTAGCTTTACATAATTACACAGCTGTGACAGGTTGACGAGACCCCTCCCTGAGGCACAGTGCCTCCTTGCCGCTGGGTCTTGGAGTAAGGGTACCACCTTTGTGCTTTAGATTTTGAAAAAAATGCAACTTAGGTGGAGGCATGTGGAACTGCCAATATTTGGCCTACGAAACGGCAAGTCCATATTTTGAGTGACAATATGAAGATCTCCTTCATCTCCCTTGGGTTTCTCAGGGGCACAGACTTCTTTTCCTAGAGCCTTTGAAACATCCATAGCACCAACCACAGAGCTGCGAATAATAGAGCAAGCTTAGTAAAGGCATATACAATAAAAGAAGAAAGTCACCTACCTATAGAGAAAAGCTGTATTTTCTAATATCTAATGAATCGAGAAGCCCCTGGAAACCACCATCTGTGATATATATACCAAATAACATTTCATTCTGGTAATTGGCCCAGATACCAAATTGTACCTGCAAATCGGCTGACTGGGGCTTTTAGAGAATGATTATTTACTGTCCCTCTTGATTTATTTGTAGAGGGCTTTGGAAATTCAGTGGGGTTAGGAGCCTTTCACTGCATTTAGACACACATACACGCACACAAAGAAGGCTTATAATTAACTGTTTTACATACCCATGATTCACAAATGCTTGTGATTAATCTTCCATGTTTTTAGATATAAGGGAAAAAAACTAGGCAAAGAGCAATCGCCAAGAAAGGCATAAACTAATTCTTAATTGTCTAACATTTGTTTTAGTAATGAAAACCTGTTTGTGAATTCCCATGTCACACACACACACACATTTTGCCTTTGAAAAGCCAAATATGGACTTGGCAGATTTTTCTCATATATGCCAAAGAGAGATGTCTATAGAAAGTTTCATTCCAAAGAAAAACTGCTAAGTTCTTCAAGGCTCCAGGCAGCAAACTGCAAGATATAATAATAAAAGCTCACGTTTATTGAGTGCTCGCCATGTTTGCTGTTCTAGTGATTTAAACATATTAGCTATTTACTCTTCACAATGATCTTAAGAGGCTGGTACCATGTTTATTCCATTTAGCAAAGAAATGAGAGGCTTCAATAGGTCATTTTCCCACAGACACATGCTTCTTAAAAGGCAGCCTGAGCTCTGTCTTATGGGGCCTCTTGCCTGAGCAGGTACTCAGACTCACGATTCTCCTGCCTCACATGGATAGCCCACACCAGCCAAACTACAATGCAACCATAATAATATTCCAGAAGTACATAACCCCATTGTACGTTATTTTGATTTGTATAGTAGGTTATTAGCAGCTATCTTGAGTGTTGCTCAATGAAAACAAAGAGGCATCATCTCCCATACAGGCATGCATTATAAGTTTGTTTTATTATGTTTATCACTTCAGGGTTTATTTCAAGTTCATTATGTAAAAGAATGTTTGTCAAAAAAAAAAAAAAAAACACGAGGATATGCCCACTGAATGTATATTGCATTTCTAAGTGAAGTGCTAGCAAAAGATGTTAGAGAGTTTATAATTCTTTTAATTTATTGAACAGCTTTACTGTTTTCAGTTTGGAAACTAATTAATTGAAACCATTTACAGGTATAATCATTAAACAAGAATTGGTTGGACCCACGTTTTATCAAAACAAGATGTCTTCGTTTTAATTGGAAAGATTCCACTGCTAGAATTCATTTGTTGGGGAATGTCCGCAGTGGGGAAAAAAATGTATCTCTAATAAATTTAGTCATTGTAATTGGATTTCATAACATGGATCTTGCTGAAGAATGATGATGTTACATAGGAAACATACACTTGTAATATGAATATGACTGGTCTCTGTGGTCGGTTTTTTATTTATTTATTGAGAGAGTGGGAGAGAGACAGAGAAGGTGAGTGGGGTTGGAGAAGAGAGAGAGGGAGAGAATCCCAAGCAGGCTCCACACTGTCAGCACAGAGCCCGACCCGGGGCTCCATCTTACAGACTGATATCAGATCATGACCTGAGCAGAAATCAAGAGACTGTGGCTTAACCCACTGAGCCACCCAGGTGCCCCCCCTATGGTAGTTTTGAATCCAGTCTTCATGAAGTGTAAAACTGGGATAACAGGCTTAAAGTATTGAAGGCATGTGAATAATTCAGATTTTTGCAGCCAAGATACAATCGCATGCTTGGGGAACGAAGTAAGTTTGGAAACCCACAGGTTGTGTTACTGTGCGGTTACATGGAGTACTACAGTAGCTTCCTAATTGGCCTCCCTAATTTCATGTTATTCACTCCCTGTAGTCTATTCTCAACACAGCAACCCGTAAGGCGAATTAGATTAGTTTTCTGAAGTGTATCATAGTGGGTAGAATCAAATATAAAATCCTCACAGTGGCCAACAAGGTCCAACCTTCATTCTGCTCCAACCACACTGGCCTCACACCGGTCATGTGAACCCCCATCAAAGAGCCTCTGCACCATGGTTCCTTCTGCCTGCAGTGAAGACTTTCAAGTGGATGGTATTCTCACTTCATCCAAATGTTACCTCCCAAGGGGCCTTGGCCGTCCACCCCATCTCAGACTCACCCTTTTCCTACCCCAGCATTCTCTTCAGGCAACTGACCCATTTTGTTTCTCACTTGCTTTTCATTCCCTTGAGAGCATGTACCATTTGTTTATTTGTTTGTTTCCTGTCCTCCCTGCTAGAAAATAAATTCACTGAGGGCAGGGACTTATTTTTTTGGACCCAGGACCAAGAAGAGTGCTAGGCACATAACAGACATTCTCTAAACGTTTTTGGAATGAATGAATGAATCTGAAAAACTGAGTGACTGGCTATGAATGAACAGCCCATTTTGATTTAAGTTGAAATATCAGAATTAGAATGAAGATGGAACCTTCATCCTTAAAGAAAGCAGGATTTGCAGATTTCATGGGTTCTATTTGGAGGACCACTTTTCCCAAATCCAATAATCCTTGGGGAAAATATATGGAGTCCTGAAAAATAAGAAAGTAAAAATTGTTGCATTTTCTCTATTGTCCACTGAAGATTTTTATTTCAATTATATATTTATTTCATTTTAGTGCTTTTTTATTTTTTTTTAATTTTTTTTTTTTTGCAACGTTTATTTATTTTTGGGACAGAGAGAGACAGAGCATGAACGGGGGAGGGGCAGAGAGAGAGGGAGACACAGAATCGGAAACAGGCTCCAGGCTCTGAGCCATCAGCCCAGAGCCTGACACGGGGCTCGAACTCACGGACCGCGAGATCGTGACCTGGCTGAAGTCAGACGCTTAACTGACTGCGCCAGCCAGGCGCCCCTTTAGTGCTTTTTTAAAGTTTATTTATTTGAGAGAGAGTGCATGAGAGTGTTATTTTTTTAGCTATTTATTTATTTTGAGAGACAGCACATGAGCAGGGGAGTGGCAGAGGAAGAGGGAGAGAGAGAATCCCAAGCAGGCTTTGCACGGTCACCATAGAGCTCGACTCAGGGCTCGATCTCATGAACCATGAGAGCATGGCATAAGCTTGAATCCAGAGTGGACACTAACCAACTGAATCACACAGGCATCAGTTTACTGTTTACTTAATGAACAGTTCTGTTTACTTTTACATATGCATGCCTCCTTTATTTTTTTAGTTTATTTATTTATTTTGAAAGAGAGAGAGCACAAGCAGGGGTGGGGCACAGAGAGAGAGAGAGAGAGAGAGAGAGAGAGAGAGAGATGAAGACAGAGAATCTCTCCACACTGTCAGCCCAGAGCCCAACGCAGGGCTCGAACTCACAAACCATGAGATCATGACCTGAGCCCAAACCAAGAGTCAGACACTTAACTGAGCCACCCAGTCACTCTTAAATATACATGCCTCCTTTAATGTTCACATTACAAGTATATTACTTACAATGTTATGATAGTATTATATAAGTTAGGTGGGAGGACTAGATGCTTTAAAAAGCAAATAAAAAAGAGAAACCATGTTTTAAAAGTAAAAGATAAATGGGAGTATTTTTTGTTATTACTTCTTGCTAGTTTGTTATTTTGTATCCTATCACATTTCTTGTTCTCTTGCATTTAATTCTAAGAGTAAATACATACCTCATTTTAAGAATAGGAAGGAAGGAGGTGGGGTGGATTCCCAGATAAGGGCTCTAAGAGAATTAGTTCTAGTGTGACTCATATAACATGAAGCCATTATATCTTTGTCCCTATGGAGATGCATCACACAGTGACAAGAGCTCCTTGATCCTCCTCAACATGTCCTGGAATCATGATACACCTTCCACCATAGTTTGTTCTAGACCCCAGTCTCCTTTAGAACATCCTGCCCAGTCTGTGAGGATGTATACGTGCCCTCCATAATGTCAAGGGACTTGCCAATCCCTGATTTCCTGATAAATATTATCCTCTGTTTTCTAGAACATTGCTTGGAGGACCTTTAAGCTACCATAAAACCCAAATTTCAATACTAAAAAGGATATTGTTGCTTTGCAGAGATGTCTGCCAAAGTACAAAATATGTGACAAAGAGAGAGAACACTACAGACCAAACTACATGTGCTGCAGAACCCACTCGACTCAGAATAGTGCAGTGGGCTCACACACGGCTGAGAGAGTTTGCAGTATATGTGCTAATGCATTCTGGCCAAGAGCGTTCGGCACAGTCTGCCATAGCACTCACTGGCTGAAAGTGCACGGCAAAGAGTATATATACAGGGATCTGTAATTTTGTTTTAATTACAAAAACACTTCTATGATAAATAGTGCTAAAACGAATCATTATTACGCAGGGAAGCACGGAACATGCCATATATTCAGGAGGAGGTGATAATTATTTCACGAATGATAAAACAATTATGTAAAGATATGAAAAGCTGAATTGTGGAGAAAATGAGCCAAGGCACGAAAACATGCATTCATTTAATAAACATTTACTTATCTATGTGCCAGAGGGGGGCACTCAACCAATACCCAAATTTATAAACTAGACATACAACAACGAGAAGACATTGTTCCTTGACCTCAAAGAGCTTACAATCTACTATGGAATAATACATACATAAATAAGCAATATGTTGACTGTTTACTAGAGCTTTTGCAAAATTCTACGGGGTTTTTGTCGGTCTTTTTGGAGAAAGAGGTGGAAGACGTGAATCCTCCCTGTTTTGTCAGGAGCACCTTTACTAAAGATTACTAGAACAGAACCTAAGGAGATGATTGGGTGAATCAAGCAAAGAGGGCTTCCTAGATATAAGGAACAGCATGTGCCAAGGTGAGAAGGAAAGTGGCACATTCAGGTGACTGTAGGTCATTGTGAGTAGCAGAGGTCAGATCATAAAGGGCCTTCTATACCATGCTAAGAAGGAGCTTGGTCTTCATCTTGAGTAAAATGGAAAGTAAAATGGAAATATTTTAAATAAGGGAGTATTACGATCAGATTTTCAATCCAACTATAACAGACTGTAAAACAGTCCTGTCCTTTTCCCTTCCTTGAGAAATTGAGGCATTGACAATACCCTAAAAGTTCTCCATAGAGGGGAGACAAAACCATGAATGAATGAATGAATGAATGAATGACTTAATATTTTACTAATCTCTGTTCTATGTGTTATGCTAAAGCAATCCTACACAAGGAGTATTTCTGTGCAACAACTAAAAAAATGGGGTTTTAATAATTCAATAGTAATCAATATTAACGTTTGTTACTAGCTTTCTTATGCAACTCTGATTTCCGCCATGAATAACTTCCAGTGGAGTCAACATAATGGAGTCTAGAAATTCTCAATAAAGGAGAAAAATAAAGGTTAAGAGGCATAGAAAGTGGGGTAGAAAAGAAAGCCAAACTGCGGCTAAGAGAACCAAGATTCGAAACACATTCTCATTCCCTAATGGGGTGAATCTCAGTTCACACTCTCTCAATTTTCCTCCTTCCAGACAAAGTGGGAATAACTATACTACTCCCTGACTATGCAGAACTGTTTCCCAAACCAAATGAAAAACATGCTTATCAGTGAAAAGCACAAAATATCTAGGTTATGAAAACCTCATCTATCAGTGTGCATAACATAAGTGCAAACATGGGCACTACTGTGATAAAAGTCATAAATCCAATACTAGTACATATTTGACCATCGATTATGAGATGGTTTTAAAATTTAGAAAGTGTATTTGTTGATCTAAAGATAGCTCTTCCCCCAAATATTTACCATGTGGGCACAACAGTAAAAATACGTAAAATAAATTTTTCAAATGAAAATTTCTCATCCACTAGAGTCCTTCTCCATGTTACATTAAAGTGCATTCAGATTCAGTACACCATGAATCTGATGAAGAAATAGGATGGCATAAAGGGTGAAGGGTAAGGAAGAGAGAATTATACAAAGATTTCCAGGAAAGTAGACACAACACAGGGACACTTCCAAACACAAAAATGTGGCCTTTTATTCCCCCCAGATGTGTCATGAATCCTGTCATATACATCCAGGTGCACATCAGGTAATTCCCAGC
The DNA here is from genome assembly GCF_022837055.1 of Prionailurus viverrinus. Lineage (NCBI taxonomy): Eukaryota > Metazoa > Chordata > Mammalia > Carnivora > Felidae > Prionailurus > Prionailurus viverrinus. The sequence continues at coordinate 68,562,749 of NC_062561.1, read as the reverse complement.
ACTGTACCCCACCTAACCAGAATGTATTGGTGACAGTACATGGTTCCAGGGCACGCAGATGCCAGCTATGTGTTTCTTGCTACTGCTGGCTGGAAAACTTGAGGTAAATCCCCAGCAGGAGGGAACTGGAGAAGCCCACAGATATCTGTGACTGTGTAAGGTTGTGTCCCAAAGTTAAATACAAGATTTTCATGAACGATAGAGCAACCCCTCTATCATGGGGCAGAATCTCATCTTCACAAGATACATTGAGGGGCATCAGAGTGGCTCAGTCAGTTGAGTGTCTGACTCTTGGTTTCAGCTCAGATCGTGGGATTGAGCTCCACATCAGGCTCCACGCTAGGCATGGAGCTTGCTTGGGATTCATTCTCTTTCTCCCTCTGCCCCTCTCCCCTGCTTGCACTCACTCTCTCTCTCTCAAAGAAAGAAAGAAAGAAAAAATGTATATATATATGAAGATAGGTTGGAGTCCAAACTCCTGGTACCTGTGTGTATGACCTTATTTGGAAATAGGGTCTTTTGCATACGTAATCAAGTTAAGATGAGATCATTAGAATGAACCCTAATCCAGAATGCCTGGTGTCAGAAGAAGTGGGATGTACCATGTGGGCACAGAGACACATGGGGCAAAGACAGCCAGGTGACAATGAAGGCAGAGGTTGAAGTAATGTCTCCATAAGTCAAGGAAAGCCAAGGATTGTTGGAACAAGGAAGGATTCTCCCCTACACATTTCACAGGGAGCACGGCTCTGATGACACCTTGACCTTGGATGTCTAGACTCCAGGCTTATACGACAATAAGCTTCTGTTGTTTTAAGCCACCTAGTTTGTAGTACTTTGTTATGGCAGCTGTAAAAAACTAAAACATTGTTTCATACAAATTCATCTATCTACCTACCTATCTCTCTATTTATCTATCTATCATCATCAAAAGATCATACCAAGCAGGGCGCCTGGGTGGCTCAGTCTGTTGAGCATTCAACCCTGGATTTCAGCTCAGGTTGTGATCCCAGTGAGATTGAGTCCTGCATCAGTCTCCATGCTCAGTGTGGAGCCTGCTTAAGATCCTCTCTCTCTCTCTCTATCTCTCTCTCTCTCTCCCTCTGCCCTTCTCCTCTGATCATGCTCTGTCACTCTCTAAAATAAATAAATTAATTAATTAATTATCAGACTAAGCAGAAATGATGCTTTAGTGAATACTATACCACAGAGACCAGCTATATTCCCTGTCCAGGCCCGATCAAATGCAAACTGGTCAAATTTCCCTTTTTTTCTTTTTTTTTTTTTTAATTGGCTGTTCCATTTTCTCCCTACATTTTTATACAGTTTCAGAATTAAGGTATCCTTTTGCTACAGATGCCTGAAGGATGGTTTCACATCAAAATAGAAAAGAAACTCTTAATGAATAATGTACATTTGTTGACTAGCTGCATTTTAACAGAAAAGCATTCATACTAAACTGTTACAAATGAATACTTTTGTGATCTTTTCCTTGCTGCCATATTACAGGTTTTTTTTTTTTTCTCATCTCAATATAGGAATTTTAGGCACCTATTAGGCACCTATTCAACCAACACTAAAAAAAGTCTAACTTAAAATCAGTAAAAAGCCTGAATACAGCTAATCACTCAAGAAGGTATTTATGGGTGGGTTGCCCGGGTGGCGTCAGGAGGTTAAACGACCAAGACTCAAGTCATGATGTCAAGGTTAGGGAGCTGGTGAGTTCCACCCCTGCATTGGCTCTGCACTGACAGTGCTGAGCCTGCCTTCGATTCTGTTTCCCTCTCTCCCTCTCTGCCCCTCCCCCATTCACGCACACTGTCTCTCAAAAATAAATAAACATTAAAAAAATAAAAGGAGATATTTATGGGGGCCTTGCACACACTGATGCTGAACTTCAGGCTCCCAGGGTAACGCGTCCCATGTCCTTGAAAGAACTGCCAGTCAGCTGGGAAGGACACAGTCTTCAGGAGGCTGGGACCGGTGGCGTCTAAGTGTGCAGTGAGTGACTCAGTGAAGCCTGGAGTTACAGCCATAAACAGGAATCTGGCCCATAACCGAGAACGAAGCCATGCTGCCACCTGGTCGAGTTCCGATAGCTTGTTTTCTGGTGTCTCCATACACTCATCGCTGCTTACGTCCTCATTTCCAGCCATTTCTTCTCCAGCTCAGTATTCATAACCCCTGGGCCATGGTTGGGATGTGCCTGTGGGCTGATTGAACCACTGTGCCATCCCACCTCTTAGGGTGCTACCAGTATAAAGGCAGAGAGGAGGTCTGGATTGCTGAGCCCAGCACTTGGGGGAAGGGGATTATCTTGCCCCCCTACTGTGAGCTGGAAACTGCATTTCCAGCTTTGAATTACAAACTCATCCAGAGCTAAATTCCCAGCACAGAACTCATGAAAAAAGACAGAAGATGCAATTTAATCTGTGTCTATATATAAAGCCAATCCTCATTATTTGCAGATTCCATATTTGCAAAATCACCCACTCGCTAAAATTTTTTTGTAACACCAAAATCAATACTCCTGGTGCCTCTGTGATCTTTCAGACCCCGTGCTCAGAGCAGCAACAATTCCGATCCACGTTCCCAACTGAGGTTGAACAAGGCAATGCTCTGCCTTCTTGCTTTCATAGTGCAAACAAGTGTCTTTTTTTGTGCTCTATTTAGTGCTATGTTTTTTTTTTTTACATTTTTTGTGCTTTTTCTTGGTAATTTTGCTGCTTAAATGGTCCCCAAGCATACAGCTGAAGTGCTGCCTGGTATTCCTAAGTGCAAGAAGGCTGGGGTGTGCCTTAGGGAGAAAATTACATGTGTTAGATACAGGCAGGAGTTATAGTGCACTTGGCCATGAGTTCAATGTTGATGAATCAACAATAGATATCAAATATTGTGTCTTTAAACAGAAACATACATAAAATAACGTTGTGTATTGATCGGTTGAAAATGCTGTGTGACCAGAGGCTTGCAGGAATCTAAATCTAGACTTCCCCTAGGAGTAATTAGTATTCACTAATTCAGTGTTCACAGAAACTTCATAGACACAACTACCACAAATAACGAGAATAGACTCTGTCTCCATATATGTATACATATATACGTACGTACAATTACGTATATATGTGAAATCAACTATATACACATATATAAATATATTTATACAAATATATAAATATAAAATACATTATGTATACATATATACACATGTTATTTATAGGACGTTATATCGTTTTTCACTATGTTGGCTCTATAGAGGTGGTAGTCAACAAAACCGATATGGCCTCACTTCTCAGGAAGCTTAGTCTAGTAAAGGAGTAAAACATTAATTAGCAAACCTCTCTGGGCTGCTAAATCGAAAGGCACATTCTCCAATCACCTTCATCAGTAGTAAAACTTGATATGTTTACCTTCGCTGATTTCTCGCTCTCTCTCAAGTGGTTCTGAGGTAGAGCAAGGAAGAAGACATTGCCTTAAAATGTGAGCTCAGTGGGGCAGGGCTCTTTGTTTATTTTGCTCTGAACCCCTAGCTCCTAACACAGGTACTGTGTACATAACGGACTCTCATAAATGAATAAATTTATTGGTCCACTGAACACACAAACAGCTGGTACCAATAAGAAAAGGGTGCAGAAGCAAACTGCAAAGTAAAACTACAAAATATATTCATTCATCTGATAATAATTCTTCTAATTCCTTTCTCCTTGCTAAGAACTACTGAATGTGTGCTGGCAGTGGGAAAGTTAGCCAAAGATAAGCAAGCAGGCAGGCTCTCTAAGGGCCAGTGGAAATTAGGAAATGAGCAATCCAAAAACATGCTTGTGGCTAGTTTAGTGTTCTAAAAGATTCTTCTTTGTAACTGCCTAATACCTTTCTGCTCTCCAATCAATCAATTTATTGAGTTCAGTTGCTCAATAAATTTGGCCTGTATAACCAGCAATGAAAATGCTTTAAGCCCTTCAGGAAAATGATCAATAATTGTAAATGCCATTAATGAAAAATCATCTGTAAGTTGTTTGTGCCATTGTCGTTTTATTCCTAACTCTATGCATATGGACAGCGAAACTGGTAACATTCCAGCTGTTAATCTTTGTATTGGGCTAAACGGGGGAATCCCCCAATACAACTAGGCAAATAGGTAAAACATTTTAATGGGGAAAAATTTTTTTTCAATTGACTACAAATAACATTTTAATGCATGCATCCCAAGATATCGGCAATACCAACTGAATGAGAAGAGACAGTCTGGCCAGTTGCCATTTTGCCACTAACTAAAAAAGCTAAGGACTGCTCTGCAAATCTCCTAAATAAAAAAGCAATCTAGTTTCTGGCAAGGAGATCAGCAATGGCCATTTCATATAAATGAATCTGTCATGATTTCATTTGCGCACAAGCTCGATCATCCAAAATAGCAGAAACAGCAGGCTGTGGTGTGGCTTTTCTTTATCTGTTTTTGATAGACTGCTTCTCCCTTTCCTGCCCCAAATGATGACTGCCATCGATGAAAAACTGTACTGTGAAATTGCAAGAAAATTATTCTCAATTTTAATAGTCAACTAACTTACCAAAGAGAAATTGTGCCTTTTATTTTGTTAGTGCTTTACAGATTCCTAACACGAGATCAAGTACAAATGTGATCTTCCCCTTATATATCTTCATCAAAATAAGATAAGTGGAGTATGACAGGCTATAAAGCACATTCTTTGCTTATTGGTATGCCCACCTGTTCCAGATCATTTGCAAGGCTGCCAGTAACAGAAGGAAGTGGCATAAATGAAACATGCCTTTTTCAGTAAGATTTTCTTGCAAGATCCACAGAGAACATCAACTATTATTTTCTAAAGCCAATCAAAGGTCTTCTGTGCCAATATGCCCATCTCGACAGCCATGCACGCTGGCCTTATTTCCCAACTCTGGCTATTCCGGTCACGTGGTGCCTAAGCTGCTTCATTAGGCAGAACCAGCAAAGACAGAGTGAGGAAATGGTGTGCTCTTCATTCCAAATACAAGCAGAGCCCTTTATTTTTTCTTTCCTTCAAAAGGCAATGAAAGTTGTTATAGCTTAGCAAGAGGATAATGGCAGTGCATCACTGGGCTAGGAGAGGCGTAAGACTTGTATTATACTGTGTCCTCTCCACCAGCAGGACTTGGGGGCTCCTCACCGATGCCCGAGATTTCCCGGGCCAAGAAGGATAAGATGACTCTACCTCCCTCCCGCTCCTCATCCGCTCCCATCCCATCTGTACTGAACATCATGTTCCCAGACAAGTTCCCTCAGGAACTGTAATTTTCTGATTAATGTTACACTATGAGAAGATTCAAAATGGCTGAGCAGGGTCACTCCATTCCCTAAAGAACCATAATTGTAAGGCAGCGATAGCCTAGCCTGAATTTTTTCAGTTATGTTTGAAACATCCTATTTTTAAATATACCTTTTTGAGGAGTTAATTATTATAACTATGGAGGCTAAATTTAGAAGAATAAAATTTGTTGAATCCTCAAGAAATGTTTTGGGTTTCAGTGGTGATTGTTTTTTTTTAAAGGAACAGCAACTTTAATTTCCTGCTCAAATATCACAGAGCTCTAAAAAAGTCTCCATCATGTCTTATAAAGTATACCGTTTTTTAAACACCTAATGTCAATTTTGTGCAAAATGAAAACAAGCCCGTATTTATTCAGCAAGAAGTAGCACCATGTTAAGAAAGAAAACTAGAATATAAATCTAGTCATCTGACTTGAAGTTGAAATCACAAAACTAGTTAAAATTTGGCTTTGAGTAAATATACCTCTTTGGACTCCATATTTTGCATACACATATGAAAAGGTCAGGCCAAACGATACTAAGATCTCTTCAAAGTCCTGAATTCCACTATTCTAATCAGCAAAGGAACAATATGACTAAAAATCACTTCTTGTTTCATTTAATACTTAGTAAACCACAAACAAAATAAATTGTCCCTCTGCAGGGCTGATCTATGTGAAAATTCTATTTTACTTTTGAATTCATCTCCTAAAATGCATTGTTAAAATACCTTCTTTCTTAAAGATATGACTAAACAAGGCCATTTGTTATGAATTTTACAACTGTAACAAAATCCGCACAACTTACCATATGGGTTTGAAAAGACACTGAAAGTCTTCTTTCTCAGTTTTGACTTTGCCATCCTCTGAAAGAAATTTGGCTATTGTCCAGTTTAATTTATGTAACACTTTGTTGCCTGTGTTTAACATAATTGCAGACATGATACGCATTCATAATTGCAACCTAAGCTCTAATGGTCTATTTTTCATCTCATCAAAAACTAGCTACAGGAAGAAAGGAATTCCAAGACAGCAGCAACAATCACAATTATTCACAGGACGTCCATATTAGGCATCATTAGCTGATAAAGTTCAAGACCGATGATGTTTGCAAAACTTAGTAGATGGGTTTAGACCCAAAACATGAATCATAACAATTATCACATGATATATATTCAAGCCTTCAATAGCCACCAAATATCCTATTATTTGCACAACTCCAACCTTTTAGAAAAATTTTTTAATGTTTATTTATTTTTGGAAGAGAGAAAGCGTGAGCGGTGGAGGGGCAGAGAGAGAGAGGAGACACAGAATCAGAAGCAGGCTCCAGACTTGGAGCTGTCAGCACAGAGCCCGACGCAGGTCTTCAACTCACAAACTGTAAGATCATGACCTGAGCTGAAGTCAGAGGCTTAACCGACAGAGCCACCCAGGTGCCCCACAACTCTAGCCTTTCTAAGTAAATTCAAGAGGGATTTGAGAAGTAAAACAAAAGCTAACATGTAGCAGATACCTGGATGCTGTTGAAATAAAATAGCACATTTTTCTTCTAAAAATTAAGTTTTGCCACTATATCCTCCATAAATTCTCCTGTTAATATTCTGCAAGAATACATGGACAGCTAGAAAATTCTTTTTTTTTTAATTTTTTTTAATGTTTATTTTTGAGACAGAGAGAGAGCATGAATGGGGAAGGGTCAGAGAGAGAGGGAGACACAGAATCTGAAGCAGGCTCCAGGCTCTGAGCTGTCAGCACAGAGCCCGATGCAGGGCTGGAACTCATGGACCGTGAGATCATGACCTGAGCCAAAGTCGGACGCTTAACCGACTGAGCCACGCAGGCGCCCCAAGAATACATGGACAGCTAGAAAATTCTTAAGAGATGTTACATAAAATAATGCATTGCTTTTCTATCTCTTTCACCCCAATTTCTTCTCGGACCATGTTTACCAAGATTGTCCTCCATGCCACAGGGGTGCCTGTGTTTTTTCTGCTCCTCTAAAGAACATAACATTGCGTGCTTTAACCAATTAAATTCTACACTGTGTGTACCCTTTCGCTTGATTTCCAGATTGCTTTATTTTCAGATGTGTTCAAGGTACTGTTATTCATATATTTAAGAAACACTTGGATTAACCAATGAATAACATTCAAGAAGAGGTGAAACAATATTGAGACCAAGGCTGGAATCTCAAATTCTAATTAAAAACAGTTTGCAAATGACATATCAGACAAAGGGCTCGTATCCAAAATCTATAAAGAACTCACCAAACTCCACACCCGAAAAACAAATAATCCAGTGAAGAAATGGGCAGAAGACATAGACGCTTTTCCAAAGAAGACATCCAGATGGCCAATAGGCACATGAAAAGATGCTCAACGTCGCGCCTCATCAGGGAAATACAAATCAAAACCACACTCAGATACAACCTCACGCCAGTCAGAGTGGCTAAAATGAACAAATCAGGAGACTATAGATGCTGGAGAGGATGTGGAGAAACGGCAACCCTTTTGCATTGTTGGTGGGAATGCAAACTGGTGCAGCCGCTCTGGAAAACAGTGTGGAGGTTCCTCAAAAAATTAAAAATAGTTCTACCCTATGACCCAGCAATAGCACTGCTAGGAATTTACCCAAGGGATACGGGAATGCTGATGCATAGGGGCACTTGTACCCCAATGTTTATAGCAGCACTCTCAACAATAGCCAAATCATGGAAAGAGCCTAAATGTCCATCAACTGATGAATGGATAAAGAAATTGTGGTTTATATACACAATGGAATACTACGTGGCAATGAGAAAGAATGAAATATGGCCTTTTGTAGCAACGTGGATGGAACTGGAGAGTGTTATGCTAAGTGAAATAAGTCAGGCAGAGAAAGACAGATACCATATGTTTTTACTCTTATGTGGATCTTGAGAAACTTAACAGAAGACCATGGGGGAGGGGAAGGAAAAAAAAAGTTAGAGAGGGTGGGAGCCAAACCATAAGAGACTCTTAAAAACTGAGAACAAACTGAGGTTGATGGAGGGTGGGAGGGAGGGGAGGGTGGGTGATGGGCATTGAGGAGGGCACCTATTGGGATGAGCACTGGGTGTTGTATGGAAACCAATTTGACAATAAATTTCATATTAAAAAAAACAACAGTGCCATCTGATAATGACAGTAAAACGCAGAATGCAGCCCACCCAAAGGACCCTTCAAATGAAAGAGGGCTCAGGTAGCACGCACATGTGTCCATGTACCTGTAGTGTGTTGATGGTCATGTTCTCTGCACCTTAAATACAGTCAGTCTGTCTCCACCCTCAGGAGAGGGTGTAAATGTAACCATTTACATATCACATAATACACTTGTATATTCCCTGACAGTGGGGCTGAAGAACTGTAATCTGGAAATGCAATATCCCTGTTCCCAGCTATGAGCACCAAGGGTCACAGTAAAGTTCAAATTGTGTAGCAAAACATTTCTCTCTACTTCTTTAAAAAGAATTATTTCTTTATTCTCTTATCATTTCTTAATAATAGTGAATTTGGAAAATATGACCTTCACAATGTAACCAAAGTCAGACCATCATGATTACCATTTAAATGCATTGCTTCCAACCTTTTTATTTATCTATATTCCTATTTTAACAAAGTAATATTATCCTTTATGGATGTGCTACTTATTTAATATAAGGCATCTATTATATAATTAAACATTATATCTAAGTGGGGTTAACTTTCCACTGGATATAATTTGGGTAATTTAGCTAACAATAACAAACAATATTTTGACAACTGCCTATTATGGATTTTTTTTCAATTTTTCACAGCTGAAGGGAAAAAGTGTCAACAAATATCCAAACAGTATATTAGAGGTGTGTGTGTGTGTGTGTGTGTGTGTGTTTCAGAACCTCCCCCCAGGACAAAGGTTTTGTTTTGTTTTAAATCATTATCAATTTGATAGTTAACATGAGGCATCTCATTATGGCTTTAATTTTTAGTTCTTGAGTATCAGTAAGATTGTTTCTACGTGCTTATTAAATTATAATATATATTAATATATATTATATATGACATATAGAATATATATGAATAATATATATTCATTTCTTCTGCCCATTTTTAATTAGGGAATTTGTATTTTTCTTATTTATTTGTAAAACACTTTTATATTAAATTATATCATATCATATCACATCATATTATTATATCATGGATCTTAACCTCCAGATGCATATTTTGTTTTTCACAATTTGCCATTTTCGTTTCAACTTTGTGCATGGTATCTTTTTATTCTTTTGATTTATGGAAACTATAAATATTTCTGTAGTCAAATCCATCATTATTTTCACTGTTGCTTCTTTATCTGCTTTTATATACAGAATGTCTTTCTACCTACAAATATAAGGAAAATACTAACCTTATGGTGCTTTTGTAATTTCTTTATTCTTTTTTCTTTTTTTTTTTTTTCTTTTACATTTAACTCTGTACTCCCTCTGGCATTCACAATGAAATACTGGTTCAGGTAAGAATGGAACTATTTTTCTACTAAAATTAAGACCTTACTCCTAGTTATTGAATACATCTCTATATTTGCACTTGTTTTAAGGCAATATGATCATAGTCTATTTTCCTTTGTGCCATAGACCCTTTCAGGAGCTTTCTGTTTCTAGATTCTTTCTCAGGTCTTACTGATCTTGTGTCCTTGAATAAGCCCATTCACTTCCTGATGTCTGATTCCATTACCTACAAAACAGAGTTGGATCTATTTGCAGATCATTTTAAAAATTAGAGATGATTCATATGAAATGCTTATCACAGCCCATGTAAAGTTTGGAGCACTCATTAAACAGAAGTTCCTACTTATTGTTTTATTTATTCATTTTTTTATTGATCTATATCTCATCTTGTGCCAGTACCACAATGACAAACACATTTGAAATTTAACATATGCTCTGATACATCAGTATAGGAAAACTCTGACATGTTTACTTACCACTTAAGCCTAATTATCAACACCCCCTCCAACAGTCATACATTTAAGAAGTATTTCAGCACCAACAATTACACCAAGACTGTATTAGGCACCATAGGGGCAACAAAGAAATGAGAAATAGGGGTGCCATTCAGAATTTTTCAAACCCCTGCCTCCTTCTGTTAATGCACAGTGTATATTCATTTATTCAACCAAATCTTCATTAGCCCTTGAAATGATTGGATATCATGCCAGGGGCCAAATATAAGGATGGAATATTTTGTCCAGGTTTCGCCATACAAATCTGATGCTGCACATATCAGATATGAACCAATATCTCCCACTTGGGGAGTTTGCTGAGATAATAATCTCCCTTCAATATTCAACTCAAAAACTTCTTTCATGAAGTTTTCCCTGATTTCCCCATTAGAGGTCATTATTATTTACTTTTTTTACCTGGCTATTCTGTTTATCTGTATGTCTGCCTATCAGTCACCCTCCCCACCTTTAGACTCTTTCCTCATCAAGGTCAGGGCTGTATCTTTCTCACTTTGCATCCCTGGCAAACCACTACCATTCAACAGTGAGCACAGTGAGCAGGTACAAACATGCTTGGTCTCTTTCCTCACCTAGGATATGTTAGTTGAATGATCTTATCGGTATCGCATGTCATACTGTAGTTTCATGTGTATTTGTGCAATGTGCTCCAGGTTGGGGAATATTTTCATCCCTTTTTGTATATCCAGCTGGGCCATATGTTGGCCTTCATGTAGGGAAGCATAAATATCACGATTTATTTTTACACCATGTACTTTGAAATATGAATATGGGGGGGGGGGTGGAGAATAGGACACACTTACCATCATCAGTATTAAAAACAAGGCTAAAAATCCCAAATATTCTCAATATTGAAGTGTTGCATTATAACAATCTTCCCTAAATCCTGAGGCTTGAAATTTTATTTCACTCCTAAGATTTTTATTATCTCCATTACTTACTAGAGACTTTTTAAAAATCATTCTCTTTTATCATGTCACTTGTTACCTAAATTCAGTATTACTGTTGAACATTTCAAACGTTCAGTTCTTATTCCCCCATCTATAATTGTAACGTAAATTCCTTATGGACAAGGACATCTTCTTCTTTTGCTTTATATATCTCACAGCACCTAGCACAGTGTCTTGATCTTGCTAGGTCATCAAAAACTTATTTACTGATTCAAGTAATTAACACTTTACTCAGGGATATGTGTAATAGATCACCAAAGTGAACCCAATCTCTCCAGCCAGGTGTTTCAGAATCAATTTTGTTTGCAGAACCCAAAGCATTGACTTATTTATTCAATAAGTAATTTTGAGCATGGGCAAGACACTGTTTCAGGCTCAATCTAATTGAGCCCCTAATATGTGTTCAATATTGGGCTTTTCACGTGGTCTTGCTTATCATAGCATTACAGTTCTATGAGGTGAATATTATGATTCCCATTTCATCAGTAAAAACAAAACAAACAAAACAATGAGCAAAAAGCTGCTTAAATTTAAACAGGCAGTGAATAGCTGAGCAAATATATGATCCCAGTCTATCCAAAAGCCAAGTTTAACATCTTAACCATTAGCATACTGCCTGTAGAGGTGTCCAAGGCTTTATCAATGAAGAGATAAATGGTTTATCAGATGAAATCGATAGAAACTTTATAATTAGCTCTCTCCTTTTTTAAAATTATATTTATTTATTTTGAGAGAGAGAGAAAGAGAGACCAGGCACAAGCAGGGTAGGGGCACAGAAAGAGAGAGAGAGAGAGAGAGAGAGAGAGAGAGAGAGAGAGAGAATCCCAAGCAGGTTCCACACTGTCAACACAGAGCCTGATGCAGTGCTTGATCTCACAAACTGCAAGATCATGACCTGAGCTGAAAGCAAGTCATACACTTAACCGAATGAGCCACCTAGGTGCCCCAAGAGCTCCCTGCTTTTAAGCTTAAAATGTCACAAAAAATATTTTAAGTTTCAATATTAAAAATGACTGCATTAAGTTTCAATATTAGCAAATATGTCCATTTCTAAGACATTCCCTGGATTTAAAGTCAAATAAATTTTAAAAATGTAATTTTTTTTATAAATCATGACACTGTAGAATGTTAATACAGATATGCAGAGGCTGAAGTGGAGAATAATTATCAGGATGCAGTTTCCATTGAAAACAAGAAAACTACATTTCAAACATACAGGTCTATGTATATCTTGTCTGCAGAAAATGTTTAATGAATGTTGACCTAAAGAAATCAATATAGGAAGAGACTTTCTTCACAAAATCCCAAAAAATAGGATAGCATGTGCCAAATCAAAAACCTGTTTAGAGTAATTTCTGCCAATTTAAGATTATAAATACCTGATATGCACCTTAATCTAACTCAAAGATGTGCATTCTCCCCACCCCCACCCCCAAGGCATAAAGACATGCTATGCTTAAATAAGTTGTAGATGTTGCTTTTTTTTTTTTTTAACATTTTACAATTCTTGTTGCCTGAGAAAACACTAGTAACTGCATTTTTTAAAATCATGCCATTCCAAAAAAAAAAAAATGAGAATGACCATAAATCCAGTTCCAAACTTCCCATTAGATATGCCTGAGTTGAACCCCTCTCTGGTCATGAAATGCAAATGACAGATAAAACATTCTGCTAATTCCAAAGTTCCAATGCAAGATGAATATACATGGCACTTTAGTGTTCCAGTCTATAGCTAACGGAGAGCATGGGTATTTTCAGACATGAAAGCAAAGTGCCATAATTTCATGAAGATAAATGTGATATACAGGTATAGGTAACAGTGGTATTCACTAGTGTTTGAGGAGTAAGAAATCAGAATCACTGAGGCTAAGAATTATGGTACAAGGTCTTACACTCTTCAAAGTACTAGTTGAATGTTTTCTTTTTTTTTTTTATTAAGCTGTCAGAATTATCTGTGTGTGATACCAGATTAATGTCTGAATAAAAATATAAAACTGATTAGAAGAGACTGAGTGTAATTAAAATGAACTAATCCAAAATAAACACAACAGTTTAATGCCATTAGTATTCCAGCTCCTTAAAAAGTTGTTGAACCTAGTGCAAAAAGGATTACAAATTTCAAAGAAAACTAAATTAACCACATAGCTGAAAAGTGAATTAGGAAAACAAAAATTCCAGGCTGTTGAGCAAACAAGAATTTTATTTTCTATTGTTCTAAGTTTCCAAAGTTCGGAAGTTCCCTTTCTTGCTGGAAAAGTAAATCGGTCTAAAAATCAAGCCACAAGAGTTTATGAATTGGAATCTCTTTAAAAAGTAACTAAATACCACACCAAAGTCACTTGCAAGAAAATGTAAATTATCTTCTGAAATTCCGTTGTACTTCCAAACTGTGTTTGTGTGTCCCAGGCCTTTTAACACCAATGGAAAAAATCAATCTGAAGATTCTTGACTTGCTATGCCATAGGTAATCTCTTTCTGCATTAGAAAGGTAACTCAGGGGCGCTTGGTGGCTCAGTCAGTTAAGCATCTGACTTTGGCTCAGGTCATGATCTCAAGGCTCATGAGTTTGAGCCCCATGTCAGGATCTGTGCTGACCGCTCAGAGCCTGGAGTCTGCTTCAGATTCTGTGTCTCCCTCTCCCCCCGAGCCCGCCTGAACTCTGTGTCTCTTTCTCTCTCTCAAAAATAAATAAACATTAAAAAGTATTTTTTTTAAAAAAAAAGAAAGGTAATTTATACCAGTAAAGGGGATAAAAATGTAATACTGTTGGATGTGCTTACCACTTAAGAAAAGGGATTGGTCACATTCCGTCCAGAAAGATCATTATTCTGAAGTACTGGAGTCTGGTAGAAAGCTCCTAAATCTGATTTTATTCCATTAACTGATGTTTACCTACCAGAGGCAAGGCATGGTGTTAGATCCAGAAGGTATAAAAATGAAGAGATATGGATCCTTCCTTCTAGGAGTTCCTATCAACCAATGACCAAACATAGTAACACCACATTTCCACATACAGCCATACCTTCATACGGTTTACCGCCCTCCCCCAAAATAAAGCACTAACATTTGTTAACATGACAAATTAAAGCTAACCAATTAAAAATACTCTAACGCAGGGTGGCTTTGGGGTGAGGTGTTGGCTACACCCACGGCTGTTAAGGTGTTGACCTTTTGCAAGCTTCTTGGCTTCTTAGCCTGATTTGGCACTGAAAAACCACAACTTTTCCTTCCAAACTTTGCTGCCTATACTGCTCCATAAAATGTCTTCTATTCTTCTCATGCCACAATTCTTACTTACTCTAAGATTTCCCCCAATCCTTCATCACACTGACAGATGAGAGTCTGCAACAAAAGGTTCAAAAATATATCAGCCCACTCTTTAAAATGTTAAGGAATTTCTCTCCCTGTCGTCAAGTAAAAAGGAATATTGAGCCGGGTCTTTCCAGGACAGGCACTGCCTCCTGAGAGCACATTAGACTCTTTTAGAAACAATCTTAAAATTTTTGGGTCACAGAGTATATGACACTAAATTGTATCCTGGGGGCATATAAGGCCCAGAGCAGCATCCAAAAGAATTCATTTTATTCCTAGGGAATGGTCACTTTTTTCCCCCAAAATAATGTTCTTTAAAATGAAATAATTGGAGAATGACTTCCTTAGTCCTACATATGAGATCTAGAAACACAGTTGAGTGTTAAAAGGTATGTTCCTTTAGAAAAGTTTTATAATTGTAACCCCTCTCTTATGAACAACAGATGCTAAAAGAAATTGTCATTCTACAGAAACAGTTCATTTTAAAATAAATCAATTAGAAGACGTTACTAAAGACAAATAAAAATATCGAGATATTTCTCATTTATATTCAAAGCTAAGGATTAGGAGAACAACCCAATTACTCATCCAATCTGCCCATTTAAGCACCTGTCAACTAAAGGGATTAATATGCCTTATGTTTATGGAATTAAGGGCAGTTCTGTCACAGTCTCTGCCTGAGAACCATTAACAAACACATTTTCTAAGTATGTATTAACATTTCTTAGCTGTCTCTACTGTAATGACCCTGATACAAGCTAATCAAAGCATTCAAATTTCACAGCTATATTATTGTACATAGAAGGCAATGCCCCCCAAAAAAGACAGGTGGTCCCCCCACCTAAAAAATGTTTGTTGCAAATACCCAATTCATAGAAACTAATTATTCTCACATTCTCAAAGGGATTTTGTTTCCTTGAAGAGACCAATTAAAACAAGTGTAAGAAGGAAATGATTAAGTCACAAAAGTGTAAAAAATGTAGAGAACTACATAATGTAGGATCTGAGTTACCAAAGATACCATATGTAGCATCTGCAAATGATTATCACTCTCAGATGGTAGCAACACCTGCTTTGGCTCCAGTTTTGGTGTGAAAACTCTGAAACAAAGGTATTGATACTTTACTGAGCCTATCTGAGGATAAGTGAACTACTCCAGCAGTGATTTCCTTCCCTTGACAAATGGAATAAATGCACAATAAATAGCTTTTACATATACAAATAATTTGTTAATAATTACTGAAATCACATAATCAACAATAAAAACAAACAGACCAATTACAAATTAGCAAAATACTTGAATAGACACATCACAAAGGAAGAAACATGAATGGCCAATATGCACACGGAAAGAAGCTCTTCATCATTAGCCAACACGGAAATGGAAATGAAAACTATGATGAGATCCTCTTATGCCACTAGAATGGCTGAAATGACAGACTGGGGTCAGTGTGAACATGGAGGAACTGGAAATCTCATCCGTTTCTGCTAAGAATACAGAAATGGCAAAAACATTTGGGAACTGCTGGACAGCTTCTTAAAAAAGCTAACATGTGCCTACCTGATTCCGTGATTCTGCTCCTAGGTGTTACCCAGGAGAAAGGAAAATATATATCCACAAAAAGATGTATACATGAATATGCAGTTTCATTCATAAGAACCCCCAAACTGGAAATAGCTCAAACATTCATCCATAGGAGACTGGGAAAACAAATTGTGTACATTCATGCAATGGGCTACCCCTCAGAAAAGGACCAAACAACTGACACATGCAACAACATGCGTGAACATCAAAAATATGTTGTAGAAAAGAAGACACAAAAGAGTTCTAGAATAGGCAAAACTAACCATTGGTGATAAAAAGC
Organism: Prionailurus viverrinus; assembly: GCF_022837055.1. Taxonomy (NCBI): domain Eukaryota; kingdom Metazoa; phylum Chordata; class Mammalia; order Carnivora; family Felidae; genus Prionailurus; species Prionailurus viverrinus. The sequence goes on along the minus strand of NC_062561.1, from coordinate 68,546,305 downwards.
AAAATATTTTTTTTTCCTCTGGGAGACAGTGGATTGATTGCAAAGGTGCACAAGGAACTTTCTGAGGTGATATAAGTGTTCTATATCTTAATTGGAGTGTGAATTACATGGGCATATAGTTGCCAAAAGTAAAAAAAAAAACTGCACAACTAAAATTGTGCATTTTTATTGTACGTAAATTATGCCTCAATTAACAAATACAAAATCAGGAATGATCAATCACATTAACATTGACCATTTCAGACCACCCAATAACTAAAACTTATATGGTATGCATATATTCCAGGCTGTTCCAAGCAGTTTATGTATGTTATCTCACTTAATCCACCTAACAATCTTATGCAATAAATGGTATTATTGTCCTCATTAGATAGATGAAGATCTAAGAACTTCATCTAAGAAGATGAAGTTAACTTGACCCAAAGTCTCATAACTTGTATATCCATCTGTCCCTTATTTAGACAGTTAATAAGTTAAACATACATTATATCAACTTGAAAGAGTCCCAGGTAGTTTAGAGTTTGGGTTGATGAGTTCTTTAACTCACAAATTACTGAATTATTATTCTACAGGGTTATATGGTAAATTAAAAGGCTGTTATAGAGTATTTCTGACTCACGAATGTGTACGCTCATGACAATTGTAACAGTCAATATACAAAGCTCCATGAAACAGAGAAGTGATAGACTTTTAAAAAAAATTTTAATGTTTATTTATTTTTGAGAGACAGAGACAGAGTGTGAGTGGGGGAGGGGCACAGACAGAGAGGGAGACACCGAATCTGAAGCAGGCTCCAGGCTCCAGGCTCTGAGCTGTCAGCATAGAGCCTGATGCAGGGCTTGAACTCACGAACCGTGAGATCATGAGCTGAGCCAAAGTCAGATGCTTTACTGACTTAGCCACTCAGGCACCCCAGAAAAGGGATAGTTTTTACCAAGATTCATTGAGTGCATTCAGGCACTTTCAATCTGTGCAGGCAGGACAGAAGTGTGTAGCGCTGGGAGAACTATCAGTTAACTAAGGGACATCCAATGAGGGGACGGGGGACCTGCTACAGCTGATGTGTTGAACGGTGACTTGGACAGTGAAAAAACAAAGGATGCTTATTAAGTCTCTATCGACACCCAACTTGGAGGGCTTTAGAGGGTCATGGTTTCAAACAACCCCTAAAAGTTGGAGTTAAAAATAGAATGATGAAAAAAAAATAGAATGATGTTCAATAGCAACAAAGATAGATCTTCCAATCAGGAAAAGGGGTGGGGGGACGTAAGTACAAAAGAAAAGGAAAGTCTTCTGTTAAAAAATGCCCCATAAAAGCAGAGTACAACCTCTTCTGTGCTCGCCTGGTCTCCACACCATTTTCATTACTTTGATGTCTTTGCTATCCCTGCTTAAAATAATTAAATATGCAATAATCAATACATTTTAAATTAGAGATACTCAGTTACACATTCATATAATTTCATTCCAGAAATGTATGCTTTAAATTTTTTTTCTAGATTTTAGCTCTCTGTACTGTCTATCTCTATTTTCATTCATTATCTTCAAATTAACCCTCTGGGTCTGGGAACCAGGGGGTAGGTTTACTCCAAGGAGAAGGAAAAGAAACCACTCTGAAATACTGATGGACTATAAGTCAAGGACTTAGAGTGACATGACATGAGGAAAAGGAAAATCCCCTGTACAAACCATGACATATTTTCCCGCTTTTCAGTTTGTCAGAGAATTATCCTATACACACAATTCCAAAACCACAAAGCCCTGAGCCACTAGGGGATCTTCCCTCAGCTGCTCAGTCTCAGTGCCTCTTCTCATGTTCCTCCTCCCTGGTGGTGTCATGTTCCCAACAGCATCCCTTTCCTGATATACTCCTGTTATTAGGTCTCTAATTATACCATTACCAACTCCCCAGTTCCCATCAACTGTGATAAGTTCCTGTTATCAACCCACTAATTACGTCCATCACCCTCTTCCTTATCCATACTAACCAATTAATCAATTAATCAGTTAACAAACATCAAATTAATAATTATCAAAGCACATTACTAGATACTGCAGGGGAAGAAAATTAGTATATGACACTCTTCGCTCAACTCAAAGAATCTAGTCTATTTATGGAGCCAAGAGCCTGTGTGTGTGTGTGTGTGCGTATGTGTGTGTGATTTAAGCACTACGTAATCAAAGACAGTATTCTCAGTGTGTTGAGATGAACAGAGGCAGCTCCCATTGAAGAGAGGGAGGACTTGAACTTCCCTGTCTGAAGGAAGAACAGAGTTCAAACTTGTAGTGAGTTGTATGCACAAAACCCAGAGGTGGAAATGATAAGGCCAATCTCCCTTGAAAAGAAAGTTTGAGTCCTGCAGCAGAGTGTTACAGAACTGAAGCAGTAAATTAGCGAGATCATTGAAAAAAGACTTTCAATAGCAAAATGCAGAAATTTACTTATTCTACAGACATCATGAGTCAATGACTTAACTGAACACTGCATTCTCTGTAAGAGAGATCCAAGTAAACTTATTAAACTTGGGTCTCCTGATCTTAAATCAGAAGCCAACCTACTGATAGCACATAAGAAGAGGAATAGCATGACTGATGGCACCAGCCATTGGACATGGATAACTCTTGGATACCTCCAGGCCTGTCTCCACTCTGTAACTATCAATGATCTATAATGGGTAGGGAGGGCTCTTGTTAACATTAAAGTATTTTCTTTGTATCTGTACAGTGCAACTTTAGGCATTTCTTCATTCCTATAAGTAAACAATATAAGCAAAGCAATGTTGTTTCAATATCCCTTGAAATTCTGTTGAAAATCTCGTTCAGTAAAGTAAGAAAAATCTCAGTAAGAATTTCACAATTCACAGAGTCAATGGAAGGTAGTGTAAAAGTGATTCAATTTTCTCATTTATAAAATAAAAGGGTTAGACAAACTCTAACATCTCTCTGAGTCCAAAAGGGTTTAACTCTGTAATCACACTCACATTTTAAATTTGTTGATATGATAATTAAAAATTATTAGTGGTCCTTTAAATACTTAAGAAACTAGATTTTATTTTGCTATAGTGACAAATTAAATTTAAGACATACATTAATGTCTGATACTCATGTGGCAAAAATGGGTCAAAGTTAGACAGGTATTGAGAAACTTGATGTATCTATCAGTAATCTACTGCTGGATAACAAAGTACCACACATGTGACAATAAGTGTGGCTCAAAAGAAGGCATATTTATTATCTGGTAATTTCTGAGGGTCAGGAGTCTGGGCACAGCATACTGGTCCTTGGCTCAGGTTCTCACAAGGCTGTAATTTATGGTGTCAGCCAAGCTGCATTCATTTCTAGAGCATGAGGTCCTCTGCCAAGCTCATGGGGTATGGAAGTATCCCATTCGTGAGGTTCTTATCCTACTTTCTGGGTGTCCTTGGGGGGCCAACATCAGCTCCTAGAGGCTGTCTGCATGCCACATGGCCTTCTTCTCTGGTCTCTCACATCATGGCAGCCTCTCCCTGCTGCTGAAGGGCCAGCCAGAGAATTTGGCACTCCTGTCTGCTAAAAACAAAGTCTTATGTAATACCATATATCCACAGGAGGGACAACCCACCACTTTTGCCAAATCTCATTTGCTGGAAGTAAGTCACAACTTCCACCCACCACTCAAGGTTAGTGGATTATACAAAGGCATGATTCACCAACGGTCACCTTAGGGTGTGTTTCAAAATGTGAAATGTGAAACAACTGAGTTACTACAGCCACCTAATTTCCTCCCATCAATTAAAAAATATTTTGGGGGGGCGCCTGGGTGGCTCAGTCGGTTAAGCGTCTGACTTCACTTCAGGTCACGATCTCGCGATCCGTGAGTTCGAGCCCCATGTCAGGCTCTGGGCTGATGGCTGGGAGCCTGGAGCCTGCTTCCGATTCTGTGTCCCTCTCTCTCTGCCCCTCCCCCGTTCATGCTCTGTCTCTCTCTGTCTCAAAAATAAATAAACGTTAAAAAAAATTAACAAAAAATATTTTTTGATGGAAAGATAAGAAGTAAAATGAGAATGGAAGGTTACTATTGGAAAACTTCTTGTAATAGTCGCCATGACAAGAATAAGGGTAGAAAGCCTACGTTCAGCATTTTTAAGCAGCAGGCATCACACACCTCTTATGATATTTACCAGTTACAATAAGTCCATGGGGGAAGTTATTATCCTCATCTTACAGTAAGTAAAATGAGCAAAGATAGGTTAAGTTGGCTTGCACATGTCCACACAACTAGAAAGCAGCAGAACTGTCTCAGAACCCGGTACAGCACCAAAGGGAATGTCTAGTAGTTTTGCAAATATAGTAACGAGGTTACTCAGCAAATCATAATAACCTTAAGACTCGGTTTTCTCATCTGTAAAATGGGGAAGATAATAATACCTAGTCTAGAAATCTCCTAAGGTTGTTGTGAAGATGAAATACATACATGTATAATAGAAAACCTAAAGCGCTTCACTCAAATCTGAAACCTGGTAAGTTCTTAATAAATAGTATCATTGCTGTTCGGTTATAAGCACTGAGTAAATGCTGAAGTATTTATACATTTGAATGTATGGGTAAGGATGATAAATTTAATGGGCTTTTGTGTGTTAATTTTTTTTTTTTTTTACTGGTAGGAAATGTTCAGGATATTTACTAATCAGTCAACTACTTTTCTATGTTAAAGACTCTCGAGAAATAAAGAGGAATAAATATTGCACCTATCTTTCTGTACAAGAAGAAATAAAACTCTCTTATCCACCAATAAATTGAAATTCAAAATACATTTTTTAACAATTCCTGTTGGTGGGTCAAAGACGTGGACTGCTTACATGCTTGATAAGGATGTTTGAATTAGCCTTTGTTAAAAAGTAAAGTATTAAGATAGCCAAAAATGGACTATTCAAAAGAATGAGTGGATCAAAGAAAAAAAAGCAAGATATTCAGAAAGATTTAATCATACAGTAATAACATTATTGAACATTATATAAGTCATCCTTAATAAATCTATAATGTTCTTAAAACTTAGACACCTATATTGTTAATTGTCTAGTCTAAAAGGCAGCTATTTCTGAGACCAGAGATGACTATATACTTCCCCTTGAACTCCTTGGCTTGTCTTTCCCATTAACTTGTTTTTCATTTTTAAATGTTACTAATCAGATCAATATCATCACCATTTATAAGTGTTGACTTTTCATAGGGGATATTCATCAATGTTAGCCATTGCACATGATCAAAGGCCACCTATAGGACACTGCTGTGCTAGTAATTGTTCAACAGACAACCTCTGAGCAGAAAAAGAGTTTTGTCAATCTCTATGGCCAATTTCAAGCTACCAATAGGGTGTCAATGATCAAGAGGTAGGAAAAGGTAGGTCTGGCACACCACATAGCCCTAGTGGGAGATCAAAAGGAAACCACTGAGAGAATATTAAAATTCAATTTAATGTAGTATAACTCATGTATATATATGGTGATGTCTTGGAATTTCCAAACTGGGCTTGGGAAGACTTCTGGAGGAAGTATGGAATTTTTCAAAGGAAGGATTGAAAATAAAATAATCATACTACATATTCCACAAATGTTCTCTCAGGTAATCCCTGATTAACCACAGAAGGTAAGTATTATTTCCCTCATTTTACAAGTAAGAAAACAGAGGCTCAGGGAAACATCCTCATAGCTAGTAAGAGGCAAGTCCTTCCACCCTTTCGTCCCTTCCTCACCTCTTTCCTGTGTTTCTTTCTCATATTTTCCTTTCTTCCTTCCCTCTTTCTATCCCTTACCGGCTCTCCTTTATTGTATATTCATCTACTGTTTTCTATGCTCAAGATAGTGTGCCTGGAACCAAGTATATGGCATGTTGGGAGGGAAGAACCACATGGGACCCAAAAGAGAGAGTAAACATACTCATATTGCAACAGCATACTTAACACTAGACCACTTACTTAAAATTGAGAATAGACTTTAGTCTGCTATTAACAATCAATTTGACTTAACATAGTTTTTTTCTTTACAAATTAGGAACAATTAAACTATTGCTAGAAACTCCACAGGAATGTGATAATGCTAATAGACACACTTTTTGCTCTTCTCCGTGAATACGATAAAAAAAATTTGCAATATATTATTATTACGAAAACCTAATTTATCTTTTAACTCAGATGCCAGAAAAAAAGTAGAGTCTCTCCAACATCCTCTGGAGCACACAGAAATCCTCCAAATAATAAAAGCACATTAGCAAAAGCTTTCCTTCTGAGAAGACCACAAAGCAATAAATGAATAAGTGAAAACTTAACAGGAAGATCTTCTTGGCACAAATATGGCAGTAATATTTTAATGTCTTAGCTACCTTCTCTGCTTGTTTTTTCTACAGTTAATAAAATAACACAATTAAATATATCTATTGATTTTCACATAGTATATAAAACTGAATGATTCTGAGTATTTGATATTCCAATTCCCTCACCTTGGGGTACATTATTTTCCTTAAAAGATCTAAGTCTCACTTTGTACAAAAATGATTTTGAATTTGCACTATTCTTAAACTACTCCCTATCACAGTGCTAAACAATGTACTATAAGGTAGGGATAATTTAAATAATAGGATCACACTCTGAGCTCTTTATTATAAAGATTACTGGCAAAAAGTTATATTCACGCCTTCCTTCATGCTCTGCACAATGAGGATTATACATTTTATACAAACCATATTTCTACCAGATATGAACCATGTCACCTCTAAAGTTAATTTATCAAGCTTTAGGTGTAGCTTTATAAAAATGATACCATGCTGATTTTAAAGTGAGACTACAAAAGATATAAAAGCTTCTATCCTGTCCAGAGAGTCAACATGAAAGCAGAATAAGATTTAGGATTAGAGGAGAAGTTTAATCTCTGGCTACAGCCTAGAAGAATGGCCTACCCCTTATCCCAAGATGTGTTAAAGCCCTAAATACTACTGAACTCCTGATTACCAGCTGTGGCCATTCTATTCTAGAACAAATTGGGAACACTGACTAAGCCTGTCTCCAACTGAGGCACTCTTCTCAATAGGCATTAAGGACCATGAGAAGAGTCTTGGAGAAATTCAAGCAGTAAAGGAGCCACAACTACAACCAGACATCTGGTTTACCCTGCTTCCTCAGCAAATGTATATTTGAGAGAAGAAACTAAAAGAATATAGAAGTTACCATCTGCCAAGAGAGGTAGAGAATATTTTTAAAAAGAATATTCTAATGTTTCCATGTTTGCTTAATCTTTAAAATTGATGCCTTATAAAAATTTTCATAGGACACATGACTGTGATCATTCCTCCCCCACCATTATTTTCATTATTAAACAATTTTCTGGCATCACAGGCTAGAAATAGTTACCAGCATCTGAGTTCCAACCTACTGACCTCATCCACAAAGAAGAAATCTTGGCCTGGTGAAGCTCTGGCTCGCTCATTTAGCTTGGTGACGTTAAGAAAGCTGAACTGTTTGGTGTTAAGAGAGGAGGTCAGAGACTGGTGGCTAGATAAGAGGCTGTTGCAAAAGTCATCCCAGAAGTGATACATACTGAATTAGCACAGTTATGGGGAAAAGGTAAGAAAGGGAGCATGCATTGGCATACACATAAGAGGTAAAAAGCAACAGAGTTCGGTGACAGATTGAGTGTGGTGGATGAGAGAAAGGGAAGAGTTTGTTGAAGACTGATCTAAACATACCGCATGGTACTTTTAAGAATCTACAAAGACTCTTAATATCTAAGAGCCCTTAGATGTGAATTATGAGCGTCTCATGGAAGATCATTCAGTTCATGCTTACTGGGCTGAATTAAATATCCTATGCAATATTTCAAATGATACTAAAATTACAGATAATTTTTAAAAATTTTTTTAAATGTATTTATTTATTTTTGAGAGAGATACAGAGAGAGTGAGTGGGGAGGGGCGGAGAGAGGGAGAGAGAGAATCTCAAGCAAGCTCCACACTGTCAGTCAGCATGGAGCCCAATGTGGGGCTCTAACTCACAAACCTATGGGATGCGACCTGAGCCAAAACCAAGAGTCGAACACTTAATCGACTGAGCCACCCAGGCTCCCCCAGATAATTTTAAATAAAAAGGCTTAGTTTGCATACTGAAGACATTCTTACATTTAACCGAAATTAAAATGGCAAAGAAAAATAACTTATTGCAGCACTGAAGAGATACTGTCATTGACACTACAAAAAAGGGTAGAAAGCAAGAAATTTCAAGCCAAGTTCCTCCTTGCTGAGCCAGTCCTCAGTTAGCATTAAGTTATTTTAAACGTTCTGTTTTCTCCTGGAATGTGAAAAGAATAACAGCCAAAGAGACAGAGAAGCAGAGCGCAAACCTTGACCCTGTCACTGTTAACATCTTGGGTCCCATTCAGCTATCTGGTCCTGAATCTTCTCATCTATAAAATAAAGATTTCAGCTAGATGGTTTATAAGAATCCATCCATTTCTTTTTTTTTTAACTTTTTAAAATGTTTATTTATTTTTGAGAGAGAGAGAGAGAGAGAGAGAGAGAGAGAGAGAGAGAGAGAGTAAGCATGAGTGGGGAAGGGACAGAGAGAGAAGGAGACACAGAATCTGAAGTAGGCTCCAGGCTCTAACTGTCAGCACAGAGCCCGATGTAGGGCTCAATCCCACAAACTGTGAGAACATGGCTTGAGCCGAAGTCATATGCTTAACTGACTGAGCCACCTAGGTGCCCTTGAATCCGTCCATTTCTTATAGTCTTTCATCCATTATGCTAATTAAAAGCTTAAATACTATATATTCATATTCTCATAGATAGTCCTTTTTGTGGATAAAAGGTGAGTTTAGGGGACCAAAATGCACTCATCACCTTACAGATAAATGTCTCAATTCTTTTTTTAATGCTAGGCCTGCATATCAATGTATTTCATACAGGTAAGAAAAATCATACATACACACACACACACACACACACACACACACACACACACATAGTGGGACAGGTTTTTAAAATAATTAACAATCATTTATATCAATATGGTATACACATTTATTTCTAACTTATAAGTTTATTGAATATTTAACAAACCATTAGGATTTCCACAAAAGCTTCCCCATCTGTTAGGTTAAGGATGTAGCCAATGACAAAAAGAGAATCAGACTGTGGTTACCAGAGGTGGAGGGAGGATTGGAGGAAGGTGGTTAAAAGGCACAAACTTCCAGTTATAAGATAAATAAGTACTAGGGATGGAACACACAACATAGTGACTATAGTTACCACTGCTCTGTGAAATACAGGAAAGTTAACAAAATAAATCCTAAAAGGTCTCCTTATAAGGAAAAGAACATTTTTTCTTTTTTTCCATTTATTTTATTATATCTTTATGAGATGATGAATGTTAAGTAAACTTATTGTGGTAATCACTTCACAATGTATGTAGGTCAAATCTTTATGCCATACACCTGAAATTCATACAGTGATGTATGCCAATTACATCTCAATAAAACTTGGTGGGGGAAGGGGGCAGGGGATGTAGCCAACGGTAAGAAGCTTCAGAAACTTTCAAAAAGTATAGGATGAGTGACATTTTTCTTTTACTATTATCAGGTTTTAGGTATGATCACATTTTCATGAACTCTAAACCTAGGGGCCATTGAAATTTGAAGGTTCGTCTACATGACCTGCTTTGTTTCCAGAAGCCTTTGAAATCATTTTAGTTAATGATTCCTTATAACTGCCATCTCATTTAGTAAATTAATATTGCCTTAGCATATTCATGAAGACTATATTTCTTAGGCGTAAATGTGATGGCAATCCTTCAGAAACCGTATCACCCCATCCTTGTGAATATTAAACTTTTCTAATTAGAATCCATGGACTCACTGCTCTTAAAATCATGTCCAACTTATTACTTAAATAAATCAACATGGCTATTTTGATTCATTCTGGATATCCATATAGAATTCTTCCATACTTGCTCTGTGATTAAGCTCCATAAAGGCAAATATAACACATACTAACTTGGATGTGACCAAAAGTGTATGATTAAATACCTTGAGGTTCATTTTCCAGCAAACAAACCACATATGAGTTTATGGCAGTCAAGGCAGACCAGAGGGTACTTGACAGCTTAAAAGCCATCAAAGTTGGCCAAATGATTGCTCTATAATAGAATGGGTGATAAATCCACTGCTGGGGGCTCCATGGCTCTAAGACTCAGAGGCCATGGCTACACCAGATGGCCAGCAATCAAATGACCTGGCACAGTTACCTGCAAATGGCTCCTAATGCACAAAATGGGAGAAAAGACAGGCTTTATGCAACTCCCTATTGAGAACATCATGCAAAACCTCTGTGCATTGATGGATCCAAAATAAATAAATGAATGAATAAACAAGCAGGCAAACAAACAGCAACACATGAAACCTTTACTTTTAGAGACTGATTGATTCTGCATGGGGCAGGCAATATTTGGGATTTGGGGGTAACTGGAGTAATCCAGTTGGCCCATGGATGTAAACGTGTTTTTCTCCTAATAGAGAATAATAAAGTATAATGCAAAATTTAAGCACCCTTTATAAAATACCAGCTTCCCCAATGGATTATGTTCAACATGGATTTTGGCTGTATTATAATTCTCTGCTTTCTAAGCCATCTTTTTGATTTCCAAAAGAAAATATTTTAACCAACATGCACAGATGGATGATGAACAGCTCCATGAGAAGAATGATTCCTGTACAGAATAGCATAATAGTTCAACCATCTAATCTTATATGTAGACAAAGGATTTAAATGATTAGTTTTTTCAGGTGTGGATTATTTGCTTTGAAGATCATCCATGGTTAATTTAAACGTCTGAATCACTCAACACACTCCTGGTTATCTTTCCACGGCGTTCAAGTTTATACTCAAGGAACCCAAAGTGATCATGGTCTTAGACAAACATAATAAGATGATATAAAAGGATGATTGTTTCAAAAGTCATATAATGCATCCCAAAGCTATATATTAAGGTATTATCTATGCTGCAGGTTCTCTTCAATGCAGAAGACTACCAAGAATTACCTTCATTTGAAAAAGAAGCAAAAGACTTCAAAATAAAAAAGGCATTATACAAAAACAGAATCAACTCAGAAATGTTTCTTAAGCACTTGTCTTTGGTCTAACATAGTCCTGAGTTCTGTAACAAAAAAGAAAAAAAAGACATATATCAGCCTTACAGGAACTTAACAGATATATCGAACAAGACTTATCCAACACATTCACACACATTGCAAAATTATGACATCTTATAAGGCCAAATATTATTAATCAAAGTAAGCTTACAGTTTATAGACTATAGTGCTATAGAAATTCAGGAAAGACAAGATCACTGTTAAGCAGGGTTAACCAGAGAAGATTTCTTGGAGGACATGGATCAAAGGGCTACCCTGAAAGGAGACTCTTCTCATTCTTTCATGTGTCCAGATTGCCTGGCACAGTGCAAGGATCACATAACAGTTTTCTGAATTTAACTGAAGGGAATATAGAGTTTGCAATAATGAAATGGAAGTGAAAGACCATTCAAGCTAAGAGAGCAACATGAAGAAAGAAGAAAAGGAGCAAATCAATATCACTTATGTAGGATTTTTACTAAACTGTTTAACTGGGACATAACCATAAGGAAACCACCAGACAAATCCAAACAGAAGGACATCCTGTAAAACACTTCAAGTGTGCTCTTCAAAAATACCATTATCACAAAAGATAAAACATAATATAGGAGTGTTCTAGAGTAAAGGATACCAAAGAGTCCTAACAATCTAATGCAATTCAATTCCTTAACTAGATTCTGGAGAGAGGAAAAACAGCTGCACAGAACTTCTTCCCCCCAAATCAGAGAAATGTGAATATGGACTGCATTTTAGATAATATTACTGAATCATTGCTGAATTACTGGATGTGATAATGGTTGTGTAGAAGAACATCCTTATTTTTAAGACATGCAGCTGAAGTATTTAGTGGTGATGTATCATGTCTACAACTTAGTCTCAAATGGTTCAGTGAAAAAAAAAACAAATCTATAAATAAATACACACCTACGAAGAGAGAGATAAAGCAAATGTGGCTTTGGTGAATCTCAGCGAAATAAATAGTGGTGGGGAGAGAAATAATGAGTCAGATGGGACTAGATTAGGAGGATGGATGGCACCAAGAAGTGAGGCAAAGATCTGTGAATAAGGAAAGTATGAACAACTGATGGAGATCCTTGGATTGCAAAAGAGGAACTTGGCCTTGAATTGGAAAAACAGTAGGGACACAGGATACACAATAGTCTTTGACTTAAAAGTAAAACAATGACTTCATCCATCAGGAAAATAAATATGGCAGCCCTTGGCAGACAGCACTAGAAAAGGAATGATTTGAAGGCCAATTAGAACAGTCTCTCATAATAACCAAAGGGACATTTGAAAAGTGTTGGCTTCATAGAAGCAGAGGAATTGAAAAGACAAAGATAGAACCAGTAGGAAATATACATTGTCGATGGATTACTTCCACAGATATTAATTCCTTAGGCTTATTTCTCTCACCAGCCTCCCCTAAAATCTCAAGGCAGATATTATTATCTCTCCTAATAATGGTCTGATTCCACTAGAATTTGACCACAGCAAGATCCCACGCTGGCTGTGATTGTTCTCACAGGATTGAAAGTCTCAGCCACAAGTAACCCTCAATAAACATGAAGCTCCAGGAAACAAGTGTGTATCTGGTTCAACATTAATGTCCAGCATCTACACAAGAATAAAAAGGAAAGTGACACACAGGGTTCAAAGGAAAGGAGGAGGTCAAAATGCTTGTGAGATTTCTAACATGGAGGCTGAGAGAAGTGGAGACATCTAGAAAGAGAGCTTACTTAGGGTGAAGGTGTCATTCTCTATGCTATTTCAGAGATGATAGTATGTTAGTGGGATGGAGAATTTATTTCAGAAACTGTCTATAGCAACAGTATTCTTCCCAAATTGTTTTTGGACCTGATTTGTTTAAAATACGGTAGATATCCTTACTCACATAATTAGTTTGTCTAATTTCCTGTCAAATCAATATTTATTCACACAAATCAATCTTGTTGCTTTTTTCCCTGAAAGTATTTGGTCAATTTGTGTCACTATAAAGAAACTTTCCAGGGCATTTTCTCCTACAAATCTTTTTTTTTTCTTTTCTACACAATTTATTCCTAGTCTCTCTTTTTGTTTATTGCCTAGTTCACTTTGGTGTAGATTTTAGTTTCCTTACAGACCAATCATACATTGATTTGAGTATTTTTCTGCATGCACTCTATGTACATAATAAGAGCCATATGGACCTGGGTTTTAATCTCAGATCTGCTACCAATTAACTTTGGCTCAGTACATGATCGCATAGTAAGTGAGTTCAATCCCTCCATCAGGCTCTCTGCTGTCAGCATGGAGCTGCTTTCGATTCTCTGCCCTCCTCTCTCTCTCTCTGTCTCTCTCTCTCTCTCAAAAGTAAACATTAAAAAAGAAAAGAATAAATTTGAGGACCACTTACCAAGTCCCTCTAATTTCATAAATATCCAAAGAGATTAAGTAACTTCTCTATGGTCACACAGTTTATAATGGTAGAAATCCAGTTCATCCAGGGTCTTCTGTCTTCCAAGCCAGGGAGTGTTTTATCCACTTTATCACAGTGGCATCCAACTGGGAAAGAGCTGGAATTACTACCAATGTGCACTGTAATTTTAACACATTCCTAAAACCAATGCTATGCTGCAGTGTGAACAAGTTAGCAAAGAAGAAAGTTCACTGAGGTCTTATGTACATGAAAGAGTTGCCTGGGCAGGGGAAATATTATTTTTTCAAGGGCAGCAAAATGTCTTTTGACAAATATTGACACATATTCTATTACAAAGCTAGAAATTATCCTTAAGGAAAACTTCTTTTAATCTCAAAAGAACCACTTTAAGAGCTCTTTTTAATTATATAAATGCAAAGCAAGGTTCCAGTGCTTTATCTTTGGGATATACAACATGGCAAGCTTAACTAGAATCTGAGCTTGGGCCAGTAAGTGGAAGGAATCACTTTGTCCCTTAACCACAGTCACTGGTATAGAGTTAGAAGCTGTTAAAAACGGGTTGAACATATTTGCAATTTAGGGGTGTTCTGAGATGGAAGGCATTGAGAACTCAAAAGCTTCTCTCTGACATTCAGTGGTACTGAACTCCATTGAGTTAGCCCTGACTAGGGCCAAGTTGGAAAAGCCCCTGATCAAATTCACCATAAGAAAGAGGAACATCTCCAGCTAAGCCTAATGCCAGCATAAGGAAGAAACATTCCCACCCACTGCCACAACCACAGCAGCCAACAGGGCTAGTCAGCAACAGCAAAAAACTCTCATTGCTTCAAAGGAAGCAATACTCTCAACTTTTTGGACTTAAGAGAAGACAAGACCAAGGAAGGCTGGCCTTTGGTTTTCAGCAGCCACCTTTGACAGCCTTAGACATAAGATAGGAGGAGTTCCTAAGGAAAAGAAAAATCAGAAGAAGTTAAGGTAGGAGCTCAGAATTCTCATTTGAATATTAAAATAACTATCTTATTTGTAGTCACAGGCTGAAAGACTAAGGATGCCTCATTACAACATCATATGACATTATGTTAATAGACTCAACTATGGCTCAGGCAGAGGGCTCTTTCCACAAATATAACTTCAGGGTCTCAAATAGTCTCTACCTTTCATGGATCACTTTTGCCTCTGATAGCTTACAGAGTTCTCCAGAAGTGTCTCCCATGGGATCAGGGCTCCCCTCCAGGAGCTGTCTCAGTGCCCCTCTGCCCTGCTGTGAGCCACCTCTGCTCTGTACCCTTCTTTTCTTCAGTATTTCTTCTCAGGACACTCCAGGGCATGGAAACTGCCTCAGATTGCTGATGCCCTCTCAGGGTGCACTGACTTGCCTTATGAGGCCCAGAACTCCCTCAGGCTTCGGCTTCATCCTGAACCCTCATCTCCCTCAGACACTATCTATCCACTAACGTTCACCTTGAGGCCAACTCACTGCTCTCAACCACTTTGTGTTCACCTCTTGGCCAACTGGGATCTGCTCCCCTTCCTTTGTGTTCTCCTCTCCTTGACATGTTTTGCCCCCAGGAATTCACCCTTTTAGGTTTGACACAAACAGTGTTCATCTCTTGGTTTGCACACAAACTATCAAGGACCTGGCAAACAGCAGGATCAATCAAAAACCTCACAGCTGACCCAAAAACATAGCTTCCTTCTGAGCTTCATACTCCGCTGCCAAGTGTGCCTTGTTGTTCCAGAAACAATTTCTCCAAGGAGGAATATTTGTAATCTCTTTTGTAGTTGGATTCTCTTGAGTCCCTCTCTCCCATGCTCACTGCATTCACTGCCTCTCAGCCTTGCTTCTATATGGCTGAACCTCAATCTCTAAGACTGAATCTCAATCACTAATACTTTTTTTCTACATTAGGCCCCTTAGTCCCATATAAATCAGTTGATACAAATATACATCACAGTATGGAGGTGGAATGTTGGCTTTTCACACCTAGGCAAGGACATGCTTTAGATTCAGCAAGGATATACTTTATACACACTCATACACATAAACACACAGCAAAAGAATTTTAAATATATGTACACATCCTTTCATTTTCATCTGACTATTCATTCCCATGAATGGAATATACTGAAAAATATTATAGATTAATCGTAGATTAAGGGAAATAAATAAAGAAAGAGAAGAATGTCCTTAATTATATAGTTCTTTATAACTTTGACATTATTTGTCAGATGGAAATATTGATCTGAGAAGTAAAATAGCATGATGAGCCAGAAACATTAACTGATGTCTGCTATCTACAAGGTAAATTCTATCATATTCACCCTTTACTAGAAGTGCATGGCTCCTGGGCTTCAATTACTAAAGTAATAGGACTAAGTTTGACAGCTATGTTAGTTATATTATCACAAGTCTTACTAAAACTCATTAATTTTCTATATGGAAACACAGTCCTTGACTCTAAAAGAAAGGAAGTTTCAGTAAGGATGTAAGAAAGATCTTGACTTGTGCAAGAGTTTGCCAAGATATTGTTTCCAGGACATTACAGTCAAGTTACAGGCAATCATATTCAGTCATAGCTTATTTAATAATACCACACCTTTGTGGACTATGCAGTTTGTAAGACACATTCATTTTAAGTCATACTTTTTTACAAAGGAAGAAGAAGAGTTGCAATGGGATGAAAGTGAACTTTTCAGCATCAGAGTGTGATGTATGACCTATAATTAAGGTTCAATATTGTGTGCTGCCTTGACATCTGGTAAAATCAGG
This sequence comes from Prionailurus viverrinus, assembly GCF_022837055.1. Classification (NCBI taxonomy): domain Eukaryota; kingdom Metazoa; phylum Chordata; class Mammalia; order Carnivora; family Felidae; genus Prionailurus; species Prionailurus viverrinus. Next base: position 68,529,966 of record NC_062561.1, on the reverse strand, counting down.
TGTAGAACAGCCTCACTATAAGTGAGGCTTCCCACACTGCATCCATAAAAAGTGCTTTAGCCAAATAGCCCTCCTTGTTGTTGTTTTTTAATGTTTATTTACTTTTTGAGAGAGGGAGGGAGAGAGAGAAAGAGAGAGAAAGAGAGAGAGAGAGAGAGAGAGAGAGAGCAAGCAGGATAGGGGCAGAGAGAGGGAAAGAGAATCCCAAGCAAGCTCCTTGCTGTCAGCACAGAGCCTGACGCAGGGCCTGGTCTCACAAACCGTGAGATGATGACCTGAGCTGAAATCAAGAGAGGGATGTGTAACTGACTAAGCCATCTAGGCATCCCCAGATAGCCCTCCTCATCAAAGAAACCAAGCAACAGTTTTTGCTTCTCCCTGAGTAGCAGATTTTAGTTCCCTGCCAGCCCACAAAATTATTCAAACAAGCCAATCACATCCTCCCACAGGAGCAAGGAAACATTCCACCCTCTTGATACTACAAAGTCTGCCTCCCACAGCTCCTGGTTGTTCATTCTGTTCTAGAGTGCAACCCTGTGCGACCCTGCATGATATACTGTCCTCCTCTTGGCTGTGTGCATATGTGACTAAAAAATTGGTCTCCATCTCATGTATCTAGTAGTGGATGTCCTGTGTTCAGCCATCCCAAAAACCCTAGGCAAAGAACCCCTCACTCACCAACAGGATGAAGAGGAAGCAATCAAAACACAGAGCAGGCACATGGCAGAGAGGATGTTCCAAGCCAAGCTTTCTGACTGACTCCACAGCCACTGCTATTCCAGTCCCCAGAGCTACACCCACCACATGATGACAGCACTCAGGGGGTAATTTCTGTGTGAGTTATTTATGAGGATTATCTCATCCAAGCCACACAACTATCCTGTAAGATAGGGACCATGATTCTTACCATTTTACAGATGATGCATCTGATGCACAAAGAAGTTGAGTAACCAGCTAGAGACTGATGGAGCTGGGATCTCATAGCCTGCCACTGCCAAACCCCACTCCCAAAAGAACTACGGCCTTCCTAATCGAAGAGTCCTCTGCTAAATGGATTTTACAGAAACACTCAGCCACCAGACAAAAAGAGCTGAAAAACATAAGATTATGAGTATAAATTGGGTGTACAAAGGTCACTCTGATTTGCAACCACGCCTAAGCAAATAGTGGTTTCTACTGAGAATACAAACTGAAGGCAAGATTTGCCTCAAGCATGGTTAACGAAAAGCAGCACACAATCCTGATATTCCTATCCTCCAAAGTCATAATTTTTATTAAACATTTTAAAATAGCTTAGTATATTTTAGGTCCTCTCTTTTTTCTATAGTCATTTTCAAATCCAGATATAATTACACAGTGACATGTCTAGCTCGAGCTACGTCTCTTCAGATTTCTTGAATCCAGCTTCTATGCTTCCAACTGCCCTGCTGAACATCTCATTCTACTTCATCATGTCCATATCTTTCTCCCTCATCTAGACTACGATCTGCTTGTGAGCAGTGACCAGGTTTTACTCATTTCTTTTTTCTATCACCAAAATCTCACTCAGTCCCTGAATGGTTTTTGAAAATGAGCCAATAAGTGAATATAAAAGTAAATAAAGTCAAGCAAGGAACAATTTTTTTTAATGTCAAGGGGTTAGAAACTACTTTATTTTTATCCAAAACTAGTTCTTCATTTAGAGGCTACATTTTTTTTCTGAACATTTTGACAATGTTTGGAACAGAATTTACAATTTTCATACAAAGTGATAAACTACTTCCCTAAAAATAATTTTTTTAACTTGTCATCTTTTTTAAAAAAAAGTATGGTAATTTGGAACTAATATCTGTTATACAGTCATATGTCATTTAGGAATACAAACCATGTACATACATACATACAAAGTCAACCAACGGACACTATTGATGAGCAACATTGAAACAGACCTTCTATGAAGCAGTGAGCTCCTCACAGAAAGTAGAGTGTTCAGTGGCCAATCATCAAACATTTCTGCCTTTGTAAAAGTTGAATCAACTCTCTTTCTCAGAGCATTTTTAATTATAATACATGGTTTTACAGAAAACACAAGCATCTTATTATTCTAATATAAACTGGTTTTACAATATTTTTTCTTTTCTCTGATTCTCTGCTCAAAAAAAAATGTTCTTTTATGTATTAGGCTGTGTCCAAAACTATAGAAAGTTTCCTTGTAAGAAACTTTTTGATAAAGCACAGTCTCATTCTAGGCAATATTTAACCTATTGTTCAAACTTAAATTTATAATAATCCTCGAGGAAGGTTACTGAAATGCAGGTCCTAGGGGCCCATGGGTGGCTGAGTCAGCTAAGTGGTTAAGCATCTGACTCTTAATCTCAGCTCAGGTCTTGATCTTGTGGTCTATGAGTTCAAGCCCTGCATTGGGCTCCATGTTAGGCATGGAGCCTACTTTAAAAAGGAAAGAAATTCAGATTCTAGGTCCCAATAAACTTCCCACATACCTCACACCAGAGATTGCAATCCAGCAGATCTGGAATGTATCTAAGGGATCTACATTTTTCTCAGGTCCTGTCTAAGTTGGGGGTTGTATCAACTACACTTGGAAAAATATTGCTTTCAGAATATTGCTATTCAGAAAATATGAAGTCAGTTTGAACAGCAAACTTAAATTTAAGATTTTTTTCAAGGCTGTTTGCAACGATGTGGAGAATGATTTCAGGACAAAGAGGTTTTAATCAAGAAAATCTGTTACCATAATCCAGAGAGAAGTTTACGTAGGATTGAAGAAGAGTGTAGGATGGAAGAAGGATGGCAAGAAAAATATTGCAGAGGCTCAATATTGACAAACTAAATCATTAAGACTTGGTGATTCAATAGTTAGGCAAAGTGGGGGGAAGAGAGTTGGGGTGAAATCAGGAATACTGAAAGACAAATTCACTTCCATAACTCAAGCCCTGGAGACGGACTAGCTGGAGATGCTGTTAAGTGAGGTGGTTATTATGGTTATTAGCCAAGTCTGTAACCTGCACAAACCAGCAGGAATACTGCCAGTTCACAGCGGTCTCTGTGAAAATTTGGAAAAGTAACCACATTTTATGTAGAAGCACATCTCGAGGCAAAGCTTGGTGAGTGGAAAACTCCTTCGGGCAAATTAGAAGGTGCTCCAGTCTGTGAACAAACAGCCCTGTGCCAGTCACATTTGGTGTAACATAACAAAGGCTGGATTTAACCCCCACTTCCCCTGAAAAAAGGGTCCTCATGAAAAGCATGATGTGCAGTTGGCCCAGAGAGACACTAACAAGATTCAGGATGTGGTGAACGGCCTTGGGAATTGATGGTTAGAAAAGAAGGGAGGCAAAGTCACTAAATGGAACAATTCTCAGGAATGGTGAGGTAAATTGATGAATGGGTTACCTATATGCATAATGAATTTTTCTAGGGTTGCTTTCCTAAAAGGCCCCATAAAAACCTCACAGAAGCCCTTATCACCCTGCCTGATATGAGAGCAGATATTACTAAAGTGAGGGTCCATTTAGGGGAGGGACCTTTGCTGTGTGATTCAGAGTAACACAGCCAGGGGTAACTCTAACTAGACTGCAAGATGAAAGAGGGCAGGGATGGTTTCATTCATGGCTCCTATGCCCAGCACCATGGACAGCACCCAGCACACTGGTACAATGACTGAAGTCCAGTCTTCAGTAATATTCTTCCACTTCATTTGTGGAAAGACGATTTGGGATTCTCTGTTCTTGTTTTCACCTTCCCTAGTACTATAAAATAACATGAATAAGACTAACTTTATAAATGACACATTAGTCTGGAGGGGAGGTGGGCAGGGAATGGATTAAATGGGTGATGGGTATTAAGAATACACATCAAGTATTAAGTGATGAGCACTGGGTGCTGTATATAAGTGATGAATGACTAAATTCTACACCTGAAAATAATATTACACTGTATGGTAAATAACTGGAATTTAAATAAAAACTTGGAAAAAAGAAGAAATGACAACTTAGTGTATTAATACCACCAAAACTTGGCAAATAAAGCAAAATAGGCTTCTTTTGGAGATTTCTCAATTGTAAAAGAAAACAACTCTACCATGCATTTCATTGTATCTCAATTTCTGCTTACTCAATTTACATATTATTCTATAATAAATCTTTTGTCTTATTTTGACTAATTCTGGTCCTACAACATGTAGCTTTGTATACCTATTCTGGATTTTCTCTCCCTCTTCAATAGTGTCACTTTTTTGTCACAGTCATTTAATTTCCTAGTTCTTTATAATGGTGCTTAAGTTGTTTTGACTGAAGATGTTCATCATATGGAAACAGCACAGATGTCAGCACCTGTATGCTAAACCTGTGTCTTAATGTACCATTTGGTTCATTATTTTACAGATTTTACAGCCATAGTAGGAATTGTGGCTTTTTTATTTACAGGGAACATTTCAGGAAATACTGTTTTTATTTCTTTTGTAAATTCCTACTAATTGTTAGTGCTCATAACTTTGTGCCTCAGAGACCTCATTAAATACAGCAAAAAATACTTGAGAACTACTACCAATAATTATATGTGTGTGGCGAATTGCCTTTAGAATTAAGCTACATTTTCTTAAAAAGAACAGCCCCTTAACTTTCAAAAGTCAAAATTTCTAGGGAAAGGGAGAACAGAAAAGAGAGAATAAGTAAGCATTTATTATGTACTATAATACAGAAATGTATAATATTTCTCAAAACATCTTGACAATAATTCTGTGATGTTGGTATTGTTCACCCCAGTCCACAGATGAGGAGCTTCATAAAGGCCAAGGAACTTGCTGGAGACCATAGATAATGTTGTAATCAATACATGTTGTAGATGCTGGGAAAAGACAGATCAAGGATTCAGTCCCTGAGCCTGCCAGGCTCTTGTCATGCTACCAGTTGTGGACAGTATTTAAGCAATACAATTTTTCCTAACATCACAGTCCATTTTCAGATTATGACATACCAATGCATGTGAATGTAACACTGAAGAATAAATTTATCTCTAGATTGAATCACTTTGCTATCTGTCTGCTTGACATGAAGGATAACACAATGGCTCCCAAGCATTTGTCTATTTACCAAAAGCTTCTTAAAGGAGTTTACAGTAACACATTTGCATCTGTAGTTAATAATCCAATAGCAATTTTAGATATCAATCCATAAGAAGCACAAATGGTACTTGAGCATGTTTGCACATATGTTTCATAAAAGATAAAATATACTGTTGGTTAAGCCATGATGGCAAGTTTATTTTTCTTTATTTAGCTTAGTCCCTAGGACATTATGATGCCCCCTTGTCAACTCCGTCTGCTCTTATGACTCAAATCGCTCACCTACTTGGTGGAAGCTTAGATTATGTTGATCTCTCAGGGCTCCATATGCTTCTAGGGACATGGTTACCATATTGCCGACTTGCAAAGCTCAGAAAACAAATTATTAAGGAAATTAAATGCCAGGAACTCAAAATACTGAAGACAAATATGTAAATAAATCCAGAGAGTAATGTTGGCTGAAATTACCATTGAAATGTGGCGTTAAAAACATATACACAGGGAAGCGTTTATCTTCCCAGGGCCTCTAGCATCACTAATTCCATGCTAGTGTCACAAACAGTAATGTTCATAAAGAAAAGATTTACCAGTAACATCTAAGTTGTTTAAGTCCACGGGATATATTTTGCACATAAAGGAAATACTAGCAATCAATTTTCATTCAAGGTCAAGTGTAGTTGGTATATTACAATTTTCTAGAATTTAGGTGGCACATGTTAATAGGCTTTTATCTCATGTTGAGAGATATTAATAAGCAATAAAGACAAATAATTGAGAACCAAAATAAGCACCCTGCCATACACACTGACCCAGGTCACAGGCTTGAAGATAGAGATTCTTTAGAGTACCCATGATAATTTATTAAATGTGCTTTATTGAAGAGCAATTTGATCCCCGTAGGAAAATTAATTCATTCAATGGAATTGGGGGGGGGGCATTTATCTATATACTCTAGGCACTGGGATACAGCAAAATAACCCAGAGAAGATTGCTACCCTCAAAGTACCTATATGCTGAGATACAGAGTAGAAGTAGATAATAAAAAGAAAGTAAGGAAGCAAGATCACTACAGATCACGACAATGGCTATAAAGAAAATAATCCAGGGGTGTCTCGGTGGTTCAGTCAGTTGGGCATCTGACTCTTGATTTCAGCTAAGGTCATGATCTCAGGGTGCAGAGCCTGCTTGGGATTCTCTGTCTCCCTCTCTCTCTGCCCCTTCCCCACTCACAATCTCTCTCTCGCTCTCGCTCTCGCTCTTGCTCTCGCTCTCGCTCTCACTCTCTCTCTCTCAAAAATAAACATTTAAAAAAAAAAGAAAAGAAGCAAAGTGATGGGAAGCAACTAGGAGTCAGAGGTGAGTGGATGAAAGGCCACATCTTTGTAGAGAAGCCAGGCAACACTTACTGAGGTGGCGTTTTTGCTAAGTCTTGAACAATGAGAAGGGACAAGACCAGGGATGAGCTGAAGAACCATGTGCTGAGTAGAGGGAATTGCAAATGCAAAGAGCCTGAAGCAAGAAAGAACATTCTATGTTCAAAGAACAGAAACAGTGCCAGTGTGGCTACAGCGCAGTGAGCAAGGAGGGTGTACTACGATGAAGCTTAAGAGGTAAATAGAGGCAGATTTTCCTTGTGTGACATGAAGGACTTATAAATGACAGAGATTAGTGAAAGTTTCCTGTAACTTGGTGGATACCTAAAATTAATGCCATCTATCTGGGCCTGCTAGTGAATTGGAAGAAAATAATAATAATAAAATTTTAGGATTGGAAGGGAATTTATGGATTATCTATTCTGCCCCTTGTTTCATAGAACCGTGAAGGCCCAGTGTGGTCAGTGAGGAGGGGAGTCAGAACTCTGGGTTCCCTGAGGTCTAGTGACCTTTTCATGACGCCCACAGGCTTATAGTTTTTACCACTTGAGACTCCAGTGGCTTTCTACCAGACCCTGTACATTGCAGACATCTAGCTGCTGAAGAAAGCTACTCAAACTCTTCTCAGAGGATGGAAATGAAAAAGAACCAAAAAGTGCTAATGCATCCCCAAGGGGGGAATGTCTTATTACTCTGTCTTAGGCAAACGACAGCCTTGAATAGAAAATACAGAAAAATACAGGGATAAAGATTCAGGGAGTGCTACCAGAAAGAGAAATTTGATGAAATTACAGAAAATGGGGAACCCCATAGGTGAAATAGCCTCAATTAGCAGGTAACAATAGTTAAAGTTGGAAAAGACATGAAGTCTACCAGAGCTAAAAGATAAACATATAAAAACACAGTAAAAATGACCTTTAAAATTCAATATTAACAAAAATCTCAAAATTACTGATTGTCAGGTCAGATTCTCTTTCCAACTGCAACCCTTTTTCAGGTCTTTTTTTCAACTGACCAACATAAACAAATAAAAATACTATAGAATAAAACAATAATATAATACTGGAAGGACACATGACAGGATGCTTACTTGAGGAACAGACTGATAAGGGTTAAGACAGTCCCTCTCTTTCCAGAGAGAGAGAGCTTAGACTTGTCTGGTCAAGGTATTTACCTGTTTGGGGGCATGAAGCTAAACCAAATAACTTTATGAGTAATGCTCTCTATAACAAAATGGAATCACTTTGTCCTCCCTGAATGCAGAGCATGATTAACAGGGTCAAAATTCTATAAGAGAGAAGGAAAGCAGATTTAAACTAACATCATGACAAAATAAGATAAATGCAACATAGAAGTTGTGATAGTCAGACACAGCAGTGTTTTTAATGTCGCTATCAGTGTGTCAGGCAAACCATGATTTGTACACCCATGGGATTACATTGGGAAAAACCCAGCCACTTATTTCAATCAAATTGATGAGAACAGACATGATTGAAATAAGCAGAGAATGCTTGAGGAAGATTTTCCTTAACACTCACAGCTTCACATAAAAGAGTCCTCATACATCTCCTTAAATCACATATTTGTTAGCAACACGAACAAAAATCTAAATGGCCCTGTTTTCAAATTGGTGAAGAAAGCAAGCAATGAGACATAGAAAACACAAAGCTTAGCCTTCAGGAAGCTTCATTCCAATGTTAGATTTATAAATTGTTTAAGCGACAATCACTACATATTCTCACTCTTGTTCTTTTAATAAAAATAACACATAGCCAAAATTCCTTTTTTATTTATGTATATATGTATTTATATTTTTTAGAGCAAGAGAGAGCATGTGCGAGCAAGGGAGAGGGGCAGAGGGAGAGAATCTTAAGTAGGTTCCACACTCAGCACAGAGTCTGATGTAGGGCTTGATCTCACAACCCTGGGATCATGACTTGAGCCGAAATCAAGAGTCAGATGCTCAGCTGACTGAGCCACCCAGGCACCACTCAAAATCCCTTTTGTAAAGTATGTCTCTAAAAAATGTAGACATAGTGTATTCAATTTATGTGCACACCATGTCTGGTGTTGAAATACTGGCATATTTGAAGATCATGTACATTAGCTACTATAAGGTGGAGGTTTTTAGAGGCTTCGTTGGTGGCTCTCAGAATGATATGTTCACCTCCTAACCTCCAGGAACCTCAGAGTGTGATCTTATTTTAAAAGAAGGATCTTTGGGTATTGAGGAGGTCACCTTTTGGGATGAGCACTGGGTGTTGTATGGAAACCAATTTGACAATAAATTTGATATTTAAATAAATAAATAAATAAATAAATAAATAAATAAATAAATATTTTAAAAAAGGATCTAAATCCAATGATAAGTATCCCTATAAGAGACACACATAGGAAAAAGTAGGGAGAGAAGAAAAGGCCATGGGAAGATGAAGACAGAGGCAGGAGTGATGCAGCCAAAAACAAAGAAATGCCTGGAGCCACAGAAGGTGGAGGAGGCCGGGATTTCAGAGGGGACCCAGCTCCGCCGATGCCTTGGTTTTGGACTTCTGGCTTCCAGAACTGTGAGAGAATAAATTCTCTTGTTTTAAGCCACCAAGTTTGTCATGATGTATTATAGTAGCCCTAGAAAATTAATACAGAATCTTTCTGCTCTTCTTCTTAAAGACTATAAAAGCACTATTGCAACATTAAAGCAAGGTTTGACCAGAAGATTGAGACAAATCATTCAACAAAATCTAGCAGGTATTTTCATTTTAGCATACTCCTGCTGACTTTTTGTCCATTTACTTACATTGTTGCACTCAAACTGTGCACATGATTTCATTGCCCTTTTCTCACTAAAAATTACATCATAATCATTTTCACTGCGTCTATGATGGCCTTCAAATGTATTTTAATGTCTGTATCAATTCTGCTGAATTGATACACTATATATTACCTATTTTGCAAGCTTCGAAGGTCTGGACTGATTCTTGTATTAGTCTAATAAATGGCTTAGATAGAACTATAGTAAGACACAAGTCCTGGATATGTTTGATGCAACTATTACAACATTGCAAATAGGCTGGATGATAATGCACTGAGAAACATCAGTCAGTCACTCGCCAAGTATTTCTTGAACAACTACTAAGTGCCAGGCACTGTTTCATGTCTTAGAAATGCTACAGGAAACATAAAGAAAGTGTACAGGCTATTGGTTTATATCACAACCAAAAAGTCAACTGATAAAACATGGTCAACATATTTTACAAACATGATAAATCTGATCAACAATGAAAGAACTCTTAGCAAACTAGAAATGGAAATGTTTTCCCTAATTTAATAGATGCCATCTCTCAAAACTACAGCAAATACCAAGCTTCATAGGTAGAATGTTAAGAGCATTTCCTTTGAAACTGGCAACAAAGAAACAGTATCATCTGTTACCACTTAACATTGTTCCAGATATCCAAAAAGCACCATAAGATAAGAAAAAGAAAATACAGGACTGAAACAAAAGAGAGATAAAACTATCATAATTGCAAATAATATGACCATCGATATAGAAAATACCCCAAATATCTACAAGATTTTACAATTAACGAATTCAGTGAGATGACTGGATATGACATCAGGGTACAAAACAAGTTCTTACAAGAGCTACAGAGAGCATAGTTATAAAAGAAAAGATTGATCATTTTGACCATGCTAAAATTAATCATTTCTCATCAAGGCACCATAGAGTGATCTTGGCAACACATAAAACATATTTCCACGTATATGGCTTGCTAGGCATGAATACTAGAAATGTATAAAGAAGTACTACATGTTGATAAGGAAATAAATACAACCATTAGAAAGAATAGACATAAAACTTGAACAGGTCTTTCATGGAAATGAAAACCCAAATAGCAAATAAACACATTAGAAGATATTTAGTCATCAGGGAAATGTCAATTAAGACTACTATGAAATACCAATTTATTCACATTAGATTGGCCAAAATAAAAGCCTCCAAACCCTAAAGGTTTGCCAGTATATGTTCATGATACGCAGTAGAGTAACATGTAACCTAATATCCATTATCAGGAGGATGACAAAATCATCATGTGCTTTGTTCATACAAATAAAATGTTACCCAGCAATTAAAATGAATGAAATATTTTCTATGTACAGCAAGGAAGAAGACTCAGAAATAATCTTAAGTGAAAAAAAATTGCACAAGATAACGCAGAGCATAGAATTATTTTCATAATGCTCAAAATCCAGCAAAACTAAATAATACATTGTTTGGTATACGTGCATAAATTAATAATAATAAATATTTTAAAAACAGTAATGATGAAAGCAAAATCCATAACACTGATAACCCTTGAGGAAATCAGGAGATAGGAGATTTTAGAGGAACACATAAACAAATTCATTAGTTAGGGTAATTCCTCTAGTTCTTGAGTTGGATAATTTGTTCACGGGTTTTCGTATTATTGTTAAGCTTCAAAACTTATATATATGTTACATAAATGTTTCACACATCATAAATATTACATAGGAAATTTCTTAAAGTAAAAATCAGAATACACAAAAGAACAGACAAAATTTAATTGTTCTAATGTAGAGAGAAAAGTTGCAAATGAACAGAAAATATTGCTGCTGAAAGCAACTTTAACTATAGACCTCTCATTCTTAACCCTAGCTGTACATTAGAATCACTTAGAGATATTTTTTAAATTAAAAAAAATGTTTTATTTATGTTTGAGAGAGAGTGCAAGCAGGGAAGGGGCCGAGAGAGAGGGGGACAGAGGATCCAAAGAGGGCTCCATGCTGACAGGTTGACAGCAGGGAACCCGTGTGGGGCTGGAACTCATGACCCACAAGATGTGGGGCTTGAACTCACCAACCCGCAAGATCATGATCAGAGATAAAGTCAAATGCTCAACTGACTGAGCCAACCAGGAGCCCTGAGGTTGTAGAGACTTTTTAAAAGAGGCTGGACCCCTCCTGGACCCCTCCTGAGATCCGATACATCAAATTTACTGGGCTAGACACCTGCCATCAATTTATTTGTTCTCCTTTGATTTTACATTCAGCATTTGCCAGACAATTCTTTTTTTTTTCTTCAATGTATGAAGTTTATTGTCAAATTGGTTTCCATGCAACACCCAGTGCTCATCCCAAAATGTGCCAGATGATTCTAATACGCAGCCAGGCAGACAAATCACTGATCTAGACCAGGCCTTCTATTTTCTATTGAGAAACTGAGGCCACTATGTTAGTGGAAATCCCAAGCTGGAAACCGTTCGCTAACTCACCAAAGTAACCCTACCGTCAGGATATTTCACCAAACTTTGACTGAAACGAAGCACGAGACGTGGAAAGAGTACATTTTGAAAAGATCTCATTCTGAAAATAGTCACCAGTGCTCTCCTTGTACATTTTCTCCAGGCGAAAATTACACAAAGCTTCATCATTTTTCCATCCCTGTCTGGGTGGGTGGGAGGAACCCTCCCTGCTCTATATCCTTTGCTCCACTTTGTACTTACTGAAGTGCAGCAAAGCCCTAGAAATCAGCCCAAAGAGGTGTCTAACAGCCTCTTCCCCACACTCATCAGTCTTTTTGTGCAACCGCTGCCCAGATGACAGAGGCCAGTGAGGTGCTGACAAATGTGCAGGGCTGCCTAGAAGGAGCACAGATTCAAAATATAACCTGCAGCTTCTACTTTCCCTAGGCTTTGCCCGGAAAGGCTTCATGGCAGTTCAAACGGTGGCCATATCGTGGGATCCCAGATTATACTCACACGAAGTCATCAGACAGCTGTTAACAATACCTAAGGCGATTGGGTATGTTAAGGCGTCTGCTTTCTGCTTCACCATGCAGAAAACTGGGGAAGGAGGGAATGATCTTTTGATTCAATAACCAAAAAGCCTTCTGCCCGCCTCTCCTGTGGTTGGTTCTGACAGGGCATCAGCCAGTCACTGCTTGGTAGTTTTGCCCGAAGTACTTTAGGTCCTTCTCTCTAATAGGCTGCAAGAGGGTCGGCCCCCACTAACCCTCTGGAGGACTTGGTGTTTAGGAGAAGGGATAACCATGTTCAAACAACTGGGTCCATATCACCCTTCTATGATTATGGGTGCACACACACCCCCACTCTCACGCTCCTTTCCCAAACACACAACCTCAAGGAGCCACCATTTTCCTCTCACTGACTTAATCCTCCTGAATCCAAACACAGTACCCTGTGATAGAGTTGTATGTCTCCCTCAGATCCCAACGGTATTAAGACAAACGTTTACTGAAGGTAAAAATGTGTCCTTAGGCATTTACCCCAAGATGGAAGTATCAGGACATTTGCAAAGACTTGGAGCATTAGGAATAATAAACACTGGCATGTGTGTTAACAGTTTCAACGGGTCCTGCTCTTGAGCAATTCACGTAACCCTTGCAATATCATAACTAACTTACTTGAACTGAGACTCCTTTCATTCCCCTGGCGAACCCAGAATGTTTTGTCTAAACTCAAAACAGAAAAAGGCCAATGGATGGGATTACGCCCAACACAGACAAATTCTAAATAATTGATAGTTGACTAAGAGAAAATGCATAAATATGCAAACAAAAATAGAATTTTTACTCCGTTTTATTATGTTTCTGTTAAAATGAAGAATTATACTGTAGATCCTGAATTATACCATGTAATTTAACATGAAGAAGAAAATTATGGTTTTTTAAAAGCTCCGAACATCAGGCTTGTTGGCTAGAGACTGGATTAATGCTTATGATGTGAGAAGTCCTTTTTTCATTGAACATGTCTGCCAGCTGGATTGAAAACATGTCTTCTTAAAATACAGTAAAGCCTAATATAATAGGCATTTATACACAAAGCAGCCATTCTTTTATGACTGAGTTCTGAAAATTCTGTTATTTATAAGCACCCCATCTTCAATTCAAATAGGGTGGCCCCATGCCCAGAGAGCCCTTTATTTTGGAGTGGGTAATAGGATTCAGCCTGCAAGTGTAGAAGCAGGGCCTAAATTTAGTGAACTATTATGCCTAATAAAGGAGAGAAAAACGTAGAGTGAGGAAAATAAAAAAGAGATAGCCAGCAACGTGGGGGCGGGGGCTGTGCTAGGGTTGGGGCTGAGGGTGAAAAACCATAGGGAATGTTGAGCAAAACGATGTAGGAAAATTTGGAGGGTTTTTTGGAGCAAAATACTGCACTCTGAACTCTCTCTTTGACCTTGTACATTTACAGGGGGGAAGAAATTAAAAATTAGGCCATAAGTTTTCATTGAATTATCAATAGAAGCATGGAAAACCTGAGCACTGCTCGGTGTGTGTGTGCTTAGAAGAGTTATCACAAGGAAAAAAAGAGGTGCTGACAGCTCAGAGCCTGGAGCCTGCTTCGGATTCTGTGTCTCCCTCTCTCTCTGACCCTCCCCCACTCACACTCTGTCTCTCTCTCTCTCTCCTTCAAAAATAAAAAAAATATTTTTAAATTAAAAAAAAAGATTAAAAAAAAAAAAAGATTAGGCCCAGCCAATCAACTAGATATTGCCAGCCACTCCTCCTCTGTGATTTCAAAGTAACTGAGTTCTAGAACATTCTGAGTTGTTTGAATCAACAATAATAATGGACAGCATGTGTTTTTGTTCTTACATTTTGCAAAATTGTTATCATGTTATCTCATTCACATCCCCTTTGTTTTCTCCATTATTAACACCCAGGAAGTGAACCAGTCTTAAAGAGCAGGAAAAAGAGCCAGTAAGAATTGAGAAGCAGAAACTTAGAAGTTCATCTCAGAACATAAGTAATATGCATAGTAAAACTGTACCAGCATCACGGTCAACAACTATGATTTGGGTAAAGTGTGGATCAATATTTAATTAAACACATTACACAGAGGAAACAAAACATGCAGACATCTGATTTGCAAAAATAAATGTGAACCCTATCATCCTGTAATCAAAAGATTTAAAAATACAAATCCTTTTATCATTCATTACTGTTGTTATAAAGCACCATTGTCTAAGAATATTATCTTAGAGTTATATCAACTTTTACCATACAGAATTAAGATATCTTTTTTACTTCAGGTTTTTTAACAAAAATATTTTAAAATACTGCTATTAATCTGTATTACAACAAGTATTATCCTTATACAAGAGTAAAATGCAAATTGTAATTATTCACAGCTCAGTTCACCAACCTTTTCTTTAAAGCTGTGTTCTTTACCCACACCAGAATCATGAGGGGTACTCATACCTGGTTCTCACCACCAAAATTCTGATATAATGCGTCTGGGGTATAGCATGGGGATGGGGGATTTTTGAAATTCCCTAGGTGATTCTGATGTGCACTCAAGGTCGAAAACTACTACCCTAGATCCATTGAAGAATTTCTGGGCATGGGTCCTATAATCTTAACAGGCCTTAGTGGGTTCCCAGGTGATGCTTAAACACAATAAATTATAAAAATATTTTTTAAATGTTTTTGATTTACATGTACCTGAAAAGGATTCAAAGATACTCAAGTGTATAACAAAATCCAGCATCCTCCTAACTTTAGTTGCCTCCCTAGAGAAGGGGCAGAACTCATTCAAAATGCTGGATATGATCATTTTAAATATCTCCTTAGAATGCCTCACTGTTTCAAAAGGTTGTCTTTGTAATTTAACTCATTTAATAGGACAACAACTTCGTGGGGTAGTCTTATAATCCTCATTTTAAATATAATGCAAATTTAGATTGAAGGCTTTTGACTCACCCAAGGTGAATTTAGCTAGTTAAGCCATGAAATTAGAACAGGAGAATCCCAAATTTCTTCCTGAAATATCTGCTTTTTCCTCTGTATACACAATGACCATATTACTTAGAAGGAAATCATAGTTCCTGGCCTGACAAAGGCACTAAACTTGAAAAAACTCACATTTCATACTTGTGGCTTCTCCTTTATCTTTCTAATTACACAGTTTAAAATGAGTTTCAGGAGCTCATGGGTGGCTCAGTCAGTTAAACATCCAACTTCTGGTTTTGGCTCAGGTCATGATCTTGCGGTTTGTGAGTTCGAGCCCCACATCAGGCTCTGGGCTGACACAGAGGAGCCGTCTTGGGATTCTTTCTCTACCCCTCCCTCCACGTCTCTCTTGCTCTCATGATAAATATATGAACTTAAAAAATAAGTTTCAGAAATAATAGCATCTACATGGTGCACAGTACATGTCACAGTTGACAGTATTCATAGAATAATGTCACATGAATGATTCAGATCTCCTTATTTAAAACCTTTAGTTTTGACCCATGACTCCCAGTGCCTAGTACAGAGCCCTAAAAGAGAGACAATCCAATCAATACTTATTAAACAAGGGAATCATGTGTGCCACTTCGAGGTCAAGTTTCTTTCCTCTAAACTTTTAATTTCAAAATAACTACAGATTCACAGGAAGTTGCCAGAAAAAGGGTACAGGAAGATTCCTTGTTTCCTTCACCCAGCCTTTCCTACTGGTCACATCCCATATAACTCTAATGTAGTATTAAAAGCAGGAAATCAATATTTGTATCATCCATAGAATGTGTTCATATTTATAAACACTTGTGTGTGTCTTTCTATGCAGTTTTGTCATATATATATAGATTCATGTAATGGTAATGGCACCACCCCAATCACGTCACAGAACTGTTCTGTCACCCTTAGAGTCACAGCCTCCCTTTCATCCTTAACCCCTGCCAACCACTAATCTGTTGTCCACATCCCCAATCTTGCTGTTTCCAGAATGTCTTATAAATAAAACCATACAGTACGTAATCTTCTGGGATCAGCTGTTTTTCACTCAGCCTAAGGCCTTTGAGATTCATCAAATGTGTTGCATCTATCAATGGTTTATTGCTTTTTATTGCTGAGTAGTATCCCATAGTATGGATATATCACTGTTTGTTTAACCAGTAATCCACCGAAGGACATGTGGGCTGTTTCCAACTTTGCGCTATTAGGAGTAATAAAGCTGTTATGAACATTCACGAGCAAGTTTTTGAATGCACATGCGTTTTCATTTCACTGGAATAAGTGCCCAGGAGCTAAGCATTTTAATAAGTGGGCATGCCTCCTCTACTCTCCCTCCCTTCCACCAGGGGGATGCAAAGGACAATAGGGCTTCTGGGCTGGCACAGAGTCACAGAATGGAAGGAGCCTGGTTTCTGAATCACTGAGTGCAGCAGAGTCTCCTCCTGCTCAGGAATACCCACCTGGGAGGTTAAGTAGCCCAGAAATAAACTTTTATTGTACCTGGGTCTGTTAGAGAAATTCGGCCCATTTTGTCTAAAAACCTAACAAGCAAAACAAATCCAAACTAATACTATACATTCTAGCCAACAAATGAAATATATTTGCCGTAAGTCAATTGCATTCAAAAATGATTTTTTAAATTTTAACTGTTAGAAATCTTTATAAAACATCATTACTGCCTTACGACAACGGTAACATGGGTTGTGCAGGTGGTCCCCTACATTAAGCGATCCCCACACAGAATGGCTTGATTCCATTTGTGCCTTCCTCTAATATTACGTCTCCCACTAGATTTAATATACAACCTCTCTCCTGTTACCTAGCACACTGGCATCAGGTTCACCTGGAGGGCTGTTAACAACCAGACTGCAGGGGCAGGGGGCCCTCCTAGAGTTGCTGGTCCATTTGCATTTTTAACAAGTTGCCCAGGTGATACTGAAGCTGTTGGTCTAGGAAACACATTTGGAGAACCACTGACCTAGAAAATCAGGAAAATAAACTTGCAGCGTTTTCAAACCAGAGCAGCAAGACCCTGAAAGGCGACATCCATGAGAGTGTCTCTAGTGAGCAGTAAGCTGCACTAGAGAGCCAGACTTTGCAGCATCTACTCTGGCTTGAAGGAACTGGGCTTTGCTATTGTTGTTTGTTTGCTATGTTTTCACTTGCTTCCAGCTTCTCATGGAATCTTGTCAGTCAGACTTAAAGGTTACCCAGTCAAACCTCTTCTCGAACCAAGAAATTCCTCTATATTCCCAAACAAGCAAACAGCCTGCTGCTTTCAGCACTCTCGGCGATGGGTAACTCACCCGTATGTTTTTTTCAGATCGTTGACACTGTCAGATGGGAAATGTCTAGTTAGGTGTTACTTTAAAATGATGTAAATTATGTTTCTTAAATTCTACATATGAGTGAAATCATATGGTATTTGTCTTTCTCCGCTTGACTTATTTCACTTAGCATAATACACTCTAGCTTCATCCACATTATTGCAAATGGCATGTCATTCTTTTCTATGGCTGAGTAATATTCCACCGTGTGTGTGTGCGTGTGTGTGTGTGTGTGTGTGTGTGTGTGTGTGTGTACACACACCACATCTTCTTTATCCATTCATCAATCTATGGAGTTTGGGGTTCTTTCCATAGTTTGGCTGTTGTTGATAATGCTGCTCTAAACATTGAGGTGCATGTACCCCTTCAAATCTGTATTTTGTATCCTTTGGTAAATACCTAATAGTGCACTTGCTGGATTGTAGGGTAGTTCTATTTTTGGTTTTTTTGAGGCACCTCCATATTGTTCTCAAGAGTGGCTGCACCAGCTTGCATTCCCACCAACAGTGCAAGAGGGTTCCCCTTTCTCCATATTATGCTAAGTGAAATAAGTCAATCGGAGAAAGATAATACCACGTGATTTCACTCATATGTGCAATTTAAGAAATGAAATAGATGAACATATGGGAAGAGGGGGAAGAGAAGAAAGGGAAACAAAGCACAAGAGACTCTTAATGATAGAGAACAAGATGGATGATGGGTATTAAGGAGGGCACTTGTGATGAGCACTGGGTGCTGGATGTAAGTGATGAATCACTGAATTCTGCTGAAACCAATATTGTACGTTAACTAAATAAAATTTAAATTAAAAATATTATGTGAATTATGATCTGAACTCAGACATGGGGCAATGAAACCATCTTAGCTTCCCCTAATAGCTTCTTAAAAGGAATCTTTAAAAAACTTCTTACATTTTTGGGGGAGCTTGGGTGTCTCTGTCGGTTAAATGTCTGACTCTTGATCTCAGCTCAGGTCATGATCTCATGGTTTGTGAGTTCGAGCCCAGCGTTGGGCTCTGGACTGCTCACATCAGGCTCTGCACTGACCGTGCAGAGCCTGCTTGGGATTCTCTTTACCCCTTCCCCTGCTTGCTCTCTCTCTCTCTCTCTCTCTCTCTCAAAATAAATAAATAAACTTAAAAAAATAAAAAATAAAAACTTCTTACTTTCTTTTTTCCATTACACTTATTCAGAAGAAGAGAAAAGAAAGACTTTAAAAAGAACCAAAAACATTTTTTTAGTATGACCAGCAAAGCCTTGTGATAAGTAAGGCATCAGGAAATTCGGCTGGAATCACAGTCTTCCACTGATGAGTCATGTCATTTAATTACTCTTAACCCCGACTTCCTCATTTGCATTATGGGGATAAAAGTGTGTCCCTTACTACTCACAGGTGCACCACATCAAATATTGTACATCAAAGCATTTTCTAAATTAGGATAATCAACTCATTAGCTATTAATAGCTTAATGATTCATTCTATCGCTGTTATTTAACTAATATACCACTCTCACATACTTTTTCCAATAATATTTTCATCTCTGGGTCAAACGCTCATAAATTTCTGATATGTAAATGCTCTCTGGCCTCCTCCTGCATTTTTTAATTATATAAAAATATCACAAATCAGGGCTGTCTGTCTCCTGAGAATTTCAAAATAATGTTCCCTACCTCTCTTAACCTCTCTACATTCATAATGATGGCTGCCCCAAACTTAAGCTTCCCCTCGTACCAACAGAAACCTAGCCTGACAGGATACTAGCAGCTCTCTTTCTGATAGTGGGGGACCAAAATATTTTCAGTGCCCTCTGCTGCTTCCTCCTGCCTATATTAATATCAGGGATTAGCCTCTGCTCCTTTCCCACAACCAGCCTGAAGGTCTAATCTTTCCCAAAGACCTAGAGGGATCTAACATTAATCCCTTTTGTCCTGTACCCCAAAACAGGAGCACTGAGGAAGGCATTTCCCCCTTCTCCCCTATTTCTGTCAGTAAGACCTACAAAAACCCAAAGGGTGCCCACCCTCTTGGCCCAGACATTTAGATACCCTGAGTCTTTTTGTTCCCTCCCTACAGAGTGGAATGTTTTTTCAACCATCCCAGGAAGGTCCCTCACTGCTTCCTGGATTGTGCCAGCACCCAATCCTTCAACCTTGGGTTGAAGGGCTGACCCAGGCTCTGCTTAGGAGAGCTCTGAGCTGGCCAAGCATACATTTGACTTTGTTTTTGCCCTGTTCTCCTTAAGTGTGTTCTCACTTCCTTTTTTTTTTAAGTTTATTTATTTATTTTGAGAGAGAGAAAATACACATTCAAGTAGGGGAGGGGGGGGAGAGAGAGAGAGAGAGAGAGAGAGAGAGAGAGAGAGAGAGAGAGAGAGAGAGAGAAACCCAAGCAGGCTCCACACTGTCAGTGTGGGGCTCGAACTCATGAACTGTAAGATCATGACCTAAGTCAAAGTCAGATGCTTAACCAATTGAGCCACCCAGGTGCCCTATTTCCTCACTTTCTATCTAGCTGGCCTAGACTAAGTCACTTCCCATATTGGACCCTCCACCCCATACCACTCCTACTTTACTGCTAGCTTCTCCTCTGCTGGGTCTTCCCTTGGCCCAGGTTGGAAGGGTTTTATCCACCCTGCTAGAAACTAAAACTGGATGGACTGTTTTGCATCTGGTCATCTTTGAAGCTTTTTTTTTTATGTTTATATTTATTTTTGACAGAGAGAGAGAGAGAGAGAGAGAGAGAGAGAGAGAGAGAGAGATAACATGAGTGGGGAGGGGCAGAGAGAGAGGGAGACCCAGAATCCAAAGCAGGCTCCAGGCTCTGAGCTGTCAGCACAGAGACCAATGCAGGCCCAAACTCATGGACCATGAGATCATGACCTGAGCCAAAGTCGGACGCTCAACTGACTGATCCATCCACACGCCCCTCTTTGGAGCTATTAATTCACTTTCTGCTGCTCTGCCTTATTAGGTCAATCTCCTAGAATTTTTCAGTGCTTTCAGCATGTTCAGACCAATGGCATGAAGTAGTCCACAATCTGTGTGATGTTCCCCCTCCCCTCTCCACAGCAACAGGACCCTCAGTGGCCATTCCTGACAACCTCCGTGGTCAAGGAGAGGACCTGTCCATTTCATTCACTGAAGGCTTGTTAGTGTCAGCTCTCAGGGCTCCACTCCCGGAGTTTGTGATTTCATTTGCATTTCTAACAAGTTTCCCAGGTAATACTGAAGGTGCTGTTTTGGGAAACCAGTTAACTGAGAAGCAGTAAATGGTTAAAAGAAAAACTCTAATGAGGAACCAAGGTTTTCTAGGAGTGTACTTGCCTATATAACTAGGTGGAATTCTGCATTCCTACACAGAAACCTAATTCAAAATTTTTAAAAGCAAATGTGCTTATGATAAACTGTTCAATACTCTGCCTGCCAGTCAATCTGGAGCACAAATAATCCCATCAAATGTACAAGCAATTTAAGGAGGAAAAAAGTGACCATGGGTAAAGCTCTGTCAGAAGTACACTCATTCACGTTAGCAATCATAATTTGTTTCTAGTAAAAATAAGAGCCCTCCTCATCTTGCTTAGTTAGTTCCTTCCCAGGCACCTTTTCTCAAACATTGTAACTTGATCCTGAAGGCAAGGCTGAAGTCAGCACCAGGGACATCAGAAATAGTGCAAGTCATTAATCCACACTTAATATTTCTCTTCTCATTTTGCAAAATTTCAAACCTAGAGAATATTAGAGTGAACACGTGTATCCTAGATTCATCAATTATTATTTGCCACATTTGCTTTCTCTCTCCACATATCTTCTCCTTCTAATTGCATCTTCTAAGAATAAAAATATTTTCCTAAGTAACCACAAAACCATTATTGCACTCAAGAAAACTAACATTAATTACTTTAATTTGTGATCTGTGATATAGTCTACATTCAAATTATTCCAGTTCCTCCCAAGCCTCAAAAATGTCCTTTATAGTTTTCTCTCCTTTTTTATTTTTAATTTAGCATCAAAATTTCATGCACTGTATTTGGTTCTTAGGTTTCTCTAAATCTTTTTTTTTTTAATTTTTTTTTTCAACGTTTATTTATTTTGGGGACAGAGAGAGACAGAGCATGAACGGGGGAGGGGCAGAGAGAGAGGGAGACTCAGAATCGGAAACAGGCTCCAGGCTCTGAGCCATCAGCCCAGAGCCTGACGCGGGGCTCGAACTCACAGACCGCGAGATCGTGACCTGGCTGAAGTCGGACGCTTAACCGACTGCGCCACCCAGGCGCCCCTAAATCTTTTTAAATATTCCCTTTGCTTTGTGTGTGTGTTTCATGATATTATTTTTTTTAATCCAGGCCAGCTGTCTGTCACACTATCCCACTTTCTAAGTTTGTCTAATTGTTCCCCCGCGATAAGATTTGCTTTAACATATTTGGCAAGAATATTACCTAGGTGATATGATAGCAAATCAGGAGACATACAATAGCAGGTTTTTCTATTACTAAGTTTGATCACATGGATAAGGTGACCTCTACTTTTTAAGTTTATTTTTCACTTTACAAGAACCTAAGAGACAGAACACTTAAGTCTACATGGAGATACCTTCAGACCATGTGAAGATCCTGCTTCCAACCACCCTTCTCCAAAAGGGTTAGTACTGACTGATGATCCTTGAAGGATCAATAATTGAATGAGCATTACAACACTGTGATTTTCTTATTTTATCTCTTCTGCTGTAATTACTAATTAGCATTCTTATGTTAAAAAAAGGGATTTCGGGGCGCCTGGGTGGCGCAGTCGGTTAAGCGTCCGACTTCAGCCAGGTCACAATCTCTCGGTCCGGGAGTTCGAGCCCCGCGTCGGGCTCTGGGCTGATGGCTCAGAGCCTGGAGCCTGTTTCCGATTCTGTGTCTCCCTCTCTCTCTGCCCCTCCCCCGTTCATGCTCTGTCTCTCTCTGTCCCAAAAATAAATAAAACGTTGAAAAAAAAAATTTTAAAAAAATTGCAAAAAAAAGGGATTTCTCTGTACTTATATAAGTATATACACACGAAAATACATACATATAACTATAGACTCATGCTTTAACTTAATATGTTATAATCCATTATCATATCTATTCTTTTTTGATGTTCAAATTATCCAAATTTAGCCTATTAAATCTACTCCATGCCAGTTCCTAGAGATGGACACATTCTCACTTTGGTTAGTTTTTTGCTGAGTTGCTTAAATTTTTCAATGAACTCTCACTTTAAATGGATTTTGATAATTTGTATGAGAAACGATTTACATAGCTTAGGTAGGTGGGTAAGTCACTGACCATTTGAAAATAGCTTAAATCACAACAGTCCAGGCTAGCATACTTGCAAATATTGACATACAACATCATTGTGTATTTGAAAGCAAATAGTTAATTCCATTTCAGTAGGGTTTATTTCAGGACACTTTAAGTAAAACTAATGCTAATAGTAAAGCGGCATTAAAAACTAAAAATTACCCAGAATCTCACACCTCTAAATTACCTTGTCCATTTTAAGTCACCTCTATGGATTTTACACTGTTGTAATAATAATACCTATATTATTATTTGTTGTTTTCACCTAATAAATAGTAACTTATTTAATTTTTCAGAGGAATTAGACGTAAACTCAGTGATATATGGAGTTTCAAATCATATATCATAAAACCAAACCCTATCACAGCCCACAATTTTAAATTATGAATTAATTTTATTATAAAAGGAATTCAGGGGGCTCCTGGGTGGCTCAGTCCGATAAGTGACCAACTTCTGCTCAGGTCGTGATCTCCCAGTTCTGTGAGTTCCGCATCAGGCTCTGTGCTGTCAGCTCAGAGCCCACTTTGGACCCTCCATCTCCCTCTGCCCATCCCCCACTGGCTCTAGTGCACTCTCTTTCTCTCTAAAAAATACACTTTAAAAAACTGCTAAAAGTAAAATTTTTTAAATCTTTTAAGTAATTCAGGGGCGCCTGGGTGGCTCAGTCACTTAAGCATCCGATTCTTGATCTCAGCTCATATCATAGTCTTACAGTTTGTGGGTTCGAGCCCCACGTCGGGCTTTTTGCTGATAGGGCAAAGCCTGCATGGCATTCTCTCTCCCTCTCTGCCCCTCCCCCACGTGCACTCTCTCTCCCTCTCAAAAATAAATAAACATTAAAAAAAATTAAGTGATTCAGACACATGACAAAAGTAGAAAAGCATAAGATGAAATAAAATGAAATTACATTTTCCTTCTCTTCAAGACCCTGTCTCTCCTTCCTCAAAACCATCAACTTGCACAGCTTCTTACAGAAGGAATTCCAGAAATTTCAAATTTATAAACCTAAATGTCAGCAAATCCTTTGTTGTTGTTGTTGTTGTTGTTGCTAAAGAAAGGAGAATTCATAACAGCCAGCGTTCTGCATTTGAATGGTTCAAATGGAATCTGAGGAACTTTTTCATTTCAGATCAGCACACCCCTGGTAGCTAACTCTAAAGGATATACGCCTAGTTTTTCACGGGGTAGCTCTACCATAATTTATTTAGCCCGTTCCATTGTGGTCGACAGTTTTCATTTCTGTATTTGCTTGTTTATTACTGTTTCAGGCAATGGTACAATAGACGTTAAGTGTGCGTGGACACAGAGGAGGGCCTTTATATCTAATAATATAAAGGTGAGGTCAAAAGATCAGAGTAGACTTTAATCTGAGAGATACTGTCAGTAGTGTGTAAGAGTTCTCTATTCCCCTATACCCTCAGTAATACTGTGGTGTAGCAAAATTTCAATTTCTACCATATCCCAAGGGGATAAGTGAAAATTAAGCTTAATTTCTTTAACTAGGAGGACGAGCATTTTTCTTGTTTATGAACACTTTATATTTTTTTGTCAATCACTATCTCTGTGATTTTTCATTGAATTATGTGTCTTTCCTTTATGATTTGTAAGAACTCCCTTTCAAGAGGAAATTAGAGCTTTGTCAATTGCATAAGTGAAGGCATTATCTTTTTCCCTAGCTTGTTGTTTATCTTTTGATTGTTTATGGCATGTTTTGCATATGTAGTCAAATTGATCACTGTCTTGCTATATGACTTACTGATTAAGAGTTTTCTTTACTTGTTAAAAATTGTGGTAACATTTTCTTCCAGTATTTTTATCTTTTCCTGTTTTTATATTATAGTACTTTATCCACAGAGGTTTGATATAAAGAATGATTATATTTAGCTTTCTTTTTTCCCAAATAACTAGCCAAGCTATCACGATGCCATTTGTTAAATTTTCCACTCTAATCTGAAATGTCACCCACATTCCACACTCAATTCCTACATGGATGTCTGGGCTCTATTTGGTTCCATTAATTTCTCTTTCCGTTGTCTCCCAGAACTGTTTTCATTACAGTAGATTTAAATATGTACTGAGTCTAATGGGCACACCTGCCATTTCTACTTGGAGTTAAGGACTTGAGCTCTAGAGTCAGACTTTCCTGGGTTCAAATCCTGCCTCTGCCTCTTACTGTGAGACCTTGGAGAAGTTATGTCAATCTCTCTGTGACTTCCTTTCCTCATCTGTCATAGAGATAATAATAAAAAGTATCCCATAGGGATATTAGGGGGCAAAACTGATATAACTCATACATAATGGTTATAATTGTGCCTGGTGGAGAGCAATTTTTAAATAAATATCAACTTTCTCCTTTCAAAAGATTTCCTGGCTAGTCTCAGATTTTTATTTCCTTGTACAACCACCAGGATTGATTTGCCAATATTCAAACCTTCTGTGGTAGCCAGCCTCTAACATGGCCCCCAATGATCCATGATGCCTAGAATTCATGCCCTGAGGCAATCTCCTCTCACATTAAATAGGACTGACCTTTGTGGCCAGTGGGATATTGCAGGAGTGACGGTGCATGACATTCAAAATTAGGTCATAAAAGACATTACTGCTCCCACCTTATCCTCACTCTTGGTTCACTCACTCTGGGAGAAGTGGCTACCCTGTTGTAAATACATTTAAGTAGCCTCTGGAGAGATTCACCTGGGAGGAATTGAGGCTTCCTGCCAACAACCACGGTCATGAGAATGAACCATCATACAAGTGAATCTTCCAGCCCAAGTCATGTCTGCATATGACTACAGCCTTGCCTGCAACTTCGTAAGAGACTCTAACCCAGAACCACCCAGCCAAGTAGCTCCCAAATTCCAGACACAGAGAAACTGGATGAATTAATAAACACTTATTGTTCAAATTCACTACATTTGGGCTAATTTGTTATGCAGTGATATATAACTAATACATCCTCCCAATTTTATTGGGAAGACGCTGAATTTACAGACTCATTTATAGAGAGCTGACCTCTTTACAATATTAAACATTCTTATCCAAGTAGAACTTCTTTCAGTTGAGTCAAGATTTTTAAAAAGAAAGACATAAAGAAAAGAAAGAAGGGAAAGAAAGAAAGAAAGAAAGAAAGAAAGAAAGAAAGAAAGAAAAAGAAAAGGAAGGAAGGAAGGAAGGAAGGAAGG
The DNA here is from genome assembly GCF_022837055.1 of Prionailurus viverrinus. Taxonomy (NCBI): domain Eukaryota; kingdom Metazoa; phylum Chordata; class Mammalia; order Carnivora; family Felidae; genus Prionailurus; species Prionailurus viverrinus. Next base: position 68,503,944 of record NC_062561.1, on the reverse strand, counting down.
AAGGAAGGAGAAAACCTGGTAGATATTGTAAGTCTTGTTCATCTATGTCTGGTGCATTCCTCATATAATTTTTCTTTCTATTTTATTTCCTTCTATTTTATTCTCTAAATAGTACCAACACTATCAACTTTAATGCTATTAATCATCTATTAATTTGTAACCAGCCAACTTACTGAGTTTTGTCATTTTTCTAGCAGCTAATACATTTTTCTAGCAGCTATTTAGTAATAGCTAAAACTATACAACTGATAGTTTTGGATTTTTCAGGTGTATAATAATACCATCTGAAAATAATGACAATTTTGCCTCATATTTTCCTTTTTTCTTTACAGCTATTATTTTTCAAATTACATTGGCTGAAGTAATAAATACTAGCACTAAAAAATGTATTGTGGCAGAAGACAATATAAACCCTTAGTATTTATCAGTTTGATTTCTTCCATTTCTCTAAACGTTCTGTGGTTAAAGACTGCCAGTTTCCCAAGTTGGGTTGAAATGGTTAACATTTTTTTTTTTTTTTTTTTAATTTTTTTTTTCTCAACGTTTATTTATTTTTGGGACAGAGAGAGACAGAGCATGAACGGGGGAGGGGCAGAGAGAGAGGGAAACACAGAATCGGAAACAGGCTCCAGGCTCTGAGCCATCAGCCCAGAGCCTGACGCGGGGCTCGAACTCCCGGACCGCGAGATCGTGACCTGGCTGAAGTCGGACGCTTAACCGACTGCGCCACCCAGGCGCCCCGAAATGGTTAACATTTTTATTTAACAACACCTCATTTTAATAGAAATATTAATAATTAATTTTTTAATTATGCCAAATCAAACCTTCTTAAAGTTCTTAGCAACATGACTTAAAAAATGTAAAAAAAAAAAAAAAGAAAATGGCTAAAAGATGATAGTCATTGTCATAGTTCACGATCTTTCACTTGCTCTCCTTAATCCTACTTGACCTTTCACCAAAAGATTTGATTATCTTCCTAACCCATGGGAAGTAGAAATCAGAACTACAGAAATAAATAAATACATGCTTCTCAATGGAAAAGGTTAACATAAAAGGGAGCAACATCTTGAGATTGCTGAGGAAAAAAAAATCTTCCCAAATAAATTTTCCTTTTAATAACTCTCAAAAGTAATGCAATTTCTGAAATATTTAAGTTGAAAAACAATTTCCAGATAAAACAGGATAGGGAGGAAGCAATGGGGAACATCTTTGAAACCAAGGAAAGTGAGAACACTACAGAGTAACTGGTAAATTGATTTTTAATAATGTTAGAAGCTTGCAAACCCTCTCTCTTCATTGTGCTGCACTAAGAGAATACATTAGCAGGCATTAAAACACCTCCAAGGATTTTCAATTTTATTATTATATCCATGCAAGGGAAAGGAAAGACAAAATAACACCCAGGTAAGTAAAAAGTTCATTATTACCTAGAATTGTTTAGTGGTAATTTTTCCCTTATCTGTGTCTAACAGAAGAACATCTTGCACTTTATACAGAAGGCAAAATGAACATACAAGTTTAACGTTGAAGACCCCACATTTTACAGATTCTAATTTTGGAAACATTTTCTTGCATATAAATGATAATTCTGCTTGAGAAGACCCTCTTCTGTGCTTTCCAGGCAAATGTTATGCCAAGACTTTCCAAAGTGACTTATCACAACGCCAGATTGATAAGCAGGTTTGATCAACACTAGCAAAATCCTCTCACATCAAATATTACAGGATTTACAAGAGTACAGACCGTGACGGTAACATGTAAGCTGGCTTTTTCTGTGCTTAACTTGGAACCACAGACGTGTTCAGCTCAAACCTTTTCAAGTCATAACATCTGTTATGAGCATGATGAAAAACAATAGACTTGGGAAATTGGATTCATTTCAATACTAATTTCAGTGGCCTGACTCCATGTAGCTACAGGATTGACATGAATAATAGCAAGAGCAAGAAAGACTATTTAACCCAGGTGAGGAAATTTGTGATTGTCGACTGCAGATTTGGGGTCTATACCTGGGACATGGCAGAATACCCTTTTTAAATACCCAACTAATCTCTTCAGAAGCACAGTGTAAGATTTATTGTAGCATCTCAGTCAACAACTAAGAAGAAAGGGTTTATCTTCACGTATTACACCATGGGAACTGGGGTTAAATGATCTTCCTTTAAGATAAATTCTTCATTGATTTTCTGAACTGCCAATCACAACCTCAGTCAACATTTACACCAACATTATTTGGTTTTCAAATGAATAGATTCTCCTTAGTCTGCTAAGTGAACATATCAAGGTCTTGGCATTAACAACTCAACCGTATTTTCTTTGTAAAATTTTCTCTTCCTCTTTTACTTCTGCTGAACTGAACTGAAATGGAGCCCGTGGCTTAAATTTTTGTCTTATGTTGCAGTCAAGTCCAACAACACATGTCTGAGAAATAAACTTGCTCTAAAGAAAGATGACTGGCAAGCTAAAACTTGCACCAAGCTACACCATCAATATACTTTCAGAAGTGGAATGAATCTCAATCTTCATGGAGTTGAAACATAATGCCCCTGGATATTTCCTTTTTCTGGAGGGGTTGTGACATTTTATTTAAAATTTTGAAAATGTTATGCAGCATTTTTGGAGAGTTGTTTGGGAAGGGAGAGAAATAAACTTAACTAGAGAACAATATGATTTCTGAAACAAACAAACAGAACACCACCACAATATCGTCTTTAAAAATATAATATAGAACACACAAATACGCTTGATTTGCTTATTTCAAATTATGGAAAAAAAGCTGGAAACCTGAGAACCCGTTGTTCTACTTTTTAACTTTAACTTAGCAGCCCACGCCCCATTAATAACTCAGAGAATGTTAACTGAAAATTATACTGGTACTTAAAGATTATTGCAAATGCAGAAGAAAATGCAAGTCAACATTCGACTGAACATGAACTCAAATCTTTCGTGTAAGTTTACAAATTTCTATTTATGGGGGAATATAACATTTAGGGTATTATTAGTCAATCAAGGACAGAGTGTTCCAGGATATAAACTGTCATGAAATTTTAATTTGGTAAACCCTAACTTTCATGAATTTTTTTTTCTGTCAGTTGTCTGTATTCAAAGCATAGGATGAGCATGTATGGAAGTGCTGAGTCACTAAATTGTGCTCCTGACGCTAATATTGCACTGTATGTTAACTAATGGGAATTAATGTCTTCAATGGGTTTTTTTTTTTAAGTTTATTTATTTACTTTGAGATGGGGTGGCAGAGAGAGAGAGAAAAAGAGGATCTTAAGAAGGCTCCATGCCCAGCATGGAGCCTAACACAGGGCTTGATCTTATGACTAGGAGATCATGCCCTGAGCCAAAATCAAGACTGGTATGCTTAACCAACTTAGCCACCACCCAAGTGCCCCCTTAACTAACTGGAATTTAAGTAAAGACTTTAATAAAAAGCATCCCTGGCTTTCATCTGTGACATAAACCCAACTGCCATGTGTGACTAAGAACACTTTGATTAGTTATCAGGCTTTTCTTCACTTTTATTTTTCTTTAAGCACAAAGTCCAATCTTCAAGAGCATGTGTGGCCTGAAGAAATCTAGACATAAAGATACTGGCTGTTCCCATAAGTGCCCACCACTTTGAACAGTGTCTGGGGAAAGCAGCTGAGACCTTTCTGAAGCTGGGCTATTCTAACTGCCCTGGTTGCTGGTTCTCTGGGTGGCGAAATACATGCCTGCAGTCCTTGAGAAGACAAGCCAAAGTCCCTTTGTGAGGGAGTTTTCACAACACAACACTTAGTGATTTCTCACTGAATCCACAAGTACACACATTGGTTTCAGTAACCTTGACAAATAGTTCTTTGGGGGAAAATGCTATGGAAGGCATATTTACCAATTATGTCACAATCAGAGTTAGGTTTCATTTTACATGGTTAATCATTGATTAGCACTATTTCAAAAAATGCAGGTGTACTTTGAGGTACATTCCCTCAGACCCTCTAAATATGATACAACCCATGGCTTTTAGTGTTATGTGAATAGCCAACACCTCCAGAACTCTGAGTAATCGGGACTACAGTAATAGGTCCTCAACTTGACTCTAATGGATTTTGAATGTTACACCTCCTTAGATGGGATTCTCTTTGGAACAATCTATACCCAACATTCATATATTTACCAATAGAGTGCTGCTGTAATAACTTCCAGCAAAGCAAGTGTCAGTAGTTTTCCACGACCTGTAGACTTTCTGGGGCAAGCACCTTCTCCCACATTTTTGCTGATTCCCTTGGTAAGAATTTTGATTGCATCTTATTGACATTTAACTTTATTTCTTCAATGAAATTCTTACTGAGTGCTCACTCTATACCAAAGAGCATGCTAGGTGCTAGCGATAGTAGGTGGATAAGGGATTTATACTCCTTGCTTTAATGGACCTGAAGCCTGTTGGGAGATACCAATAATTAAACAATAGCTTTTCAGTGGAATGGGATGCACAGAGTGGGAGCACCCAGTTTACTCCTGGTGGAAGGGAAAAAGTAAAGAAGGGTGTCAGCTAAAGTATCTGGAAAGAGCATCATTCAACTGAGATCTAAAAGGTGACTGGGAACAAAGAGCTCTAGCAAAAGGTGGCAGAGGGTAGAAGCGGAATTTTCCCTAATCAAAGAATTGTGTAATATATTCTATTCCTCTGAACTCTAAGTCTAAAAAGAATGCAGTATCCCCGCCCAGCATCTTTTCTGATTATATTATTAATTCCTACTAATGTTAACTGTGGTCCAGTCAGAAGGAAAGGATTTATTATAGATTCCAAATAGTAGGTCATCCTGCAGTATAAAATTTAAGAATTCCTCAAAATTGCACAGTTGGAATATGTACACAGGGAAGCTTTCATCAGGCTACTGGTTTCATTTATGAAAATCAATTTTCTGAACAATGGCTGCTGAAACAATGAGCATTTCATCAAGCCTGGGTCTTAGGTGAAAAAAGGCAGCAAAGGAACATAAGACTTGAATATGGTTGGGATGAATGGTCAACCATTACGTTTTGTTGGCAACGTCATTGTACATTTCACAACAGAATGGAAGCTTGGGCAGGCTGTGCTGATGTTCTATTTCTGCATAACAAATGGCCACAAAGCTTAAAGTAGCTTAAAACAATGCATGATTCTTATCTCATAATGTCTGTGTATCAGGACTCCAGGCACAGCCTATCTGGGTTTTCTGCCTCAGGATCTCACACAGACTGTAATGAAGGTGTCAAAGCTGGGGTCTCAGCTGTAGCCTTGAATTAAGAAGGACCCACATCAAGCTTATGTAGTTGTTTGCAGGATTAAATTCCATGCTGGCTGTTGGCTGGAAGCCACCCTCAGTTCCTTGCCATAGGGATCTCTCCAACACGACAGCTTGCTTCAGCAAAGCATATATGCAGAAAAGCGAATGGAGTCCACTATCAAGAAAGAAGTCACAATCTCTTGTAACCTAATCATGGAAGTGACATTCCTTTAATGTTACCATATTCTGTATGTTACAAGAAAGTTCCCCAAGGGAAGGGGATCACACAAGGTCATTAGTACCCAGAGGCTGGGATTACTGGGGACCATCTAACAGGCTGTCTGCCTTACCTGCTGATTGATGGTCCGCTCTCAGTGTGTCACAGGTCAGTGTAAAATGTTATCAAGTTTTATCACATTTCCAATCCTCCAGCAAGAATATACAAACATGGAATTATAGTACCTGTTTTTCTTGGTTTTATTTTTATAAGTAATATTTAGTATGGTCAAAGCACAGCTGGTTCCAACAGAGGATTTTTATCATAGATGAGAAATCAAATATACTTCAACTGAACAATATGGTAAATACTTGTCCACTACTACACATGAAATAAACAGTAGAAATGTAAATGGTAAATATGGGTGTGGCAGAAATGAATTCTACTGGTCAAATAAAATTCTCGCACACCTAGCAGTATCTGAAATCCTTTAGCAACATAACATCCTCATACCATTCTAATAAATAATACTGGGCTGTGGACACACACACACACACACACACAGCACACTTAAAAATTAATGTAGTCACTAAGACAAACATGCTTTAGAAAAAAGCTGTCTAGCCTAAAAACAACAATGCTCTGAAACAACAATATGAATAGGAATATTTCAGGTAAAATGCTAGAGGCTATATTTTGTTTTCTAAGTAATTGCATTTTTCAAGGATTGATGATAGCCTTATGAAAAACAAGGCACTATGAGCTCACTCTAAGGAAGAGTTCCTCCAAAGGCTGCCTACTTCAATGCAAATATATCTCTAAGACAAAACAAACAGCAAAATGTCTCTCAGTGCCCCTGACTCTAGTGTGTTTCTCAAATGCTGCCTTAATCCATGCTGTGGGGTGAGATTATTCCTAACCCAAATGTTTCTTCAGCATGAAAACAGAAGATAATTTTACTAGAAAATGTGCCTGTATTCCATTACTTTTGTCCGAATTTGATCCTTACACAATTGAAAAAGAATTTCCTTTCTGTCCTTATTATTTATACACGGAGAAGAGAATAATCAAGGAGAAAGCCAAAAAAAATCATGTCAAAAAATTCCTCATCCATCCATGGGCAGAACGGGTGTTCTTACAACACCTCAATCAGCTGGCTCATCACACTGATTCTTAGATGGTGTTCCAGAGACTAATGACACTGTTCACGAGCAATAATGACCTTCATTCAACAGAAACATCCAATGTGAAAGTAACATCAAAAGGAAGAACTGAAATACGAACTGAACATTTCTTTGTAATAAAGGACAGCTCAGGGTCAGGATATGCTTCTAACTACCACAGGAGACAATACACATTCAATAAACATATCCCGAAATGTAATATGTGCACTCCCTATGTTTAACAACTATCCAATCAATAACAAAGAGAAAGAGCAGTGGCCATGTACAACCAAACCTATAAATATTCATTGTGCAAGACAATATCTCATGACGCAAAGATCATAAGCTTTGGTGTTCCAAAACAGTTGTTTGACCTTGGGCAAGTGCTCTAAGTTTTGAGACTCAACCTAGGAAATGATGACAATGATACCTACCCCTCAAAGAAGACATTTAAATAAGTATCTCTTTCCTCCTGATTATTTCTACAGGTTTTCTCTTTTAATCCTAAGCAAAATGTATGAATAAGGAAAGAGTATATTAATTGTTGAAGAACTGTTAGACAAATGACTATTTTCTCTGGGCCCCTATTTCCTCATCTGTAAAATGAAGATGAAAATAGTGCCTATCTTAGGACAATCTTATACATCTCTTATAAAGTGGTAATATTTTTGAAAAGCTTCATCTGACACCTGCACACACATACATACAAGTATATAACTGTAGGCTAGATAAAGTAAAGCTAAATACAACATAATAAACAAGATGAATAAGGGATACTATGAATAAGGAATGACGTGGGAGAAATAGGGATATGAAAAGATAATTAACAGTTTAAGAGAAGGAAAAGATAATGGGAGATATGGTCATGAGAAAAATTACCTTGCCTCCGCTTGCCAGCAAGAATGTCAATGTCTTATCTGCAAAAACCTATGAATGTGTTGTGTGATATGGCAAAGGAGAATTGAGGTTGCTAAACAGGTGACCTTAAAACAGAAATTATCCTGCATTCTCTAGATGGGCCCAATGTAATCATAAGGGTCCTTAAAAGTAGAAAAGACTAGCATAAGAGGAGGTCAGCGTGATGTACCATGCCGAGGACTGGACGTTCCATTGCTGACTTTGAAGATGGAAGAGGCCACAAGCTAAAGAAGGTGGAGAGTTTCTAGAAGCTGGAAAAAGCAAAAAAATAGATCCTCCCCTGGAGCCTTAAGAAGAGAATGGAGCTTTGTCATCCCCTTGACTTTAGCCCAGTGAGACAAGTGTTGGACTTCGGACCTAAATATTACACATTTGTTTCGTTTTAAGCCATTAAAAGTGTACCAGTATTTTGTAGTCTGTAGTATTTTGTTGCAGCAGCAATGGGAAACATACAGGAGGCTGAGGAGAAGTAACACATCCCATCTCTTAAGCAGCTAAGGAACAGACTGATGAGCGTGGCTGTCATTGATGCTGAAGAATAAGAAATCCCTTCTCTTAGTAATAATTATCTTTGGATGAAAGGAAAGGTTCCATGACCCTTTGGCAGCTTGGCAGTTAGGACAAATCCCTTTAAGAGAGGAGAGAAACAGTACAATATTAAGTACAGAGTACAGACATAGAGTCCAAAGATATGCTATTTGCCCCTGAAATTTAGAAATCCTATCTGAAATGTATCAGTTATCTCTAATCTAGAGTCACAGATGGAAGCATTTTTTCTTGAATAACACAAAGCCCAACAATAGTGAGAACAGAATTGTGCCCAGATAAATTATATGCACTTGACACAGCATGGCTTCTCTCTAGATAGGGTAAAAATTTTAGCTGATAATTAAGCACCAAGTGAACCATTTGAAAATTTCAGTGCCATGAGCAGAAGAAAATTAAATTAAATCAGAATGAACATATTACGTCTGGGTTGAGTAAAGACAGATTATTGCTTTGTCTGGATTCTGTCTTGTTAAGGAGAAGCTATTCTTCAAAACATCGAACTCTAAAATACAATTGATAGGATGACATTAGCAAGTAAACATGATAATTAAATCATTTAAGTTAAAACTAACGTGCAACAGAATGTTCTGTTGGTTACAAGGGCAATGCTTCAGAGGGCCTATATGAGTGGGCTTGTTATTCAGTTCCACTCGACACGTACTACTGAGCCAGGCATAGTATTAGATGCTTGGTCTTTAAAGCTAATAAGACACAGTCCTTACCCTTCATGAACTTCATAGTCTAGAGGAAGAAGATGTGGTAAACAAATAATATTAACAAAGAATATGCAAAGAAACTGCCATCGAGTTTCAAGTCATAAGTGTCTAAATTTGGAAAGTGATCATTTGTCCACAGATCTCCCAACCTACGTATGACAAACTTTTCTAAAAAATTTAAATCAGTAACTTCTTAATACTATTTTCACCACAGAGACCTTCATGAATCTGATGAAAATCATGGACCTTTTTTGGGTAGAAGACAAATGAGTCTGATTGTCATTGATGCTGAAGAATAAGGAAGCTCTTCTATTAGTACATAATTCCTTTTAGATAAAAAGAGGGTTCGATGCTGGAGGAAGGGTACCAAATACAAACATATTCACATATAGCTGCATTCAATTTAAGGATGTACATATGAACCCTTGATTTAGAGCACCTTATGATGTACACATGAACACTTGATTAAGAGTATCTTATATGAACTGAGGATATATAAATTACAAATCACCTCTACACATGGTAATTAAAATAAACATACTAAATAATTATCTTTTAGCAAAGGTTATAAAAAATTTTACAGTAATGGTAAAGGAGAATGAAATGCATCCCTTAGAGCTTGGGAGTCCAACTGTTAAAATATTCTTGAAGTTTGAAATTTTAGCTTTAAAATGTCTGTAAGAATTTTTATCCAATTCCGTAATATATCTACTTTTTCATTATAAAAAGTGTTTTAATTAACATTCAATGAATACTTAAGGGGCACCTGGGTGGCTCAGTTGGTTGAGTGTCCAACTTCAGCTCAGGTCATGATGTCGCAGTTTGTGAGTTCGAGCCCCACATCAGGCTCGCTGCTGACAGCCTGTCCGTGCAGATCCCCCTTCGGATCCTCTGTCCCCCTCTCTCTGCCCCCCCCCGTTTGTGTCCTCCCAAAAATAAATATTTAAGAATAAATAAATAAATAAATAAATAAATAAATAAATAAATAAATACTTAACTCAGCCCCTCAACCTCCATTTCTCATGTTTACCCTAGGACTTCACAATAATCCTGGCATATTCCTATGTATCCCCAGGGTAAGAATATCTTAGTTTTAAAACACCATGAGAACATGCTAGAGTGGTCTCTTCATGAAAAGAAACTTGTATATCAGATAATTTTTTTTTAATTTTTTTTTTCAACGTTTATTTATTTTTGGGACAGAGAGAGACAGAGCATGAACGGGGGAGGGGCAGAGAGAGAGGGAGACACAGAATTGGAAACAGGCTCCAGGCTCCAAGCCATCAGCCCAGAGCCTGACGCGGGGCTCGAACCCACGGACCGCGAGATCGTGACCTGGCTGAAGTCGGACGCTTAACCGACTGCGCCACCCAGGCGCCCCTCAGATAATTTTTTAAATGTCATAAACTTACATATGTGTTGCACCTGATATATTGAAAACTGTGTACATATACATGCATATATATTTACAAATTGCTTCATTTTAAGATTCACATGGTGCAAGTTTCCCATGCTGAAGGAAAAACTAGTCCTACAAAACAAAGTAAGAGCCCTTCCTAATAGCAAATGAAAGCATGGCTCAAGTTTAAAATGGTGTGATTTTTTAATTGGATTAAATTTTAAATGTATTTTATTGTTTTAATCTACACATCAAAAATGTAATCTAAAAATTAACACATTAATATTTTAGACTACTTTTTTAAAAATAGGATAAGGTTCTGAAAGCAATCCATCACATTTTCTCTTCCCATTTTGAACACTGGCCAAATTCTGCACAGAGATCTAAATTGAAAAGATATTTTATAGATTATTTTTACTTCACAGAAAAGGAATGCCATTTTCCCCCCAACCCTGTAGAAGCTTAGTTGGGAATAAATAGCTGATTTTTCTACATATACCCAGAAAAGATGGAACTTCAAAGACTTTCTTTGTTAGTTTAGCCATTATGTCTGAGAAGAAAACATCCAATATTTCTACAAGATATAAGCTGGAAGCTAAGAAAATCCAAAACATTTTGTGTGTATGTGTGTAAACATTGACTTAAGAAAAGAATTAGTGATAAGTATCTATATACAAGTATAAACATGTATTCATTTAAAAAACATTTACTGAGCATCTACGACACAGCACTGGGTTGGGCCATGAGACTAGAATTATAAAATGAATTGTGATGTGCAGGCAGAGTACAGGGTTTGATAAGAGATGCTGACATGCAAATGAGATGATCCCCTCTCCCAAAAAAATGAGATGATGCCACAGGAGAAGTGTTGACATGCTAAGAAAACCATAGACTGATTCCAATGACCCCAACCATGCCACCTACTTTCGCACATCTCAGTACCCAGCTCAGTAAGCACAAGTCCAGATCAAAATAGCTAACACTGATGGCACTCTTCCTCCATGCCAAGCACTCTGCTACATGCTTCATATACACTACCCCTGATCATCTTTTCATCAATCTACGAGGGAGGCATTGCTATCCCTGCTTTATATTTGAAAAATAGGCAGTTTGGAGAGGTCAATGTGCCCCAGGGTACACAACGGAAATGACAGAGCTCAGACTTCCACCAGGTCTATCCATCAACAAATTTTCTGTCCTGAATCGACCGCCAACTACCCTTCACATGTCAGGTGTCTTTTAGATTGTGCTGCTTCTTGTTTTTATACATTGAATTCATTTCTGCAACCGGCTCCAAGTTCAGGACATCTGGGTGACACCATATCCACTTCTTGGAACCTGGTCGAGTTCTCTGATTCAGCAACACGCATCTAAAAGATAAATCATCTATTTCCAACATACCTAACACACAACAGTCAATAAGGACCCAATAACAGCAATTTTTTTAAGATAAAAAATACCTAATTCCGAAAAGGGGAGCCGAGAAACACTGCACAGAGCTTCCTGATTGACAGGACAAACCATACTCAACAGGACAGAGTGAGCAATGATTCCTTTCTGGATATGAGTAGGTTCTTCACCAGCAAACTTAACCTCAGTTCTGCTCTTGGAGACTCTCTTGGTCCTTTGTCTTCCAAAATCTTTGTTTATACCTGCGAAAAGCATCTTCCATTTGCACTGTTCTCCAAATCCACACAGGAGATGATAACCAAGAAGCCCCTTCTCAAGATTGAATAATAATAGTAAACCAAGGCCAGTTCAAAGGGAGAGGGGTTAGTGGCCTGAGGATTATGTTAGGAGATAAACAGTCACACGCTATAATTCACGGGTTTGAGTTTCTTTGGCAATCCACTTCTTCAATTATTTAATAAACTCCTGGTCTACTTATATCTTCAATCATCTTTGCTTTTCGAACTCCAGTCTCCCTGCCACAGGTTTCTGGAGCCTGACCATCCCTTGGCTTTCAATTTAAAGGCCTCTGCTGTGATGAAATTCGAAACCATAGCCTTGGGCAGGGAAGCACCACCAATGATTCCTTCTTTCCCCTCAGGCCTGATCACCTTGTAGGTCCAAATGCTTAAGGAGAGGGACTTGGGAGATGCTAACAACTCATGCTCACTGCCCCATTTCATCTCTTATTAAGCGTCCAGTTCTTCTTGATTTAAGGAGAGAATCTGGTGTTTTAAACGATTTCAGGCCCTAACCAAAGATAATATCTCTAAAAAAAATTTTTTTTAATGTTTATTTACTTCTGAGACACAGAGAGACAGAGTGTGAGTGGGGAAGGTGCAGAGAAAGAGGAAGACACAGAAGCAGGAGCAGACTCCAGGCTCTGAGCTGTCAGCACAGAGCCGGATATGGGGCTTGAACTCACAGACTGCAAGATCATGACCTGAGCCAAAGTCGGTCGCTCAACTGACTGGGCCACCCAGGTGCCCCAAGATAATATCTTTTTTAAAAATGAATTATTCCTGCACCTCTTTTTTTTCATTTTTAAAAGCTCACCTTCAGCTCAGTTCTTTTCTTTCTCGTAGCATGTCATGAAAGTCTCACAGAGGAGGCAGTACACTCCACATCCTGATTTGCCTTACTATTTCCCAAATACTCTAGCCTTGGTAGGAGCAGCATCCATCAACGAACAGCAGGCAGACATTTGACTGATTGGTTTGCAAACACATCACCAAAATCACCAATTTCTGAACCCAGAAACAGAGGGCAACCCCCTATCCTTGACTAGCCAAGACCCCCAAAGCAAGGAGCTTTGTTCTGAAAGAGAATGTCAGTGTAATGTAGTTCCTCCAGAAATGTGATAGATGGAACCAGTATGGATATTGCCACACCCTTTTGAATCCCACTAATGTAAGAAACAGGCACCAGTAGTGTAGACCTGCAACCACACAGCGGAAGAGAAAAACGCTGGTGTAACTGGCAGCTAAAGAAGCCGATGCCTGCGCTGGCAGTAGGCAGCCAGAAGCTGGAGATTTCATCCCCCAGAGCCCAGGAATTAGAGGCACCAGAAATCTCTGAAGTTAGGGGACTGTACGAACAGCTGACAGATACTCGTAATTCTGGTTGAAAGAAAACTCAGGTCTCCAGATCCTTTCTCCAGCTCCTCCTGGCCACGTGACTGCCCTTCTCATGCTCCAGTAGAAAACCAGAAGATTACTCTGGAAGTAGTGAAAGAGAAGAACTCTAGGCTCAGATAAGTACTGTACCCTGAAAAACAAGGATGCGTGATAATCTTGAGAAAACTTAAGAGTGGCCCCGGGGTCCTCTACCTTCACTAGCTCCCAGAACATTGCAGCCAGAACATTGCAGATCTACCTCCCCTGCAAACAGACAACCCAAGAGAGAAAGATCTACACCTCTTGCAGGACAGGAGTCCCCCCAACAACGCAGCTCATGGGTCATTTTCAAAGTTTCCAATTAGCTTTTCATGTCTCACCCTTAGGTAGTAATTTTAGTCAAAGAACACCAAATATTTGAGAGCTGTCTCTAGAAAAACTGAGGCTCAAAATCATGAAAGTAAAACCAGAAGCTAGAGGTAACAAAGATAAAGGAGAATAATTTTTTTAATTCTATTAAAAAGATCTCAGAGGTAAGAAAAGGTATCACATCTATAAAATAGGGGTGGAAAGAGGTTATAAAAATATTTAGGGAACAAGTATTCCCAGTGTTTTGATGTACACAAGAAAAAAGAATTTTTTTAAATTAAAATTTGACAGCACAAATGAAAAAAAAAATGGGTTGAAAGATAAAGTTGAGGAAATCCTCTAGAAAGTAAGTCAAAAAGTTGGAAAATCAGAGAGAAACTATAAGGAAATTAGGTAATCAATCCAGGAATCCCTACTTCCAAATAACAGTTGCTCCAGGGGCGCCTGGGTGGCTCAGTCGGTTGAGCTTCCGACTTCGGCTCAGGTCACGATCTCACCGTCTGTGAGTTCGAGCCCCGCGTCGGGCTCTGTGCTGACAGCTCAGAGCCTGGAGCCTGCTTCGGATTCTGTGTCTCCCTCTCTCTCTAACCCTCCCCTGCTCATGCTCTGTCTCTCTCTGTCTCAAAAATAAAATAAAACATTAAAAAAAGAATTAAAAAAAAAAAACAAATAACAGTTGCTCCAGAAAGAAAGAAGAGTAAAAATGGAGAGAGAGAAACTGACAAAGAAAAGTATTGTTTTAGATGTTCCAGGTTCGAGAAGATGAATTTCTAAAATGAGAGAATTCACTGAATGTTGAGCTAAGCAGATGAAAATATCTGCTTAGCAGCACATCATCCAATGCACATTATCATGAAATGTGCTAGGAACAGTAGGAATGACAATGTTCCAGATGAGAAGATACAAGTAAGGTCACAACATAGGATCGGAAATGAGAATGTCCCTGAAATTTCAGCAGCAGCATTGGAAACCAGAAATAATGGAAATGTGTTTCTCATGCTAGAGCCAATTGTAAGAGAAGAAGAAAACTTTAAGTCCCATGACCCTTTCTCAGGATACTAGAAAATATTTTCCACCAACATGAGGAAGTAAACCTTGAAAAAGGAACCCAGGAAATAGGGGATTTAAGATAAATGACAAATCATGGGAATTGATGGCATAATGGAAAATGGAGACTCTGGGATTAAGCTGACCACAAAATGCAGAAAACATTTTCCAGAGAAAAACAAAACTGATCCCTTATTTCATGTGTTTGGAGGTACTGAGAAGAGATTCACACTTCCATCAGAGTTGAGAATGAAGAAGTAGGTGGTCACAGAAAACTGACCAAATGAGAAATGAGACAATTATTAATTTCAGGAAGGACAAATAGTTTATGTAATTATGATCTATTTCTTGGCTGATCTGTGTGTTTATAATATTGTAATCCCAAAGATTGATTTAATAAGATGATAAGAATATAATAACTTTGGATGTTTCTGTATATAAATTCAGGATGGAGATATTAGGTATAAGAAAGAAAAAGTCTTTTATCTTACTTTCATACCACTATATTACTAACTTGCTAGTGTTGTGTAAAAAAATAGGAAATATACATATTGATCTCTGCCTTGGTTCCTGACAGAGCTCCTAAAATCCTTTTAATCTCCTAAGTGATAAGAGTCCAGGAGCATCTTTTGTTCTTCTATTTGGTCTTTGGCTCTGGTTCCTGACGCAGTGCTCCTAAATTCCTTGCAATTTCTTGGCTGATAGGAGTGTCTTTTGTTCTGATGAGGTGACTTGGTGAGTTTGTGAATAGCTTCAGGATAGGGGCTGATCACCAGAAAGGCCAAGCCATGATAAGCTCAGAACTTTCCACCCCAATGGTTATCCTCACCCTCCTTGGGGGGCAGGGGAGGAGAAGAAGATTAAGCACTCCTACAGGATGATGTCTCCATAAAAATCCCCAAAGGGGGTGCCTGTGTGGCTCAGTCAGTTGAGTGTCTGATTGTGGATTTTGGCTCAGGTCATGATCTCAGTTTGTGAGAGTGAGCCCCGTGTCAGGCTCTGTGCTGTCAGCATGGAGCCTGCTTGGGATTCTCTCTCTCTCTCTCTCTCTCTCTCTGCCCCTCCCCTGCTCACACACTCTCTCTCTCTCAAAATAAATAAATAAGCTTAAAACAAAATCACAAAAGTACAGGATTCATAGTGCTTCTGGGTTGGTGAACACACCCATATCTGGAAGGGTGGTACACCCCATCCTAATGGGACAAAAGCTTCTGTACTCAGGACTCTTCCTTACCTTGCCTTATGTGTCTCTTCATTTGCCTATTTATCTGTATCATCTATCGCATCCTTTATTATATAATAAACTAGTAAATGCATTTGCTTCCCTTCAGTTCTGTGAGTTGTTCTGGCAAATGATCAAATCTATGGAGGGAGTCATTAGGACCACCAATTCATAGCCAAGTCACACAAAAATTGAGTAATCTGGGGACCTACTACATGTGATTGGTATCTGAAATGGGGGGCAGTCTCGCAGGACTGAGTCCTTAATACGTGGGGTCTGTGCTAACTTAACCTGTGTCAGAATTGGACTGAATTGTGGGACACCCAGCTAGTGTCACAGCAAATTGCCTGGGTGGGAAGAAAAAAAAAAATGACACACCTGGTGTCAGAAGTGTTGGGAGGGTGGTAATGCTGTAAAAGGACAGAAGACACATGGGAGGAGTGTGTTTTCTACTCAGACTGCCATAACAAACACCACAGAATGGGGCACCCAAACAACAGAAATGTATCTCCCCAGCATTCTGGAGCCTAGAAATGTCAGATGAAGGTGTCAACAGGACTGGTTTCTTTCTAAAGCCTCTCTCCTTCATTTAGAGATGGCCATTTTCTTCCAGTGTCTTCACATGACCTTCCCCCTGTGCAGGGTCATGTCCCAATCTTCTCTTCTCCTAAGGATACTACTCAGTTTGAAGGAGGGCTTAACATAATGACCTCATTTTGATTTAATTACCTCTTTAAAGGCTCCCTCTAAACACAGTCACATTCTGAAGTACTGTCGTGGGGGGGTGGTGGTGGGGGGGGGTCAGATTAGGGCTCCAATACACGAATTTTTGGAGGACACAATCCAGCCCATAACAATAGGTCAGTAAATAATCATCTGAAACTGAAAAATCCTGGTATTAAAAACATAGAGGCAAATAAAAAAAAAAACAAACATCTGAAAGAACAAAGTGGTTGTCTCTGCAAAGTGGACATCAGGTGCCAGTTAATGGAGGGGAATTGCTTTTCTGTTATAAAACTTACAGAACTAGTTGCTTTAAGAAGCACATATTTAAATACAATAAAAACAAATTAGACTATTTCAACATAAAAATAATTATGAACATGTGAGTAATAGCCAAAAATATATCATTACCAATTAGGCAAAACTCTTTGCTTATTACCAGATGCTTGAGGGAGCAACAAGTTATGACAATTAAAACATAAATAAGAAAAATGGTGATAAACTAACCAGAACTTGCAGTGTTTTAAAATGTCAAACACTTAGGTTTATGACTTCCCAGGCACCGATAATCTAAAGAAAGGCCAAGTCTATAAGACCTCATAAACCTGATCAAAGAAGAGATGATTCTACCATGGACACCCACACAAAGAGTATTTTTCTTTGTTTCCTATACATCTTTTGAAAAAACAAAAGAGGGAATTATGCAAGCCATTAGTATCCTATCAAGCCTAAGGGCTGGGGAAAAGAAACTCTAGAGAGGAGCACTGCACCAATTCCCATCTGATTAATAAAACTACACTCCGCAGGCAGCAACGTAGTCCGCTGGGGCCATGCGTGCCTGCCCAAACTGCCCCCTCGTAGACACCTCATTCCAGGAGTTAGAATTGCCATGGAAACCTTCCCCGAAGCTATAACTAGAAGAGAGCTGCCGTAGGCAGTAAGTAGGGCCCTGTTAACAGAGGTGCTAGGGATCCAAAGACATAAGGAATGAAAAGGGAGGCCCGTATTTAGGACAAGCTATTGTGCTGCTCGGTTGGCAAAGCCAGCAGTCAAGTCACTGGGGCCACAATACCACCTGGGCTAATCACTGAGGTCTATTCAAACCACTGAATGGCTGGTATGGCATTTATGGTAAATACACCACCACTTGGAACACGTCCTTGGTCAAAACCGGCCTGGGTGATTCCAAAGACTTCTTTCAACCTTCAAGTTTCAAGTTTCAACCTTCAAGTGTTCCTGTAACAGCTTACCCTGAATATGGTTTCTACTTTATCTGTTGGCATAGTCCCAAGGTTCTCCTACCTGTGGGGACATCCCCCGATAAGCACATGACTCCTCCTTCACAAGCCACCCTCAATTAGCAGCAACGAACACCCTCCCAGTCAACAGGATGATCAGCCTCCATGGAATGTCAAGATCCCCAATGGCCACACATAGCCAAATTTGCACAGAAGTTTTGGGTGGTGCTTTCTAAGGGCTTTGAGTTTCTTTCATACCAGTCTTCCCCTGTCATTCATCAACCCATGGCAGAGCCAAGAAGCATCAACTAGGTAGTTGAACAACTACAAAGAATATATACCTACAGTAGTTTGTTTTCTTAAATATAATCTCGATTCAGTTTTGAGAACCTGGCTACAGGCCAGTCAACTCTTCTTCTTGCCCAGTCTACACCTCAACCATTTCCCTTATCAGGCTCTCACATCCTGGGCTACAACACATCTTCCCTAACTGTCCCAGGGCCAGGTAACAGGCAGCTAGGGACAGACTCTACCCCGGAGCCCACAGAATTCTTCAAATTATCAAATCCACAGAGAACCTGTGAAACCACGTTAACACCAGCCACCTGCCATTCATAAGCTGTCTCCTGCAGCTCTGGCTTGCTATCACCCTGTCCCTGGGAACAACCCCCTGGGTGGCTGTGCCTGGCAGCCTGCTCCAGTTGGCAGCTGTAGGCAACAAAGAGTTCTGCCTTCATCTACCCAAGGGTCAATGTGCTGTGTCCTGCCACCAAAAGAATGTTTAAACCTTATAAAGCACCTGCCCCCACATCCGTAACTCGCAGAATTTGTTTTTGGTGACACACTGCATTCTTTAACTTTGGACACAAGTTGGGGGAGGGCTTCCACCCCTGCCAGTTTCTCCTGAAAATTCTAGAACTACTGTTACTCCAAAAGCTCGACTTTGTCAACTCCTGGGGAAAGCTATGGGCTTCTCCAAAACCCTCAGTACCATCCAGCACTGCAGACCTCCAAAAAAGACAGGAGAGATTTGGGGCCCAGACTTTCTCCCTCCCCCAGACACCTTTCCTTTGCTTGTACCTGACCTTTACCACAAGTCCTAGCAGTAGACACCTCTAAAGACTTATTACTTCAGGTTAATAATCTGCCAACAAAGAACACAAATATTCTGGGCACCCACTACCCTGAATTACAAACACAGAATTGTTGTAGAGAGTTGCCTCAGCTTTGATGCTGACTCAGATGTCCTTAGTGTGGTTATGGTCCTAAATATCAGCCTATGACCCAAAATAAGTACCGGCAACGTGCCTGAATTTCCATTTCCTTTCCTCAAGTAGATGGCAAGTAAATGTTTACCTATGTGCTGCTGATAGAACATATAAATAGGCACAACGCCAAGTCAATGCATATTTTAGATACTAAGCAATCCCCTGCACAAAATGTGAAGTGCTTTCGATTTTGTTTCATTTCAGTCCCTTAAATCATACTGGCATTCTTCAAATCCTCACAGATTGAGCAGTACTTTTTCAAATGAGATGTCCAAAGAGGGCCTCTAATGATTAAGGGAAACGCAAGCCAGTAGCGAAGCAAGACCGAACACCCACGTAACCAAGAGAACATTCAAATGGTGCTGCACTGACTCTAAACACTCGGGGGAATCACTTACCTAAATTTTGTCAGGCTCCACAAAGACTGTCAAGAGGCAAACTAAACAGATTGTTACAGTTTTATAGATGACAAAAATGAAATCAAAAAGGTGAAGAGACTTTCTCAAGGTCACCAGTTACTTGCTAGTAAAACCAGAGCTACAACTAAGGTCCAAAATTTACAAGGCCTACAAGAGACACATATACTCAGACCTTCAGTACTTTTATGTATTAAGCAAAACTGTCATGTATCTTTAAGTGAAGCAAAATTTAAAACTATGATATAAAACTTGGGGAAAAGAAACCTGAAACATGAAAGAAAGTCATCAGATATCTCAGATATGTTTGAAATTATGGATCTTCATAAATAGAGTAAGTTGGACAATATTCAACATTATTGAGTACGGTTTTCCCACTGTCTTACGTCTGTAATTCACTGAGCGTACAAGGTTCCCTCCAAGTTCATTATCACTGTGGAATTTTACGCCCCTGATCGCTTCTTAGATATTTTCTTTCTTACAATAATTTCAAACTAAATTAAGTATTTGTAAAATACAGTTTGTGTATATATTACCATATCTTAAGATGCATAATGAATACAGGAGGGAAAGGATTTTAACATACAAAACCACTTCTTCCTAGCATTAAAGTCTGTCAATTTAAATGAATTCTAAATGTCTTAAAAACTTTCTCAACAAATTTAAATGACCAATTTTAGCCCCTCAAAGGATAACCCTTCCAGACTCCATTCATAGTCCCAATAATGTTAAATGTTTAAGACTCTATAAAAATATTACCTTACCTCAGAAAATTCTGAAGGGCTATCATTTATATAAATCGCATTTGTAAAGCAGTATTTATCAAAAATACGTCTTAAAATCTAGCATTAAACAAACATAATCTGTCCTTTTATTTGTATAGTCTTCCCTCTAAATGACACATTAAAAAACAGTAAAATAATACTTCTTTTCATTAATTGTCTGAGAATATTGCCATATATAACACGATTTTACTAGTGAATTAGAAATAAGTGGAAATTTTCTCTAGGTAATGAAAATCTAAAGCTCTGAGATTTAAATAAACTATCAGTCCTAACATAATATGTCCAACCTATACACAGTAATAAAATAAGGTAATATAGTGGTTTCCTAGGGATCCCATAACAAGGTAGGACAAACTGGGTGGTTTCAACATTATAAATGTATTGTCTCACTGTTCTGGAGTCTAGAAATCTGAAACAAGGGTGCTGGAAGGGTTAATTCCTTCCGAGGGCTGAGGGAGTGTCTGCTCCATGCCTCTCTCCTAGCTTCTGGTAGCCTCAGCCATTCCTTGGCTTGTAGAGGATATTATCCCCCTGTCTTCCCTCTGCATGTGTCTCTGTGTCCAAATTTCTCCTTTAGGAGAATTAAAGGTTATTAAGGTTACATTCATAGGTATTAGGGAATAGGACTCTAACATATCTTTGGGGAGGGGGATACAATTCAACCCATTAGAAGTACCAACTAAATATCATGAAATCCTAAAGCATTGGTAATCATTTCCCTTAGAATTCTTTAATCTACTAAAATTGAGGAAAAGGGTAGTTTACACCCCTATCCTAAAGATATTCATGAGGCCATTGATCCCATCAGTGAAGCTGATAATAAAGCTTTTGAAGATGTCTGGAGAAGGTGTTTCTGCAACTTCTGTCAGCCTATTTGTGCTAAAGAGCTGCCTCTGTAAGTGTCTTCCTGGAGTATAGCCTTCTACCATCTATTGCCACAAATCTTCATGGCTAGCACAAAGGCACAGAGGACTGATAAAATATTCTTGAGTTTCTCAGTGTGGTTCATTTAAGGGAGACTTGTCACCTCACACAGTTTATGGAAAGAGGTAGGTTATAATAAGAGAGATGGTCCAATTTAAATCCACATGATATTCATATGGCAAATATTTATTGAGTTCTTATTATGCTAAGCACTGTTGTTGGCATTGAATGAAATGGACAAAAATCCTTTATGAAGCCTATTTTTTGCTGGGGGTAGGGACAGAAAATAAACAAAATAAGATGTAAAATATATAGCATGTTAGATGGTTATAAATGCTATACAAAATAAGGAAGGAAGGAAAATAGAAAGTACCAGAAGGCAGCAGATTGCAACTTTAAATAGGCTCTTCAGGGAAGATGATGCTGAGCAAAGAAGGGGAGAAGATATGGGAGCACACTCTCCAGGCAGAAGAAATAGGAAGAGCAAAGGCCCTGAAGAGTGTTTGTGTTCCAGGAACAGTAAGGAGGCCTGTGGCTGGAACCGAGTGCAGGGGCCACTAGAAGACCTGGAGCAGAGGAGTGCCATGCTCTGTCAGACTGTGGCTGCTTTGATGAGAATAAGTTGCAAGGAGGCAAAAGTGGAATCGCAGAGACCAGCTAGGAAGCTACTGGCTTAGACGAGGGGGGTAGAGGTGCAGGTGGTGAGAAGGAGTTATATCCTTCATATTTGGAAGCTCGATGGTCATAAAGATTGGCCTAAAGGTTGAATCTGAGGGGTTTGGAAAGAAAAGGAGGTCGAAGGTGACTCTAGATTTTTAGCCTGAGCAACTGGAAGATAGTTTCCATTTATGAAGCTAGGGAAGATGGTGGAAAGGCTAGATTTGGAGGGAAGTTCAGATGTCAGTTTTGGGTGTTGTCAACTGAGCTGGATCATTCCTCAGTTACTGGAGAGGAGGCGCTACATGTGCAATTAGACATATGAGGAATGATGAGAGGCGTGCAGTGTGGAGGCATTTCTTGGGGAGTGCAAAATATATGCGTATTTAAAGTCATGAGCCCAGATAAGACCACCAGTGGCAGAAACGGAGGAGAGGTCCAAGTACTGAGCCTTGAAACATACCAATCAAAGGAGGTTGAGGAAATGAACAGAGATTAGCAAGGGAGACTGAGAAGAATCAAGTGTGAGGCAGGAGGAACACCAGGAGACTACGGTATCCCAGAGGCCAAGTGAAGACCGTGTTTCAAAATGGAGAAAGTGATAGACTATGTCAAGGGTGACAATAGAGCAAGATAACTGGCAATGGACTGCTGAATCTAGCTACACAGAAGTCATCAATGGCTTGACGAAGCAATTTCAATAGAGTGGTAGACACTGCTAAAAAGAAAACCACAAGACACTGCTAAAGAGTGGAGCCACTTAGGGTAAGGCCTCAAGTCAGTAAACCAAGACTGAATACCTAACCTAACTGCAGTTTCAATTTTCCTGGAATATAATCTTCAACCAGTCAACACGGGAATTTCCTGGTCAGCACTAGGAAATTTACAGAGAAGCCCCATCTGTTACCTTTAGGAGTGCAAGACCTTGCCTAAAACGATGGATTCCTTGTTAATAATTTCCTTTTCCCCACTCCCTCTCTACCTTTAATTTTTTTTTTCCTTTTCTGCAGTTCAGTGGAGCTCCTTTCTATTTGCTAGATGGGATCTTGCCCAATTCATGAATCATTTAATAAAGCCAATTCAATCTTTAAAATTTACTTGGTAGAATTTTGTTTTTTAACAAAACAAAGCCTAATTATAGAGGCCTCACGAAAGAATGGAAAGAGTGGGATGGAGATAGTAATTTCATATAATTCTTTTCAGGAGTTTTGCTATAAATTGAAAAACAGAAAAATCAAAAGCTTGAAAGGGATGGTGAGTCAAGGGAGGGTTTCTTTTTTTAATAGGAGAAATAAATAGTATTTTTATATGTTGATGGAGATGATCAAATAGAGAGGGAAAACAGCTGAAGCAAGTCAGAAAGGGGAAAATTCACAGAGCTCTTGAATAAACAAAGCGTTAGAAACAACTGAATAGGTTGAGAGACTGGCTTGGTACTGGTGCTAAAAAATTAGTCTATGGTAGTTGTTATAAAGGCAGAGTATGTGAGTAGATTGATGAGATGATGAGAGTCTGGGAGTTCTTTTCTTATTGCTTTTCTTTTTCTCACTGAAGTAGAAATAAAGTTGTCAGCTGAGAATGAAGATGGGAGAAGAGGTATTAGTAGTTTGGGGGGTGGGGGAAAGCTATGAAATAGCTTAGGAACATACAGATCTAATGGACTAGGGAAGCATGGCACAGGTGCATTTGAGGTTCATGGTCATGACTTAAAGTGAAACTTATCAGTAGGACTGTCTATTTTTCCCTGGCCCCATTCACCTGCATGGGTTACAGACGCAAAGAATAGAATCTATCGAGGATTGTGGCTTTACCAATGAAGTGACACAGGAGCAGGACATTGAGACAAAGGGCAAAAGAAAAAACACAGTGAATGACTATGGAATTTACACAGAGTACAGAGAGAAGTAAGGGCATGAGGAGGTGAGAGACAGTGAAAACATGGTGGTCAATAGATTGTAGTTCCAGAGAATTACTGGAGAGTTGGAGAATTACTAGAGTCACGTTACAGAGAAAATAAGTGGGAAACACAGGGCATGGTAGTCAGAGAATAAGATTCTTGGAATTAAGATGTGGAAGAGTTGAAGTTAATAGCAATAATAAGATCCAGACTAAACCAGCTGGGGAAAACCAGAGGGGAAAGAAATCATCGTCATCAGAAAATCATGATGAAGGAAATTAGAGGCAAGGAAATTAGCAGCAAGAATACAGAAAGGATCATCCTCACAGATACTGAGGAAGAATGAGTGGAGTGTGGAGAGACACCTTCAACATGGAGAGCTCACAAGTCATTTATTCCAGGGACATGAGATTCAAAATAGAGGGATTAGAGAATTTTTTTCCCTTAGTATTCTCTTGCATTAAATAGGAAAGCCAAAAGAAGACAATCCTATCTTACTTTTCTTTAAGTTGAATTTATTAGACAGAGCCAAAGAAAAGCATACCAATTATTCAGCATAGCCAGGAAGGGATAAGAAGTAATCATAAAAAGAATAGGACCTGGACCCAAGAAATCATCCATGCCCCATACCCCAGCCCTAGGAAGGGGTCAGAAATCCACATTATAATATTTAAAAGTGTGAGGCAGATGTCAGTCTGGTCGGGACCATCATTCATTCCAAAGTGGCCAGCCACGATGGGCCTTTGGCACAGTGGTGGCAGCACAATGAAGCAAGCTCAGCGAGGCACCACAGGCTTTAGATAACAGATTGACTCAAGATCCCACTCACTACAGGAAATCAGGATCCCAGCATCCTTACTCTTCCCTGACTCTGGGATTTTGAGAGTCAGCCCTGAAGCTGTTTGACCAGCCCCTGGGCTACAAGGGGTTGGTGGCTGCTGAAAGTGTAAAGTCAGCTGAAATGCTGTCCTGAACAAAAATAAACACGTACGCACTCTGAAGTCTGGGAACATTTAAAGTGGGACTCGGCATTGTGGTGAATCTCAACTCCATCTCAAAGATAACAAAGCTCATTTTCAAACCTTCTGTGTTTCTTTGTCAGCTTTCTGTACACATTTATGCCTCAACACGCTCTATTTCCATAACAATACTGCTATCCCAATTGTGAAGAGTGAGCAAAACTTATTACAACTGAATATTCTCACATATCAATGTAAACCTCAGGATGGGAGACAATATAACACAAGGCACTGCGAAGGCTTGGAATCTTCCTCCAACAGTTCAATTTTGGGTCACAAGAAACACATTCATATGTACTTGGAGCTGTGAATGAGAAGTAAACAACACTTTCCAAATCCAAAGGGGAAGAACATAAGACAAGCATCTTGCTAAGAAAACTGTGAGTAAAAGATCAAAGTGTTCACTTAGGCACGTAAATGATTTTTCAGAACAAAAGGAGGTTTCCACATGAAGCTGCATATTAATTCCCCAATAAATGGCACCAAGACAGTAAGGCAAAGATTCTCTGATAGATATTCCCTCTCTGTCTGTCTGTCTGTCTGTCTCTCTCTCTTTCTTCACTTTATTGAAAGGAGTCATTTGAGGAATAAATGAAAATGCCACCATCATGGAAGCACTCACAGCAAACCTCATCAGAAACCAAACCCGGATCTAGTGTCCTCAGAGAACAAAGAAAAGCAATTTCTAGGGCAGCAATCTTGTTTTTCCAGTGTTCAGGGAACTCTAGTATTGGTAAATTTCCTGACTCCTAGCAAAGAGCTATAGAAAGACCATTCTCAAATGCTAGACAACCAATTCCTTAAAACGGACCTGCAAAAGTCCTAACAAGTTTGATCATTATTGGCTCCGGTGTTGACATTGTAATGTTGAGCTAAGTATAGACTTTGATTCTAGTGTGGCTTAGTAACAAAAACCCAATGAAAAGCAAAGGACAAAGAGCAAGCGAAACCCTCATATACTGGTGGCGGGAATGGAAAATGGTGCGACGGCTTTGGGAAACAGACCGGCAGTTCCTCAGAAGGTTAAAATAGCAGCACTGCCATGTGACTCAGCAACTCCATTCCTATGTACATATACCCAAGGATAAGCAAAATGTACACTCATGCAAAAACTTGTACATGAATGTTCATGGCAGCATTATCCGTAATAGTCGGATAATGGGACACCATTATGAAACATGGAAACCACCTAAATCTCTCCATCAACCTGATGAACAGATAAATAAACCATGGTATATCCATGTAGAGGAATACTATTGGGGCAATAAAATAAAGTATCACTAAATGCTACAGCATGGAGAAACGTTGGGAACATTGATACACCAAAGAAGTCAGTTACAAAAGATTATATATATTTTTATCTCATTTATATGAAATGTGGTTGCCAGGTGCTGGGGGAGGTTGGAGGGAAACAAGCAGTGACTGTTAATGGCAAGGGGTTTCTGTTTGGGTTAATGACAATGTTCTAAAATTAATTGTGGTGATGGATGTATGACCCTATGAATATACTAAAAACTACTGAGTGATTTTAAATTTAAATGGATGAAATGTGTGATAGATTAATTATATCTCAATAAAGCTATTATTTTAGAAAGCTAAGGACAGCTCCTAAGCCAGAATTAACATTTTCCTTTAGGAATATCTATGTGCCAAAAACTGCTTTTTCTTTGAATGTCATCCTTAGAATTTGGACTTAACAGGTGAGCAACATATAAAGAGTAATTCTTTGTGACTTAAGAATGCCTGTCCATTTTTTTCCCATGTTACTTTATATATAATATAGAAAGTTGGGAAAAAAAGAGAAGGGGGGTGGGCGTGTTTGTTCCTATGAGGAGAAGAAATGTCCAGAAGCCAGAAAAGTAGCATCTGCTCCTGCTGGCTGTGACTAAAATTAAGCTCTAATTTAGCTTTCAGCTAAAATTATCATAATTGAAATAAAACTAACAAACTGGATGTGACTTGCAATTTTCTTATCATTTGGAGAGAAGAGGCCAAATGGTTAACTCCGGAAGAGTAGGCTTCTCCCCTGAAGGGTGGCCTTATGGTTTTGGATGGACAAAGACCCTCTCTGTTAATAGAACTTCACTTCTTCCCCAATCCTCCAAATACATGTTCTGTAAGTTGTATTTGGAGAAAAATCTAAGGAGGCAAATGGAGATGAGCACCTTGGGTTAGCTTGGAATTTAGGGAAATTATGTTTTTTTTTCTTTATTTGACTGTTCTTTTTTGGTTCTTTCTTAAAAAGAAACTTTCACACATTTGCAATCAGATATATTCCCACACACTACACATACCCACATGAGTGTTGTGTGTGTGTGTGTGTGTGTGTGTGTGTGTGTGTGTGTGTAATCTTATACATGTAGTGGTCCACAAGTACTGATTTAAGAAAACAAAATAGCACTTACCACAAATACGTGCTGCAAATATTTGTTCAATACAAGCTGTAAATATTAACACAATAATGATAATTTTAAAAATACAACCAGAAGTGAGCACTCCAGGGTTCTGGAAAGAAGCCAAGCACTAAAGTATGTCTGGCTTGCTCCACAGTGGTGTCAACTCCTGTTTTTCTTACAAAAGGAAAAAAGAGAACATGGCCTTATTATAAAGAAAACCCACTGACTTCATACATAACTTGGAAAAAGTCACATCTCTCTTGGGTATCTATTTTACCTATTCAAAGGCTAGCAAGCTTGCTATTGAAAATGCAGAGGCATACAACCTCAGCAGAAAGGTACCAGGTCTGCGAGTATAATACACATAATTGCATGATTAACACAAACAGTCTTTTACAAACAAAATGGCATTTTCACTTGTTATAATGGGTGACAAGTAGAATCAAGTAAAACGTACAGAAATTAATGCATACAAATGGGGAAATTACACTCTATGTTATATAAAGCTTTAATTTCCTCATGAGCTTCGACACATTCTGTATAGAAAGATTTGTTGGACTTTTTTTCATTTTTAATCTCTGAAAGAGGATTCTATCTAAAAACCTAACATAAACAGTGGCAGTTATTGTTCTGAATGTAAATAAAAGCTGCTTCTTGCACTTCAAGTAATAGATCCCTAGCTATCAGGTTAAATAACATGTTATGTTTATTTTTACTTATTCTGCAACTATTAATAATAATTGGCTATATTTAAACTTCTCTATTTCCACAGAAATGATGATGGTCTGTTTTTTTCTGTTTCTTAGTAATGGCTTGGGTCATAACCAACCAATATCAGTTGTCAAGATCTTAGAGAAATATGTCTGAACCTCCTAAGAATAATTAATCTAAATCCTTTGTGCAGACACTGGGTGTAGTATGATATGAGTCACTGGTTTTCTCCTCTACAGTTGATACATTCAGCAAGAAGAAAGACTTTTTGTTTAGTAGCAATTGACTTTGTTTTTTTTCCCAAGGTCAAATACATTTAGATAAGATTTGTTCATCCACAGATAGATCTAATGCTAGACTTCAGAAATTTAAGAGTTTTTGATACATTCTGCTTTGTTAATATTGGTGTATTGTTGATGTATTTTATTTTTTGGTTTCATTGTCTCATCTACGTATGTACTATACTTTGAAATATAACATACCTACAAAAGAGTATATGAAAATATATAAATGCCAACTGCATAGTTTAAAAAGCAGTAAGAAAATAAACTACTTGCATCTGACTTTCAGACCAATAAGTAGGACATTCCCATACATCCCCAAACTATTTTTACTACTTTTGTATGTAACTTTAAACAATTCATAGTTTGGTTTTACCTGTTTTTTGTACTTTACTTAAATGAAATAATGCTAATTATCTTCTCTTCTGAGAAAATGTGTTTTTGAAATTCATCCATGTTGATGAGTATAGCTATTGTTCACGATGGTGCTTTGTTTTTCACACAAAATATCTATCCCCTTTCAAAGACATATAGACTGATTTGCCTCTTTGAAATAAACATTAGATAAACGAGCCCAGTCTAATGAACCCATGTACTACTGAATCCATGAACTATTGAGTTGCATGATTTCAAAGACGTGAAGCAAATCATTCTCCATTACTCTTTCTTCCTCTTCCCCTGCACCCCACCCTCATATACCCTCTCCAAGAAAAAAAAAAGCTATTTTTTGTAGAGCTATTTCAGTTTTTCTTACCTCTGAATGCTTAGAACAAACAAAAGGTACAGCACCAGGTTCAGAAAACAAGTAGAGCTAAGTAAGAAAATGCTAAAAACAAACAATGCTATATAGTTCTTTTCTCCTGCTCAATCATGCCACCAGAAATAACTAGCACCAGCTGCATCCTGCCACCTGGGTTCTTACCTCCTGATGACCACATTGCTAAAGGAGGGTTTGTAAGAGAGTTAGCTTTGAGTTGCTGGAAGAAGATATTCTTGAGTTAGGACAGCAGTGAATAAACAGCTGCCCTAGGGATTTGGATTTAGGAAAATACCTTGATAGGTTACTTGATGGATTAGTGAGAATCTGGGAGTGTGGATATGCAGAAGGGAAGAGAAAACTTTTTCTAATACTTAGCATTAGAAATAATTTTTTTAAATTAAGGGTATTAGGAGAAAGGTTGGGGAAAGGAGAGGAGCCAAGAAGTTGATGTAAGGCTGGAGCAACGTTTGGGGTGAAGGTGTTCAAGAACACTATTCCTGATAATGGAGTAGAAGAGTGGTTTTTTTTTAATTTTTTAATGTTTATTTATCTTTGAGAGAGAGAGGGAGAGACAGAGCACGAGCAGGGGGAGAAACTAGGAGACACAGAATCCAAAGCAGGCTCCAGGCTCCTAGCTGTCAGCACACAGCCCAATGTGGGGCTCGAACCCACAACTGTGAGATCATGACCTGAGCTGAAGTTGGATGCTTAACCAACTGAGCCACCCACGCACCCTTAGAAGAGTGATTTTTAAGAAAAGATATGGAAAATAATAAAGTTAAATTTACTTGCATTGCTGGATGCACATTTCCCAATATCTTAGTAAAATGTATTATAGACAAGAACTACATGTGAGTGAGTTTTCTTGTGGAAATTGAGTAAGAGAATGAATTTCATACCTGGGTTGATGCAGGGAGAACAAAAACAGCAAGCACAATATATAAATATGGCCCATAAACATATAATCCTATGAGAACAGGAGATTGGAGACAGGGGTGAATTTAAGAACCATACCTCTACTCCAGCCTGGAAAAGGCCAAAAAGCTTGGAGAGGGTTTTGGACACATGCTCAGTGTGCAATGGTGGTTCAAGTCAATCTTACCTGTAATTAAAGAGACACGGAGACTTCAGCTGACATCTGGGTGTGACAGAACAAAAATATGTTAACCTCTTCTTGGTTTCTATATGGGTACATCAAAAAACTAGGACAAGATGAGGACAAAATCAGGACAAGAGAACAAGGCAAGATACGAACCATAAGGTGCTATTTCTGTGACATTAGGTAAGAAAGTAATAGGAGTTCAGAAATAGAATACATCAGTGAGGAGCAGAATATCTGAAACCATCAGGCAGGACATGAAATTTATACCAGACTTAGGAAAAATCTATGGCATTTTGGAAGATGGGCAGAAAGAGAGAAGATCTTGCTGGGTGGGCACAAGCACAGAAGAGTTGCATGAGCTAAGATGTATAAATGAGAATTGACTATGGTCAAATGAAATCAGTGCTAAGTGGAAGTATAAATAATATGGGGAAATCCAGAGGAAGGGATGATTAATTTTGTCTAACAGAAGATCTCTCTAAAAAAGTAGGTTTAGAGCATTTAAGAATGATAAGGATCTAAATAGGTAGACAATGGAGGAAAATTTGTTTCTCACAATACAGCAAATAAAGTAAACTTGCTTAAAATGTTGGAGAAAATTATTTTTCAAAAGTCCATTCTAGTGCATGGCTGGGCTTGCATGACAATAAGAAAATGAAGTAAATCTCAAGAAGATAGTAGAAAGCAAGAGCAAGAATCCAAGGTGATAAGCAGGCTCTCAATCTAGCAAGTACCCTAAAGTACTTGCCAGTTCCCAGTAACCGAGATGGAAAGCAGTCTATAAGCAAACATTACCCAAAAGGAAAAGGATATTGCTATTTATATTAAACTCACAGTAACTTAAAATGTCTTTACATTTGAAGACAATAAGAACTTTTAATGAAAAATAAGTACATAATGCTAAAAGATGCAATCCTCCAAGAAGATGTAATAATTCTAAACTTGTATATAGCTAATAACATAAAGTCCAAATAAATAAAGCAATATTTGACAGAACTAATAAGAGAATTTAGAAGATTCATTATATTAGATTTTTAACAGAGGTCTTTCAGTAACTAACTCATGCAACAATAGCAATAAATAAACTAAAACAGATAATAAAACCATTTGAATGAAATTAACAAAGTTAATATAATTTATTCATCTATATGTGTTTTGTAACCTACTTTTCCACTTAACATTTTTAACTATTGATTTTAATATTCCTCTCATTTAAAGTCTTATTATAGCTAAAAATAAGGACATTGATGTATTTAAAAATTTTTAAATATAAAATACAGTGTCAAATAGGAACATATGTCCTTATTTCATTTTTTTTTACCAAAATTTAATTCAAATGATAAAGTACAAAGAGAACGTGATAACTGACAAAATCTGGACTTTTCACCAAAATAACTACTCTTTAACTCAGTTATTTTTAATCTTAAGTCACAGGCTTCTTTGAGAATCTAATAAAAGCTTTGATCCCCTCTCCAGAAAAACACATGCGTGCAATTTTGCAAACTATTCCAAAGAATTTGTATTACCTACCTATGGAACCCCAGTGGACCACAGAACTTGTTTAAGTATCCAAGTATACGTGAAAATGTTGCTGCTAAAGCAACTAATCTTACTTAGAATGGGAATTCAATGAAATATTTTTAAAAAATAAGTTAGCACCAATTTCTAAAAAATGTTACATTTACATTTTTATTGCAGTTAAAAATGATGTGTCCAGTCATTTTGAGCATCGCTAATGTTGTCTATCATCTTTCAATTAAACAGTACTTACTGAGCACTAGCTACATGCCAGGCTCAGCATGGAATCAAGCAAGTGCTAAAATCAATGCTGTCTCCCTCAGAAATGTATGACTATGTAAGAAAAACAAATAATAAAACCAGAAGGTGATAAATGCAAAGAGTAGATCAAAGTGCTAAGCATCCCAGCATCTAACCTGAAACAATATTAGAATAAAACTTGAGAAAAATAAATATTTGCCAACTATGCCGAGTGTATGTTTGATCAGAAAATTCACTTAGAAAATATTTTAAATTAGTTTTCCTATAGTGGAAGACTGTGTAAATATTTTGTACAAATACAGGAGAAACATGCCAAATATAATTTTTCTTTCTTTCCCTCTAGACAAAGGCTAATTTTCCTAATGTTCCCAGGAAATTCCTTAATTTCCTATCAGTGAAACTCTCTTCAGTCAACATGTGTATGCAATTTCCCCATTGTAACAGACTATATCATGCAAGCGGCAAATTGTCATGGACAGAATCTTTGCTTCCCAGAATAGCATGCATATTTATGAAGCTGTGAACTTGAAAAGAACAAGCTAATCTTAACCACACATGGCTGTTGAGAGGGGTTCTTGCTGGATCCCAGACTTAAGAGTACAGGAAGAAAGGAATAAGAATGGAATAGAGCAGAAATGGAAACAGGAATGAAAATGGCACCTCAGAAATTACCTCACCTCTAATTTCCCAGAGCCGGTAACACGTATTTAAATGCCTTGCCCTGTCTTCCATAAGTCTGCTGCCTGCTGCAATACCTACTAATGAATTATAGACAGAGAAAAGGAAACCATGTTGATTATTTTAATGACTTTTAGGTCCAATATTTAAACTGTCTACAACTCCTGTGCCTTATATTTTCTGTTTTCCTAATGCTTCCACCCACAGCATTGTCTTGGTACCAGCAATAAATATTTTCTGTCTGATTATAATTATTTGACTAAGAAGAACTGAAATGAATCTCAATTACCATTCTAGTAGGATAATGAATACCACATTCGAAGATCATCACAAAGGCTTTCAATGAAGCAATACATAGGGAATCGATCGTGTTCCTTTTAATGTAACGTCTAATGTTGTCAGTTCAGTAAATCAGTCCACTAAATATAAGAATAACTATTTTCTTAAAGATTGAAAAATAGCTATAAAGTACAACACTAACATTTTAATAAATGCTTTCTCTCATCTTGCTGATCACCATATTAAAGTTGGAGTTAAATGTCATTACTTCTCGGTGTTGATACCCTCGACTCTTCATCTTATCTCTTTCTTTAAAATAAATTAGTTCTTCATTTCTCAACAACTGATGGAAGTAATGTAAATCCAAAAAGCAGCAATTATGCAAAAACTAAAGTCAAAACCGTTTTCTTTTTCCCCCCTCTCTAACAGCTTGTAAGCATAATTAATCAAATCAAGCTTCCCTCTCATCGTGAAGAGCTATAATTTCAAAAAGCAAATTACAGCATTCTTGCAGTAGCACATATAAAGTATATTAAGAAAATATGTATATGAAGTAGGAGTTTGTTCTTGGAGATAAATTTTATTTTATTAACTCCCATTCTGTATCACAAATTCAAAATCATATGATATACACTGCCCATTGAAGGAGCTATCTTATTATAGGAATTTTGAATCACTGAAAATATAATAAATTAAAACACTTCCTATGTCACAAGAAATCAGTCAGAGGAACAACATTAATGGACACCACATCCTCAGGAATAATCTCAAACATATCTAATGTATTATGTCAATAAGTATACCTTAGCAGTTTCTTTTTTTAACAGACTCATGACACACGTGTAATAAAACAAAAAAGTACTATTCTTTACGTTTATTTATTTATTTTGAGACAGAGAGTGCGAGTGGAGGGAGGGACAGAGGGAGAGAAGAGAGGGAGAATCCCAAGCAGGCTCCCCGCTGTCAGTGCTGAGGCCAATGCGGGGCTCAATCCCACAAACCACAAGATCATGAATGGAGCCGAAATCAAGAGTTAGATACTGAACTGACTGAGCTATCCAGGTGCCCCGGAAAAAAGTACTGTTTTGAAAACCTGTCTATAGTGTCCCAAAATGTCCACAATTAGGATATTACCAACTTCCAGCAAGATAAGTTATTTTCAATGTTTCCAGGAAACAACATCTAATAATTTCTCCTATTATTATTTGCAGAAATGTATGGATATTGCTCCCTCAGTTCTGGAGATTCAGGAAGGCCATGTGTCCAAATATTTGCCCAAGATTATGAATGCAGGGAAAATATGGGAAAAGTAATTTCCTTCCCAAAATACGATATTAGAGAGAGCATTTTCTTCCACTGAAGCATATCTTAAAATCCCTCCGCTTTCTTAAAGCCTCTCCAGACTAATTGAATGTAGAAGACTAACAAATTTTATGGCTTCCTACCACTTACTACCACCCTTTCCTATATAATTATTCCCCTGAGTGTTATAATGCTATTAAATCATCTATTTGGCATACGCATTTTTAATTTTAACATTGATTGAGCCGTCTACATCTTCCTTGTGTTTATTTGAATCACTGCTGCCTGTCTACTTTGTTCCCAGCCCAGGACCAGCTCCAGATAAGGCTGTCTGGTAGAAACAGTTTCAAAAGCTGTTTGGTATAAATGATGATGATGACAAAAAATTATTTGTTAAAGTCAAGATTTCTTATACTAGAATCCAGTTTCATAGGGAGGTAAATTTTTTTTTTCTTCAAAGCAAAGACCTTATTTACAGGGTTAAACACTTCCTGACAGAAATCCTAAAACACAAAAAGAAACCATCGACTTGCACACTGAGCAGGCAGAGCATATGTGCAGAGTGAGCATACGCACTTCCCAAATGGAGACACTGACTCAGTCAACAAGACCCTTCTGGTCCTCCTGAAAGGATAAACTACTAACTAGCTCTTTCATTCGAAGAGAAACAGTGTTTAATTCACCTTCAGACAGATCATATGAAGCAAAACGAATGTGGACTCGTTTTCACTTAACGGGGAAGAGTTAACCAGGAACCAGATAGCATTTCACAGCAAGGCAAGTAACAAACCAATCTTGAACCAATTATAAATTGGTTTATATTATGTATATTCTTGTGGGATATATGTAGATTGCACTACAGATCACTAATAACTACTTTTATCTGTATCAGTTGTTAAAGACATTAAACTTTAACAAGATAAAGATATTAAACTTTTACACAAGACCCAGCATTAGATTCTAAAATTAGTTATATATTATTCTATAGTAATATAGTAATATAAAAGAACACACATTATTTTCATTTTCATGTATATAAGAAATTCTGTATGCAAATATATATATATATATATATATATATATATCGCTCAATCTATACTGATCCTCTACTTAAATATCATAATTTGTGAAAATACAGAGCTGTCCAAAATTTGATGAGAAGCATAAAGAATGCAAATTAGAAAATTCCATAAATGATGCATTTCATATGTTCTT
Organism: Prionailurus viverrinus; assembly: GCF_022837055.1. Lineage (NCBI taxonomy): Eukaryota > Metazoa > Chordata > Mammalia > Carnivora > Felidae > Prionailurus > Prionailurus viverrinus. The sequence continues at coordinate 68,468,591 of NC_062561.1, read as the reverse complement.
TGTATTTCAACAAAAATTTGCTATCAAAATATATTACCTATCAAATATGAAACTTAAAACATTCATGAAATATTTTAAAAATAAATGTTAACTTAGGGAATAAATATGGATTTTTCAGAAATATTTATAAATATATCAAGCAAATATGAATAATATTATTTGACAACAAGTTTATTGTTGTCAATAGTGTTCCCATAATTTTGTTTCCAAATAAAAAAGCCATTAGGTTTTCCAGCCATAATAAGATCCAGGTACGCAATGCCCACAATCTAGAAATGGGAATTTACTTCAGAGGAATTATTAGATACCTCTGATCTCCTGATAATTCAATAAATGTGAAAGGATAGAAATATGGAAAACTCAGGGCAGGAAAATCATTAGAAAAACATCAAGTAATGACTCTCATGCAGTTGAGCTTGGAAGCCTTCCAAATTGTGTGTGGTATTCTCTGTCGTCTCCCCCAGGCAATCAAGGAGTTTACAGTGCCCTTCGAAGACACCCCCAGCTCCAGAAAGATCAACCCTCCACCTCTGATCATCATCATTAACTAAGGCAGATCTCCATTAGATGGTCACTTGAGGAGACCTTGGCACTAATGTATAACAAATAATGTAGTGCTCCTCAAATCTAATCACATTTTTAATAAAATAAATGTCTACTGGAGAATAAAAGAGAAAGCATTTAGAAGCACAGAAGACTCTAGCTCTCTTTGCTGTTTGCTGTTCTGGATGAGATGCAACTCCACCCTGAAAATAAGCCACCAACCAATATAATTCCACTATGAGGGTCAATCAGAGTGGAATCCACATTAAGTAGAAAACTATTTTTCAAAGTTGAATACCTTTGAAAGCTGCAAGTCACATTTTTAAGTTAAATCTTCCTAGTTCTATTAATTAAAATCTTAGGTGAATCTGATAAAATATTATAAAACAAAGTGGGGGGGGGGGGGGAACCATGGCTAAATAAATACAAAACCCTGACTCAGTTCTTTCACAGATTTATCATGTACTTCACACTCACTTTTTCATCTTCCCCCAGACCACCATTTTCCCTCAATTCTCAGATGTCCTTCCAGTGCCATACCGGCACTTTGATTCTCCCCTTATCCAGAACGTGCCTCCCTGTCTATTTTGCTCCTGTTCCTCAAGATCAGGAACTCTTCAGTCATCTTCCACAGCAGCCCACAAAAGTGCCTCATTCAATAAACATGTGTTACTGAAATGAGACAATATTTCACCTTTAGCTGGATAGTGGGCCAACCATTTGGCCAAAAAACAAAAACAAAAACAATAATAGTTCCTTTTCCTTCCCACAAAACTAGACTGGAAATAATAGTGTGAGGCCCATAAGGTCAGGGCACAGAATGAGAAAAGGCCCAGATCGCTAAACTTCTCTGGTTTCTCAATAGAAGAGAGCCAAGTTGAATCTTGCTCTTTCCTGGTCCTGGGAATTTACTATTCACAAAATCATTTAAATAAAGTATACATCTTTGCAGAATTTGAGGCATTAAAATTTACCTGAAAGTATGATATTAAACTATATTTTAACTGAATTAGTGTGTTTTTAAAATGATAGACATTTCCAACTCAACCTTCTAGAATACAGGTCAGAAAACATTTTCTGTAGAGGGTCAGATAATAAATATTCTAGCTTCTGTGGGCTATCACAACTATTCAATTCTACCACTGTGGCATGAAAATAGCCATAAGTAATATGTCCATGGATAGGCGAACCTGTGTTTCAATAAAACTTCATTTCCAAAATCAGGTAGCAGGCCCAATTAGGTCTGAAGGCGGTAGTTTGCCAAACCGTGTTCTAAGATAAAATCATGGGATTATTAGAACCTTGGAACAAGAGCTGGCACTATAAGTTATCTCGTTTAGCAACATTTTTGAATTCAAAAGTATTATATAATAATTATTGTCCTTGGTAAAATACATAATCATTTCCTTGAAGAATATTTCCAAATAAAATAATAAAGAAGAAAGCAAAAGTTCCCTCTAATCTCACAACACTGCGATAGCTACTGTTAACATTTTGCTATTTACTCTTGTAGTCATTAAGTATAAATCTCATGTATAAATTTCATTCTTTTTCATATGATATAGGCACTTTTTTTGCAAAGTAATTATCATACTACCTATGCAATTTTGTGAGCCATTTATCTATTTAACAACTTTTCAAAAGCATTTACTTACACCCTTAAATAATCTTCAAGAGTATACTTTGAAAAGACTACATAATTTTATCATCAGCTGCTTATGCCATAAGTTATTTAATCAGTCCCTTCACACTAGACATTTCCCTCAAGTTGCTATGCTGTTATAAATAACTAGACAATAGATCTCCCTGTGCATAGATCGTTCTATGACAATCTGATCACTTCCCCATGGTAAATTCTTAGAAAGGGAATTGTGAAATCAAAAAGCATGGAAAAAGTTTTTTGTTTTTTGTTTAATTTTGCGGCTTTTGATACATATTGCTAGATTGCCCTCCTGAGTGGATTTATCAATTTATACCTCCGCCATCAGTAAACCACAATACCCACTGCCATGTAATATTGTGATGTTTTCTTTTTCTTACACTTGTCACCTTGATGAGCCTCAACTGCTATAAATAGTTTGGCATGTGTTTCTTCCCTCAGTGAAAAAACTGGACCCTTTTCCTAATTTTGGAAAATTGTTTTGTGAATTTCAACTCTCATTTGAAGGACAAAGAAGATAACTGAGGTTCAGAGGGGTGAAGTATTGTCTCAGGGTCACAAAGTGAGAAAAAAAAAAGATCCAGGACCAGAACTCAAGTCTTTAGCTGACAGACCAAAGCTTTTTGCATTGTACTATGTGCTACCCCCATGCTACCCATCTACAATCTATATACTTGGATCTGTCTTACAGAGTTTAAAAATTCTCTCTAGATCATCTTATTGCTTAATGTTTAAGTGCAAGATAACCAATACATGTTTTTTTTCCCTTTTGTCTTTCCTATTGCCAAAGTGTTTTGGACCAAGGTCTACTGTAAAGGCAAAGTTTATAGTGACTTATTTTATGTTCTGCTTTAATTTGTATATTGGAGAGGATTTTTAAAAAGCAAACATTGTGAATAACAAATATACCAAATAAAATATATATGTATTTCTAATGCTATACGGTTGTTCTTAGAGATGGCCATACGTCTTGGTTTGGCCAGGGACTGCCTCAGTTAACACCTCTTTTCCAGCATAATAATTAACAGAACACTCCTTCGCTCTCAAAAATTTTCCCATGTGGAAGAGAAAGTTAATCGGAGATGTACTTGAGAACCACTGCACAGAAAAAACAAGTATCTCTTTCCTCTAGAACACTAGAGTCAATGACCTCTCTCTAATGATGCTTCTGGTATTTTTCAACATCTATGCAAAGTATAGTCCAGTCAACATTCTAAAATATATTTCTCATGAAGCTATTATAGTTTTGCTAATATTAAAAATCTTTCAAAGTAAATTAAATGATCGCTTTTTCACCATTAATTAAATTTCAGTTTTGCAACCTAATGCAGCAAATGTGATTATTTTCTAAACACACTGAGGCATATTATATATATATATATGAAACCAAAAGTGACTTGTTAAAAAGACCCTAGATAAATAGTCAATAAATATTTACATTCTCTAAACTGTTTTTTCACCAAAGATAAACCAACCTCGCCCACTGATGTCAGAGTTCTACAAATTTTCTCTCTGACTATAAGATTTCTTCCTATCACAGTTTGGAATATTTGGGTTCTGATCTGGGTTATCCCACTGCCATCACTCTTCAAAATATAAAGGTCACAGTAATTTTTTTCTTCAATGCAAACCTAAGTATGCCACTAAATGCTTCATGGAGCTCTGGTGGCCTTCACACAAAGTGCAATTTCTAGCTAATCCCCCATGTCCTTTCAGAATTTGGACTTGCTGCCTCTATACTCTTAAACACCCAACACAACCACTGCATGCTGTCTCGTGCTATTGTGCTTTTCCTACTCTGTTCCATGGTCTTAGAAGGCCATTCATGATCAGTCCCATCTGGCATCCATTTTCTCTATGCATGGTGATATTCCTTCTAAAGGACATGCCCTTCTAAACTTTACTCAGGTGACAATGACTGTGGGAAACCCTCTCTCCACTGGATCAGATGCCACTTCTCCAAGTTCTCCCTGTGCTAAATCCCAAATAACATCTGACACATATTTACTCAGCTTTTGCTATGTACAAGGCATTGTGCTAGATGCCAGGGAAAGGCAGCAGTGAGTAAGACACATTCCTGCCCTCGCGGAGTCTTCCATTTTAAGTTCACAGGATGTTACCCTCTTTTCATCATTGCTTTACTTGCTTACCTTAGCCAACAGATTACAAACCCCATAAAGTAAAGACAGTCTTCTTTGTCTTTGAATTTTCAGAGCCTGGACTAAGGTTGGAATTTAATAGGAGTTTAACCTACCATGAGAAATATCCCGACAAAACATGACATCTAGACTTCTAGGAGAGTTAGATGAATTGCATATGTTTAAAGTTTTAGTTTACTTAAAGATTAAATATTTCAAAAAATATTTTTCTCTACCACTACTGAATTTACAGCTTGAAAGGTTGCAATAATGTTTCTCTCTCATCTCCAAGAGTATTGCTAATCTTCATTTTTCCCCCTGCAATATGAAATCTCTTCCATTCAATTCCAGGTGTTTGGCAGAAGTGAAAGTTGCCATGACAAAGAATAGGTTCTCAGCTTCACTTCTGCTGAGCTGTTAGTTTCTACCCTTAAAATAGGCAGAGGATACAAAGGTCAAGCGCGATAACCTCGTTTCATGTGACAGGTCAACTAATATCTATAAAGTTGAAATGGAGCTCGGTAATAAAAAAATTTTGCAATTGCTGTTGAACAATTTGGGTGCTACTTTATCTTGATTTAGGTAGCAGACTATTAGAGATGTCTCTGGATTCAAAGAATGTGCACAAGAGGAGGGCAAAGTGTCCAGCCTTAGAGGACCCTCGGTAAGATGAACAAATACAGACCCGTGTGCTGGATCTCAGCACTAGCATTCTTTGTCAAGGAGCCTAAGGAGAAAATTCACTTTATAATACTCATATTAGTATCAAACCTTCTAATAATTTGTTACTAGTTTTTTGCCCTTTCCCATTTTCCATTTCTCCATTTCCTTCCTTCCTTCCACTATGCACAACGTGTTTTGCAGGTGCACACGCAAAATCATGGTCACGTAAGTGCAAACACACCTCTGTTTACCTCATCATAAATCCTGACATCTTAGTGTTTAAGCACACCAAGAAAGAATCTATGGAATAACGTCTATTAAACAAGATATTGCCCTATGTTTAAATCTAACAAACTTGAGCATTTTAGGAATTGTCTAAACACATCATCTCCAACCAGCTAAAATAAGAAATTAATCATTCCCATCCCAATCCACAGTTCATTAATGAACAGCCAAATTAGCAGGTTTCTCTAAGAAATTTTCATCTTAAAATAGGTGCAGCTTTATAAGTAATGTTTAATGAAATGTTCAGGCTTGGAAATAAGTGATGTCATTCATTCAAAATGTATTCATTTTACATTTCATTCATTCAAAAAATGGATTCAAAATACATTTACTTTTTTTTTAGTTTCATGTTTTTATTTAAGTTCCAGTTAATTAACATACAGTGTAATATTAGTTTCAGGTGTAGAATTTAGTAATTCATCACTTACATATAACACCCAGTGCTCATCATAAGTGCCCCCCCTTAATACTCACCCCCCCCCCATGTTTTCAGCATGTCCTAAATACAAGACTGTGTGGTAGGCATTGTGGGGAAATGGCAAAGCTGAATCAGCAATAAATTGTTACCAAGAAGCTCCTCCTCCAGTAGCAAGCTTATGGATGGCAGCAGAAGTGATGATAAAGTGTCCCAGGAGTGCAGATGAGGCATGAGCATTGCACACTGGGTGAATCAGAAACGCCTTCATCTGGGACACAGTTTTTGTCTGGATGCCCCAAATCATTAGGGAGAAGGCAGAGGAACATGACATTTAGAAGAAAGAGCTTCAGGCAGGTCAAAGGAGAAAGCAAAGCAAAGCTCAGAGAATTAATCCCATTTGCACGGGCCACTGAAGGAAGGAACACCCTGAGGACAACACTGGCAAAGCAGGTTTGGGCCAAATCATGGTGTGCCTTGAACGCCAAGCAAAAGAGCCTTATTCACTGGAATGTACACTCCACAGGGGAAACCACTGAAGTTTTCTGAGAAAGGATTCAAGAGTTTGGCCTTAGTTCCGTTAATTGGACAGAAGAGATATTTCTTCCTCTGAGAAGAGTGGAAGAAAAAGAAAACTGGTGGAATATAGAGAAATTTAGAAACAGAAAAGAGGGAAGTCACGAAAACCATCTCATCTCAATGCATACAGTAAACTAAAATGGTCCTAGCAGAGAGCAGGTAGATACAGATGAGGCTAGGAATCTATGCAGAAAGGGAAAGTTGAGTATAAAGGCTTACGGATTTATCAGAAATTTGTTACAGAATAAGAGGGAAGGTTAAAAAAAGGGGGGGGAGGGGGGAGTTGTTGGAAATGTAGTTGGAAGTAGGTGGGAGCCGAACTGTGACAGGCCACTGAATGAATGCTAAGGATTCTGCCTCCGATACAGCAAACGATGGGAATAAAACAGAACATGAGCCAGGGTGGAGGACGACCCTAGTAGCAGCATTGAGGATAGACAGGATAGGGGATAAACTGCAGAAGACGACATAACCAGCTTGCAGGCTAATCCAATAGGCAGAGAGAGAGATGAGGATATATTCGATTAATTGTTTAATAAACCAAAGCATAATCAATTTAGAATATGGAGAAGGGCAGATCTAACAAAATTAACAAAAGCACTCCCTGTAAAACATGTGAATAAAGCTATGTCACTTGAAAAGCTATTTCATATTACAAGAGATGCAAGTAGGAAGAGTGGGAGATACTTGAACCCCTTCACTCAAAATAGGCAAAAAAAAAAAAAAAGTCAGTTGAGTGTTGGACTCAATTTCGTCTCAGGTCATGATCTCACAGTTCATGGGTTTGAGCCCCACGTCAGGCTCTACGATGACAGCACAGACCCTGCTTGGGATTCTCTCTCTGCCCCTCCCTGCCCCTCCCCCTCAAAAATAAACATTTTTAAAAAAGGAGTTTCAGGGTAAAGTGATCATGAACTCATCCACTGAAAGTTATTCTATCAGCTATATAAAGAGTAAATTATTTTATTAATTACATAACATACAAAAAAATAGCCTGGAAAATGTTGGCATTTTCTAAACACTGAATTTTGTGCCAGCTTTTCTCCCTATCATTCTGCCGTTCGGAGATACAGTCTACTATCAACTTCTCAGGAGTCTCTTCTTGAGGGTTATCCAAGTCCCTAAAAAAATTAGCTATTCCAAGAATCTATTCTTAAATCTCTAAGTATACACTATCACCCGAAGATTCAAATGTTAAGCTATAAAGAACAGGAGCTGATCATTCCTCTAGAGAAAATGTGATGCTTTTGATTTTAACACTATAAATTTTAAGGAATCACAAGCCCATTGAAGAAATCTTTTTAAGAACATAAACAGAAATCCTGTAGCATATGGATCAGTCAGGTATTTAAAGATCAGAGCAATGCTGTCCACCATGATTTTCTGCAATGATGGACATGTTCTATGTCCAACAATTTGATAACAGCAGAAAACTCCACTAACATGGCTCCAAGAAAGTTGAAGTAAGTCCTCCATTAGCAACCTGTTTATGGAAAATCAGAGCCCCTCCTTCCTGTATCCCTACGGTGATTCTGTAATGACAATCAACTAATCAAACCATGATGGTTCCCATGTCAAACTCAAGTCCGCAGCTAATATCGGACATCCTCATTAGTTTACACTAATGCTTTCCAGTTTGTACTTACCAGACACCAAAACCGTCCATAGAACAAAAAGTATAAACACAATGCTCAATAAAGACTGCCAGGCTTTTAATAAGACACATGGGAACATACTAATCCAGATTTCTTGTAGGCAGATACTTCATAAAAGGTTAATCAAAGTGCTGGGCAATGTGGGAACATCTGTATCAGGCTCAGCACTATTTTTTTTCCAGAGAGCTCAACATCTGCACGTAGGCCAAGATTGCTCCTTGGGGACAACCCTGAGCCTTAAAATGGAAAGATTTGCAAGGGCATCAACTGTTGTTATGTTAACACGACTTCTCTTCAGCAACCACTTCTAAATCACAATGACGGTTGGAGGGAAAAAAAGGGAAAAAACATCTCTGTGCTCTGATATTGAATATCTTTGTAATATATCTTTGAATATTCTTTGTAAAAAAAAACCTAATAAGTAAGCAAACCTATTAAATACTAAAGATATATTATCTCTGTTTAAAAAAAACTGAAAAAGAAAAATATTTGAGATGTTACCATCGAACTAATAAGATTTAAATGGAAGGATTTTCATGCTATTACACGCGACCTGTTTAAAAGGTACAAAAATACCTGACTATGGCCATCTGCTGAAACAGCTGGAGGGTGAAGCCTGTCCATTGATCACTCTCCTGTGTTTGCTGTCATGACCCTGCTTTTAACCACATACTATTTATTTTAAAACAACAACTGATTATAAAAATCCATTTTTGTTTCTTGCTATGACTCCGGTAAAATGACTTTCATTCTATTCACACAACTAACAAAGGAAAATTTAAATTTCAGACAATTACAGTGATGCTGTTAAGGACCAGGCCATGTTTATATCACAAGCCTTTCTTCTGCACAGTATTTATCTGAATACACACTCCTCCTTCATAAAAAAAAAAAAAAAAAAAAAAAAAACAGAAAAAACCTTTCATTGCTAACATCCACATTTTTACATCCCCAAACCTCCATACATGAGTATTTTTTAAGAATCTAAAAAGTAAGTTACCCTACAAAAGGTCATGGAATGAAAAAACCTCATTTAATTTATTTTGTATAAAAATGTGATGTTATAATTGCAGTGTCTTTTCACAAACTCTCATCTTTTTCCACCAATCTCTTCACCCATCTATACTGTTCTATTTAGGTTAACACCACCCATCGGGATAAGAAAGTGACCATTTTTGTTTTTGTTTTCTTTTAACTTAAGGTATTGCTTGTGAACCAAGTTACTGTAGTAACTTTAGCCACATTCAAATATTACTTCAAAGTTTTATTTGTTTTAAGAGAGAAGAAAGCACAAGGAGGGGAGGAGTAGAGAGAGAGGGAGAGAGAGAGACAAAAAGAGAGAGAGAGAGAATCCCAAGCAGTCTCCACACTGTCTGTGCAGAGCCAGATGCAGGGCTCAAACTCCTGAACCGTGAGATCATGACCTGAGCCAAAATTCAGAGTCAGATGCTTAACTGACTGAGCCACCAAGGTGCCCCTCAAATATTACTTTATTCCATAAATTAGGGATATGATTCTCTCTCTCTACCTGAAGGGGTTCCTGAAAAGGTGAGCTGGTATATTAAGTGTTGAAATCTACCAATTATCCTTGGTCTGAGATTCAAAAATAAGGCATAAGATTATTGACAAGCTCTACAAGTACCAATGCTGAAGTAAAAGACCACCAGTAGCCCTGACCTTCAAAAACTATTAGAGTTGCTGTTTTTTTCTGAAGGAATGTCAAATAACTATTAAATAAAATCCCCAAATATGAGTGCTTAAGCTCCTAATTGAACCCAACTCTTAATAATTTTACAAGTTGTTCTTTGTTCTATTTCAAGGCACGATTGTTCCATAAATATCTATATTATCTTTCGTTAATAATATAAATCTTGATTGAGGGGGAAGACTGTCATACCTTTTTGATATCTCTACATCCCCTCAGTTCTAAAGGGAATCTATGGGATTCATTATCACTGAAGTTCACCATCCATTAGTTGTAAAATTAGCCTGTGGCTTGAAAATTAGGATGTGACAATACATAGCATATAAGAGCAGCAACTCATATTTAGCATAAACTATTGCATCTAGGAAATACTTTAAGTAATTTAGAATCTTCAGTCTAAAATTTGAAATCATTTGAAATTGAACAATTTTTTTTTCTTTTATAATCAGTAATTAGGGAGAAGATTAAAGTTATTCTAATAATCTTGCTATTTATTCACCAACATGAATTCACCTTGGGGATAGAGATTTTCTCTCTCCTAGTCCCTAGTTGCCTATGGAGTGCCTGACACAGTGCAAGCTCATTAAATATTTGTCAGTTTGTTTATTTTGCTGAAGTACTATCTATACAGTTTTGTACTTTTCATAGAAATTTAACTAAAATTAAGAATGTGAAATACATTCATTTCTTTCTATAGATTAAAAAATAACCTGAATAATCAAAAGTGGTTCAGCAAATGCACTTTTAATTTAAATAGTTCTTTTAACAACAAACATTTGAACAGACAATAGCCTCCCAAATCCACGATGAATCGTTCTGTTGCTTAGAGGAGAATTAAAATGAAAACTACTATGCCAAAACTTAGAGGCACCTGGGTTGCTCAGTAAGTTGGGGATCTGATTCTTGATTTCAGCTCAGGACATGATCTTACAGTTCATGAGATTAAGCCTCACATTAGGCTCTGCACGGACAGCTCAAAGCCTACTTGGGATTCTCTGTCTCCTCTCTCTCTGACCCTCCCCTGCTCTTGCTCTCTCTCTCAAAATAAATAAATAAATAACCAAACATTATTTAAAAAATAAAAACTACTATACCAAATATACTATACTACTGTACCAAAATAAAATAACCAGACTATCATTTTCTTTTAGGTAGTATGGTCCTAAATTGGCTTGCATAGAATATCATTCTCAAGTAAGTTAACAAGTGTTTTTTAATAAAAGTGTTCCATGATATGCAATTATATTTCAAAAGCCCTCTTAGATATTTATAATCTCTGAAGTCAATGTTTCCTAAACATAGTTATTCACAGAACATTTGTTTCCGGGTTTTTTTGTTGTTGTTGTTTTGTTTATTGTTTTTTGTTCTCTTGTTGTTTTGTGGGGGTTTTTTGTTTTGTTTTGTTTTGCTGTCCAGCTCTTAGCATCTTGCAATATTGCTTTCCCTGGAACACCAGCTTGCCAAATGAGGCAAAGAGTATGTACTCAATAGATACTTGATGGTATGCTTTTTGCTAAAAAAAAAAAAAAAAAAAAAAAAAAATCATTGGCATCTTCCTGGATGGCGAATCAGGTCATTATTTTATATTGATTTCATTTGAATGGAATCCTGGCTATATAAGCTTTTCAAAATCAATCATGTTTTTGGTTTGTTGTTGCTAACAGCCCTTCTCTTTCCCACTTAAGTCATTGCCAGAAAGCTCTGTCGTAGCACAAAATAATATTTCAATAACTCTTCTTGTCATCAGATCAAGGAAGCTTTCCTCTTTTGAGAAGGTAATTTTTTGAATAAATACATTTATTCCTTTGTCAGGACCATCAATTTTCATTAAAACAAAAGTTTATTATCAAACTAAATCCCAATCACTTCATTTTCCCAGCAAGATTCCTCCGCCTTCCTCCTAACACATCAATTTCCCTTTTTCCCTAATCTATACTCAAGAACACAGGAGTTCTAGTCATATCTCAAAATATGAGCCACACCAGGGATGCCGACGAGTCAGAAGTGCCTCTTTCAAGTTCCTCTCATGACCACCAACCCTCACCAGCAACACTAAATGAGACGAAGGCTGGCAGCATCCAGACCTTACTCTTGGGCTGTGACCACTTAATTCGACAAATACTTACCGACCATCTACTATATGCCAGGAATACAATAGTGAATGAAACATATAGACCCTCATGGGGCCCACATTCTATGAGGGAAACAGACAACAAACTAAATAAATAAGTAAAATATATGGATTATTAGATTTATAAATGATAGAAGTTTTTTTTTTTTTTTAAATCAGCAGGGTAGAGGGATATAAAATGTCATGGATAGGAGTCTGGAAATTTTTAAAGAGTGGTCAATAAAAGCCTTAATGCAAAGGTGCCCTTTGAGTAAGTGATGAGACAGAAAAGGAGCAAGCAGGTACCCAGGAAAAGGGAGATGCCCAAAGCCCTGAGGTAGAGTATGTTTGGCCTGTGACTAGCGCTAAAAAAATGAAAACAAAAACAAAAACAAAACAAACAAACAAACAAAACAATGGGGTTGTGGTAGAAGAGGAGATCAGAGAGGTAACAAACCAGGTTATGTGGGGATTTACAGGTTATCAGAAGGACTTTAACTTATTCTCTAAGGTATATAGGAAGCCATAGGTGATTTTTGAGCACAAAAATAAAGTGCCCTCATTTCTATTGTAATGAGATTACTTTGGCTGCTACAGTAAGAATAGATTCAGTGAAGTGAGAGTAGAAAGAAGTAGGAGGTCAATTCAAAAGCTAGTTCCTTCTAATCCATGCATTAAAGAGACAATGGTAGCTTTAACCAGAGCACTGGCAGTAGGACATCTGTGAGAAACGGATAACTCCAAGGTTTGGGTGATTCTTAACTCTTACTATGGCAGATGTTTTGAATAATATATTTACTGAGAAGGTCAGTCACCTTGTCATATTGCCCATTTAAATGTGAACTTCTTTGAAATGCTTTTTTATATCCTTCTGCTATTGTACTGGATACAAATCTTCTCCTCAGATCCCCTGGGTTATACTATCTGTCTCTTAGACCCCACTAACACCCTGGGGGTCCAGCTGGTCACCAGCCTCACATGTGTCAGGCCATCCCCCTTGGTCACTGCTGTGCTAGGCTGACCAGCTGGATGTTCAGAGTTTTTGAATCCTTTGTCAGTTTCAGACTAGAATGAAACAATGAGGGGCATGAGAACCGGCATGTAGAACAGCCAGTAAAGTGGTCTAATGACACAGGTGAAAGCTTACTGCCTATTGGGCATGCTCTGACCATTAGGAAAGAAAACACAGAAGGGCGCTAGGCAGATACCTCCCCTCCAGCTTCCCTCCCACGGACTTCTCCATCGCTAAATTCTCCTTGTCACTCATTTGAGAAGTTCCGTATGCTGAGTACATACACCTGCCACATCACTTTGGCTCGCAGGGCATCTTGCCTTGCTTCTCTTCCTTTAACCCTCACCCTTGTAACCTGAGCTGGAACCTCATAAATAAAGCATCAGCACTTTAATCCTGCCTCAGACTCCACTTTCTTGGGAAAGTGGACCAAGAGAGCCATCAATGTGTCAGGCTTCTTTGAAGATGATGATGATGATGATGATGATGATGATGATGATGATGATGGTGATGATGTTTACATTATCATTACAAATAACTTCTCCAGCTGTGATCCATTGTCTTTGGTAGCTTCTGCCATTTTCAAAATTTTCATTTTTATGTAGCCAAAAGTTCTTTGGTAGTTTCTAGATTTCTTGGCTTGATTAGAAAGGTCTCCACAGGAGCACCTCAGTGGCTCTGTCGGTTGAGCATTCGACTATTGGTTTCGGCTCAGGTCATGATCTCGCAGTTTGTGTGTTCAAGCCCCACATTGGGCTCTGTGCTGACAACACACAATGCAAAGCCTGCTTGGGATTTTCTCTCTCTCCCTCTCTCTCTGCCCCTCCCCTTGCTCTCTCAATCCCTCTCTCAAAATAAATAAATAAACTTATTAAAAAAAAAAAAAAGTCTCCACAACCTGTATGTTACCACATGCACTATTAATTTTCTTCTTGATTTTTTTAAATTTTTCAAATGTTTATTTATTTTTGAGAGAGAGAGACAGAAGGTGAGCAGGAGAGGGGCAGGAAGAGAGGGAGGCACAGAATCCAAAGCAGGCTCCAGGCTCTGAGGTGTCAGCACAGAGCTCGAGGAGGAGCTTGAACCCATGAACTGCAAGATCATGACCTGAGCCAAAGTGGGATGCTTAACCAACTGAGCCACCCAGGCGCCCCTAGAATTTTATTTTTAAATTTAAGCCTTTTGCTCAACTGAAATTAATTTTATACATGTTTAAAGTAATGGTACCCATTTATTGTGATTTCCAGATGTGTGGGAACAACTCATTAAATAAATCATCATTTTTATAATGAAATAAAATGCCAGCTTTATCATATGTTAAGTTTCCATATATACTGAGAACTACTTCAGAATACCTATCCTAGTTTATATGTCTATTCCCAACCATTTTTGTTGTTATTAGAGTTGTCTTATGGTGTTTTGGTATTTGGTAAGGAAAATGGCTCTTCACTATTTCTCCTTTTCATATTTTAATTTTTTTCTCAGATACTGATTTTTCCAAACCTTGAACCTCTTAAACTCCAAAAATAAGTTGTAATTTTAAATGAAATTTCCCTCAGTTTATATATTATAAATAGGATATTAGTTCTCTGTGTTTACGTCTTGTTTTGTATCTTTCAATATTATTTTGTAATTTCATTTATAAGTATTGTGTGATTTTCTTGCTTAAAATTATACCTAAGCATTTTGGTTTTTGTCATTCCCAAAACTAAGAAATTTTTACTATTTCCATCTTTAAATAGCCATTGATGGTATAAAAATTTAATAGTTTTCTTTTTTTTAAGATTCTATTTTTAAGCAATCTCTGCACCCAACGTGGGGCTCAAACTCACAACCCTGAGATCAAGAGTCACATGCTCCACTGACTGAGCCAGCTAGGCACTCCTTAATATTTTTCTTATAACCTGGCTCTCTATAAAGTTTCCTTACCAATTCTAGTCACTTTTACTAGCATATCTTGGGGTTTCTAGTTACTGAAGAAGTATCTTCAAAAATAACCCAATAACCTTACTTTTTATAATAGTTATTGTTATTATTATATTTTCTATATTTTATACTTTGACTTTTCACATTTACTTTAACCAACAAGAAAATATTAAATAATAACAGCGATAGAAGACATCCTCTTTTCTATCCTAATTTCAGTGGATATAGATTAGTGTTTTACTATTTTGGCTGAACCTAGGATGATGTTTGCTATCAGGTTTAGTAAGTAGTCTTTATAATAATGTGGTGTTTCCCTTTTATTCCTATTTGGCTTAATTGTTTTATTAGGGATGGCTGTTACATTTGTCAAAAACTTTTTCAATAAATGTATGAATTTTTCTCATTTAGTTTATTGAATCAGGAAATTAGATTAATAGTTTCCTGGATATCCGATCCATCCTTATATTCCTAGAATTAAACCTAGTTGGTCACAATGATGTGGGAAACAAAGGCAAAAGGAAAAAATTAAATTTCTTTACAACTTACAGCCCACTGACAAGTCCTTGAGACAGGCAGAGTGACCCTCTAGGAACTCAACTGCCTCAATGTTAATACTTTGCTAAGGACAAAAGGCAATCTTAGCTTAACATCATCCCAACCTCCAGGATCCTGTAAGTCTTCTTTACCACATAAAAAAATTCCTTTGGAAACTTCCTTTACCCCTGCCCCCAAGATATATATTAGCAATCATCCCCCAAGCATATGGCCCACTGATATACATCTAAGGGGCCTCATGATTGAGTTTTTACTAAACAGTAATAAATGACAGTTTCCTAACAGCAGCTAGCCCCTCAATGTCCTGGAAACCTTGCTTCCAAAATTCCTTAGAGATGTCTGCTATCTCTAACCCTTCCCAATATTTAAAGTATATAATCAATTGCTCCTCATAATCCCAGTGCAGTTCTTTCTGCCCAGAGGTCCTGTCCCCGTGCGTTAATAAAACAACCTATTTGCACCAAAGACGTCTCAAGGATTCTTTCTTGACCATTCACATCAATAGTGCATATTTTTTTCATATGTTACTATACTGCTGGATTCTACCTGGTTAACATTTTGAGGAACTCGGTTTAAAATGCAAATTTTTAAAAAATAATCACCAGAATAAACTATAAGAAACCCATTTAAACCCAAGAGTTTTCACCAATATATTTAGAGGTAAAATAAAATGAGACACAAACTACAAGAACAAATTCATATGACTATATTTATGACAGAGGGAAAAAGTCCACAATAGAGAATGTAGTTTTCACACAGAGTTCAGAGAAGAATGATATCAGTGGTTCTCAAACTTCAGCATGGGATCAAAATCACTCGCCAGACTTGTTAAAATGCAGACTGGCAGGTCCCATCTCCCAAAGTTTCTCATTCTGTACATCTGGGGTGATGCCTAAGAATCTGCCTTTCTAACAAGTTCCCACATGATGCCGATGTTGTCGCAGCTCCAGGGACTACACTGGGAGAACTTCTGCAGTGGCTCCCTGTAAGCTTTCAACTTTCCAATTGCTTAAACTTTGAACTTCAGCCCCCAACATCTGAAAACCGGAGATAACCATCATTCCTCTGAAGATGACTGTGAGAAATAATCCAGGAATTATTGGAGGAAATAGCGTTTAAACAGAGCCTGGCACATGGCACACATTAAATAAATGTTAGTTATTTCTCACTAAGAAAGTAAAGAACTAAAGAATAAAGAGGAAGAGGAAGAGGAAGCGGGGAGAAGAACTAAGAAGAAGGAAGATGAACACAATCCCCAAAACTTGTGAACTACTGCCATTTTATGTCAATATCTAACATAGGAATTAATGGCAGAAAGAACTGAATTAATGGGGCGCCTGGGTGGCTCAGGCGGTTAAGCATCTAACTGGATTTCAGCTCAGGTCATGATCTCACACTTCATGAGTTCAAGCCCCAGGTCGGGCTCTGTGCCTGGCAGTGCAGAGCCTGCTTGGGATTCTCTCTCCCTCTCTCTCTCTTTGCCCGCCCCCCCCACTATAAACAAACAAACAAACAAACAAACAAACTTTTTTAAGAAGTTTAAAAAAAAGAATTCAATTAAGAAGAAGAGTATAGTCATCCCTGTACGAGGTGATGGTAAAATATATCATAAGGACTTTCAGCACTGATTCCTAAATTCCCTGAAAAGAAAAATAAATCTTATTTTAAATTTGACATTAGGTATTATTCCACTTTAAAATTTCTGCTAAGTTACTTTCCACATATAGCTTGATATTACGTAATGACATATGGAGCTATATGTGGATAATACTCTTCTTTACAGATCTTAAAATATCTCTAAAGAGATAATACTCCTTAAGGACCTTAAAATAACCAAATATTAAAATATTTAAGGTATTTTATAAAATTTTCCTGTATATCTTGATGGTTGAGTCAACTTAAAAATGAAGTAACTCAGATTTATTTCATAGATACTAAACATTTGGAAGTGTACCTTAATAAAAAAAAAAGATTCATTTAGATTTTTAATTAGGAAGTGTACAGGCACCTGTAGCATGTTATATAGAAGCTCATCTGATTTACTTTTATGGGAAACCTTTGGGGGTTTGGGAATGTGACTGCTGGAGTCAATTTCTACCGTGTTGTGCATTGACAACAAAAGATGTCTTTGTATCATGAGGTCTTCCAGAGAAGAGGCCCTCCTCTGGAGGCACAGCCCTGGAAGGAGCTGGGAAACAGATTTCTCTCCCATATCTCTTTCCCTGCTTTGCACACTCAGTGTGGCCACTCCTTCTCTCTCCCTCTCTCTCTCTCTCTCTCTCTCTCTCTCTCTCGCTCTCTCTCTCTCTCTCTCTCTCACACACACACACACACACACACACACACACATACACACACACACACACCATCCCTCCTCAGGCATAGTCAGGGGCAGGCATGTGTCCCACCCTGAACTCAGGAACATTAAATGAAAGTTTGCATACCCAGTGTTAAAGCTCCCAGACTTCAGCTCCACTTGGCTTCCACGGTAATGGATGTATAAGCAAATATATTTGCATATACAAGCAAATCTCCCATCAGGTGAATGAAAGAACCTTCTTTGGGGAGTGTGAGCTGCCCAGGAGAAAAGATTTAAAGATACAAAGCTACTTTTTTTTGGAATTTACTTGGCTATAATCAATGTTAACTCTTTAGAGTATATCCTATTGAATACCTTTGCTATTACCTATATATCATCACACCTATAGAATTAGATATTCTCCTCCTGTGTATTTTAAAAGATATCACAGTCTACAGCTATTTTAGGATCTGCTTTTGTACTGCGCACATTTTCACATGATGTTAAATATTACATAATATCATTTTAAGTGGCTATATCAACAAACCCCACCTCAGCTTCGCATACACACAGAGCTTTTTAGTGATCTTAGGCAATAAAGAAATAGAAGGGTAATTACAGAAGGAAATAGGACATTCTAAATGAGAGCAGTTGAAGAGTTGAAAGATTAAGAGTTAAACAGCTGAAGGAGAAGAAGAGAGGTTAAAATAAAGGATAAGAGGGGAGAACTAGTTAAGCTATCCAGAAAGCACTTAATAGACTGACATCAGCCTCAAACCACAGGTGGCCAGCTTGGCAACTCCCTTGGCCACAAGAAAGAAAATGGGCCTGGGCTGCAGAGAGAGAAGGACAGAGAGAGGGAGAGAGAGAACTGGCAACTTGATTAAGCCCTAGATCTATCCATGACTGATGCTACAAAACCATGAGAATTTTTGCCAGTCACATGAGCACAGAAATTCCTCTTGAAGCTTAAAATGATTTGAGTGGAGTTGCTGTCATTTTCAATGAAAATACACCTTGTCCTTTAATTAAACATCAACTTCTCTATCTCTAAACAAACTAGGAAGACTTTCAAATACACAACACACCTATCAAATTCATCATTATTTAGAGTAATGGTAAATATTGGGTAAAATAATTCATGATTTATTCCTCAGAACACTAATTTCTCTCACTAAGGCAGACAACTACTAGAACCAAAAAGCTCAATTCCCTCTTCCATCCCACTTTATTAAATAACATGTAATATGTGGCCATATTTTCCATTTTCTCAAAGGCTAAATTGCTCTTCTTAAAGTGCAAGTTGATTGTAGTTTCATACTTTAACATTGTGAATTCAGAAGTAGAATAAATAGCACTAACAAGTATCTTTTAGTCTCTCTGAAAGCAAAAGGACTGCTAAATAGTCTATCTTTAAGAGGATCAGAAGTGCCAGGGGCTCCTTGAAATGTATGCGCTGGGAGACGCAAGGATGATAAATCATCTCCATATCAGAGCTGCTCATCTTCCTGCTGAGTCACACTGAAGAGGGGCCCAAAATTCTGTCACACAGCTTCCTGTTCTTTTCTTACAGGTTATCTCACACTATTAGGACCTTACCAAAGCCAAAGGTTCACAAAGTGATGAAGTGCAAAACAAAGAAAGTAAAAAAATATACATTTAGTCCTAGAGCCCTCACATAGTAAGATATCCACAGCCAACAAACATTGCCATTGCCTGAAAATCCCAGTTTTCAAAAAAAAACAAAAACTGACCGTAGTCTCTCTACATGAAATATGATGCAAAAGCATCCCCAGCAGGGAAGCTGGGTTAATTTTAACCAAGTGGGCTTCAGCCAAGGGCATCGCTCATCCTTGCTCTTAGGTCAAAGGAGCCAGCCCCAAATGCTTCTCACAATTTCCGTCTTTCCACTAAGGTTTAGGAAAAGAAATAAACGTAAGGAAGATGTGTGTTTTCAGGAAGGCACACCTGAATTTAATAAGCTATTTATCTCAAACTTGGGGCGCCTGGGTGGCGCAGTCAGTTAAGCGTCCGACTTCAGCCAGGTCACGATCTCACGGTCCGTGGGTTCGAGCCCCGCGTCGGGCTCTGGGCTGATGGCTCGGAGCCTGGAGCCTGTTTCCGATTCTGTGTCTCCCTCTCTCTCTGCCCCTCCCCCGTTCATGCTCTGTCTCGCTCTGTCCCAAAAATAAATAAAAAAAAAAACGTTGAAAAAAAAAATAAGGTATTTATCTCAGACTAAGGCCCCATATATCTATTAACTGTAAATAATCTGTGCCCCCTATAACTTTGCTGGTCAAGATGTGACACAAACCAGCAACATGAACAAGACCCGAGAGCATGTTGGAAACTCAGAGCCTCAGGTCCGACTGTGGATGTCCTGAATCAAAAACCAGATCTTAACAAGCTCCCAAGGTGATTTGTGTGCACGTTCAAGTTTAAAAAGCCTGGCTCTTTAAGGAGCAAATCACCGAAATTTCTTAGAAATATTATTTTGTCCCCACAAAGCAACTCATCGAAAATTGTATATATCGATACTCATTTTAAGATCACAAAATTAATGAAACTAAATGGCATACTCTTTAGAGATTCAAACTTATGTGATAAAAAGTATAAATTAAAAAGCAATTTAGGACATCTGGTACCCCGGAGGGGGGTGGGGGGGGGTAGAAACCAAAGACCAGAAGAGGTTGAGACCAAATAGGTAAGGAGTTGAAGGTAAGACACTAGGATGCAATAGTATCGTGGATTCACAGATGTTCCTGTTCTTATGCTACATGTATTTTGTATATTCAGACATGACATAATAAGCATTTTCAAAAGTAAGGAAACATAACCTCAACTGGAATAAAAATAATGTTTTATAGTCATAAAATAACAGCTTTTGCATAGGCCAAGTATATAGAGAATTGAAAAGGACTGACTTAGCAGCCTTGTAGGGCATTATTAAGGAAGAAGAACAATGAAATAATCCAGATGGGTCATAAAGAATGCTTTATTACTTAAGAGTGGAAAGGTAACAACAAATACATACATAAACAGATAGATCAAGCATTTGTTTGCATTTTTCTTCAGAGAGGAAAAAAAAAACCCACCCTGCATCACCAGCATCTCTCTGAAACATGAGAAGCAAATGGTGAGTCTGGGACAACAGATGCTTGGAGTGCAGTGAGGAGGAGATATTCAAAAGATGCTGAGCCAGGTTATCCATCAGGGACTTTCGGAACTAGGGACAGATGTGGACTGAATGGATTTTCCAGCCAACAATGATGCCCTCAGGTAACCAGGCATGTGTTCCTTATTTGCAATTTTGCATTAAACAATAACATATTTTAAAAATTCATGCTCACAACAACACTTTGTATAAACCTTGAATTCTAACGCTCTGCTTGTAAGGAAAGAACATGAATGTGCAAACATGCGGTCTCGGGTTTCCATGATCCTAACTGGCACATTGCGTCATACACTTGCTTTCACGTCTGGTGCCTGATGAGAAAGTGAATCTTCAAACAATGGATGACATGTTTCTCATTAAAACTTTATGTGAGAATTGACATATTCTTTAACATACATAGAGCACCCTAATCCTAACAATGAGAGGTGGAGGGGAAACTGAATAGAAAATGTACTCAAAAGCTGTAGGTTTGATTCTTGGCATCCCATTGATTGGGGAAGAACAACCTTGGGTAAGTTAGCTCACCCCAGTAACCCTCATGCTTTCCTCATTGGTTAACTAAGCAAACCAAGCTTTTTTGAACATGTGGACACAGACATAGATGTATCTCCTGAAACATCTTCCCTGATCTCCATCTACTTCACTATTTCTTGACTTCTTGGATATTGACCTTCATCTGCTATTGGTTTGTGCTTCTGCCAAAGCATGTTCAGCTAAACTTCTGGCCATCTGACTTGGCTAGGCTTCCTGACCACTGACTTTCTCTTTCTCCCAGAGGATACTGACTCCAGAGGAGCCATCTCGTCCTTCCTTCCACCCTTACTTAGCGTATCTCACCTATGCATGACTGAGGACTCATGGCATGCCTTATTCCTATTTTTGCAGACCAAAGTAGACATGAGGTATGAAGGTGTTTTGAAGAGTTCAGAAGAGTTACTGAGAATAATTGGGAAATGAAAATACAGCGGAGGTTAACCTGTCAAAAATATTCATAAAATTGATTAAATTATTTCCCCAACTATGCCAGAACTTTAGACTTTTACCCAAGTATTATCACAACCAGAGGTCCTAGGTCCAGATGTGTCACCAAGTAGACCCACTGGAAGAGCCTTATTGTAAATTTTCTTAAGCTTTTCCTGCGGCATTGATTAGATATGATCTTAATTTTCTTGAGCCCAGCACACAGCTATGCAAAATATGATGACCATAATTACTGGAAGGAAGGAAGTTGAAAAGAACTCACAGCTCTTAGTGACCTTGACGAGAGTCCAATCTAACTCCCCTACTTTCCATTTTTTAACATATGCCTACGATCATATAACTAACTACTATCAGAACCAGAACTAGAACGCAGGTCTCAATGTAAAAATAATTCCTGTAATTTTATGATGTCTGATAATGCTTCTGAATGCAGGTAACTTAACAACTTCAGGCTGGCGACACTGTGCCATTTTTAAAGCCGCCAGGCCAAAAATTCCACAACAGCCCTCAGAATCCTGTGGTAGTGCCAGTGTGATATTTCTACTGGCCTTTCTCCTCATGGTTCTCTAAATCAGTCCTATGTCCAATTTTAACTTTTCTCTCTTGTTGGAACAGACGAAAAGCATGCACATTTGTTTTTACTCCTCACCACAGCAATACTCAGATTTATGAAAAATTGCCTGGGTTTGTTGTTGTTCTTGCTGTTGTTTGTTTTGTTTTGTTTTTTCGTCACAGAGCCCAAGGCATTAACCATCGTTAGAGACCTAAGTTCCTGTTGCTGTGCTATGCTAGAGTATGCTAAATAGAGCTGCCCTTAAGAGGAGCAACACCTTCAGAAACCAATACCTACAATTCAGAGTACCTGTTTTTGTTACTTTGATTGGAATCGTATATCGAAACCACCCATTTGTTTTTAAAGATATGGTATCTGAATATGTGTGGTTCATCTCTCTGGAATGTCAGTCACATACACCTATTGTTCTATCTCAATATTAGCTATTACTCCAGAAAATGACCATCATATTGAAGTATACCAGCATAAATTTCGTTTAGGCCTCAAAAGCTCTTTCAAGATAAACTACACTAGACCTAGACTCCAGATTACTCTCTAGCCGAAAATACATCCAGCAGGTTTTGTGTTATGTGATACAAGACAGACAAAAACATAATTCACTTTGTATTGATTACAAAATATATACTCTCTCACCACTCTTTTTTTGTCCAAGCAATTTAGTAGAAATCTGCTTTTCTGTTTCATTTGTTGTTGAATGGAACACATCCTGAATTTGTCATCTCTTCTTTCTCTACAAGGAGTCCTTCATGTTAAAGGTAATCAATCAATTGGTTTACAATAGAATGCCTGATATACTGCAGTTACACATCACTTCATTGATAGGAATAATAAACCTAAAATGGAGAAATGGTAGACATGTTTTAAATGAACAGGGAAAAAAAGAAGGTTTCATTGGCAATCTTTTGGAAAATATATCATCAAAAAAACTAGAATATATGGCCAGGAAGAAATGGTTCATTTCTTGAAGAACAAATATTTCATCACAGCCATTAACCACCAGGTAAGAGACATGTCAAAAAAGAAAATTTCAGTGACACATCACCTTTCCAGAACCATCCAGGAGCTAATACTGTGCACAAAACAAGCTTTGTGTTGACAGACAATAAGAACCTGCCAGTGTAATATGTTGCCAAGCTACTGATTGAGGGCACCAAGGCAAAGAACTGACACACTCAGAAGCTATGTCCACATACAATTAAAGCCACAAAGGCAGATATTTGCAACATTTTAGGGAGTTGTGATTCCCTGCCATTTTTAATACAATATAACCATTTTCTAAAATGTATTGGATCTCTTATAAAAATTAAGTCTGAGTAGTCTTTAAAACTTAAGTTAAAATAGCACAGAAATACGGTTTTATGAGGTGACACAGAGAAGAAACCCCTAAGCACCAAACAACTGCAGGCACAATTAAGAATTTCCAACCACTGCCAAATCATGCCTAACACAGAATAAAAGAAACATACTGATTGAATGCCAATGACTACCCTTTTTATGTGATATTCCAAAGAACAAAAAGGAGTTATGAGATAAAGAACGCAAGAAAGAAGAAAGGGGAACAAAGCAGGGAAGAAAGTAGATTGGCAGCTAACAGAAGCAGCAGAATTCAATCAGCAGGGATGGCCTGCCTGGGGTCTAGATAAATCTACTCGGCTTTTAGATCTCATTTTGCCAATTTCCTTTTTGAAACAAACCTTTTCTGGTTCCTCTAAACAAGATTAAGTTTTCCTCATAATACTTTCAGGTTACAGTCAAACACTCTGAAACTTACCCTTGGTATCACTCATAATTTGTATAATTATTAGTCTAATGTTTCTACTCCCCTGTCCCTCAATTACAAGCTCTGTAATGGTAGAGACTATATGTCCATATCCATAATGACTAGCATATGGTATATATATGCTCAATAAATATTAGAATAAATGAATTAAATATAATCATTAATGTAAATATTTGAAGAGGCAGCATAATGATCAAAGGCATAATCTGGAGCCTGACTGCCTGGATTTGAATTCAGTTTCTGCCATTCACTATTCATACAAACTCTGGCAAGTTTCTTAGCCTCTCTGTGACTTTGTTTCCTCAGTTCAAAATAAGGCTAATAATGACACTCTCCTCAGAGGGTTATGGAAATTAAATACATCAATGTTTATAAAGTGGTTAGAACAGTATAAATAGCCATAAAATATTTGTTAAACAAATATTTGAATGTTAATAAAACACATATTTGCTTGTAAACAATAAGAATTAAATTTTTAGATATGTTAACTATGAATCCAAATTTGGTATTCCCAAGTATAATAGACTATCAACATGACATGTTCTAGCCAACATAACTGTAAGAGCAAAAGTAAAATTTCCCCACTGGGGTTTTAAATAATATGTTAAAAATTACCTAACTTGTTAAAACACCTAAACAATAATAATTAATACCTATAAAAAGCCATAAAGGTGGATGACAGAATGACATCAGCAATAATAGCAGAGTAAGAACCTCTGAAAATTCTTTCCTCTATAAAAGCAATAAAAAAAAACTGGCAAAAATAGTCAAAGATAACTTTCTCAGAACTTTGTAAAGTAACCAAATTCTTGCAAGGACCCAGAGGGCATTTCTGTAAGAAAGCCAAGTATCAGTAAGAACTTTGTGGCATTTAGACTTGCCATGCCTTGCCCTCCAGCTCACAGCTAGGTTGCAAATCAGCAGCCTGAAACCCACCTTTGGAAACAATGGAGCTTCCTCTTTTTCTATCTGCTGTGAAAGGCAACTGCATAAAGCCATGACTATAAACCTGTGTTAATGGGCACATAATGCGACTGTACATATATATACATCAAGATATATAGATAGATAGATATATACACATACACACACATATATACATATACATACATATATACATGTGTATATGTACATATATACATGCATATACACGTATATATACATATATATACATCTATGTGTGTGTGTGTGTGTATTACTGAAAGCAGCACAAAGGAGGGAGTGGAAAATGGAGCTATGTAGGAGGAAAGTTGTTTTACAATACCGAAATTAAGTTGGTATTGATCCAAACTAGACTGTTATAAATTATGATGTAAATTGAATCCTCAGGGCATTCACTAAAAAAACCCCAAAATTAATAGCAAAATATATAGTAAAAGAAATGACAAGGGCATTAAACTGGGAACCTAGAAAATATCTATTTAACCCAAAAGAAGGCAGTAATGGAGAAAGAGAGAAACAAAAATGACAACACATATAGAAAACTAAACAATTTCCATCTTTAGTGGGAATGTTCATTGCATTTACATTTAATAAAATTACTGATATGGTAGGGTTTACAACAAAAGAAAGCAGAAATGACTACACCAATATCAGATAAAATAGATTTTAAGGCAAAAATTGCTACAAGAGACAAGGCAGGATATTTTATAATGATAAGGGGGTCAACCCATCAAGAAAACATACGAAGTTATGAGAAATTATAATATATAAAAAGAAATTATAAACATGTATCAATAACAGAGCCCCCAAATATATGAAAACTAAAACTAACAGGAATGAACAAAACAAAAACTAACAGAAATTAAGGGGAAAACAGGCAATTCAACAATAATAGCTTAATAAGGAAGGCTAATAATAAGTTTAATAATAAGGCTTCCATGTCTCACTTTCAACAATGGAGAGAACAAGCAGACAAAAGGTAAAGAAACAAAATTTTGAACAATATTATAAACAAACTAGACCTAACAGATATCTATAGAACATTCCACACAACAACAGCAGAATCATATTATTTCCAAGTACACAAGGAACATTCTTCAGGATAGACCATATGTTAGGCCATAAAGCAAGTCTCCATAAATTGTAAAGGATTCAAATCATACAAAGTGTATTCTCTGACTACATGAAGTGAAGTAAGTAATACACCTTTACTCACTCTTTAAGGTGGAGACACTCTGAGATAGAGAATCATCCCTACCCAGGGCTTCTGTTCCAGCTATTTCCTTCAGTGGAATGTTTCCCTCCACTCTTCAGCTGATCTAAATTCCATTCACTTATGCTGGGATCTAGGGTTGGCTATAACAGGGACACTCAAAATAACAATGGCTTAAACAAGATATTAATTTCTCTTACACGTAGAATCCTTAGCTGTCATGACAACTCTGATGAGGTTGACAAGGGCTCTTGCTCCTTTCATTTTGTTATCTGCCATATTCACATGACTCCAATATCATGGCCCAAGATGGATGTTCCAGCTTCTCACTATTTTATCTGTGTCCCATCCAGTAAGACAGACAAAAAGTAATAAGGGGCAGGCATACTTCCTGCTTTAATAGCATGATCTAGAAGCTAAACACACAGTTCTGCTTAGAACCCACTGTACAGAACTTGATCACATGTAGGTGCAAGAGCTGTGAGACGTGCAGCATTCAGCCAGGAAATCAGTGAAATTAGATAAATTTCACTCCTATCTAAGAAAGGAAGAACAGGTACTGGAGAAAAGTAATAGACTCAGCCACACCACACCGCAAGTCTCCACCCAAGTTCAATGTCCTCCAAGGAGCTCACACTACTCAAGCTTTCCTGCATTTCTGAAGTTACTTATCTACAATCAGTTCAGACGACACTTTGAAAGCCAGTTATTCTTGATTGTTTCATGTATGTCCAATCATTCTGTTCCTCCATTTATATTAGAAGGTCTTTGAAAATAAGATCTGTCCCTTACGCTACTTTTGACTCACTTCTCTGCCTCCATGTACCAGGCACAGTGTTGGAAATATACGAGGCACTCCTATATTATTACTCAGTGGTTAAAATGAAACAGTTAAAATACCTGAAGAACACAAAATTACATTAACATTTCAATAAATGTGTTCTGAAAAGGTATTGCAAGTGCTATTGCTGAAATTCAGGAGTAAATTGATAAGTTGTAGTTCCTCCAAAATACAGCTAAAATCATTTATAAGGTTTTGAATAAGGTTAGATAACCTATTACTTATATCACTGTAGCTATTTAAAAAAAAAAAACCTAAGGTTAAAATTACAGCTGATTCATTTTAGTCACAGCTGATTAATTACAAGTCTTGATAAAATTAAGCAGTTGATGTGAAACTTCAAAAGAAATTATTGATTCTTCTCATGAGCAACAGCCAATTAAAACAGTATGGTGCAAGACTGCTCTCGTTCTTAGTATTCTAATTTTGGATTTTTTCTCTTCATTTTTTTAAACAAAGAACATTATATAAAGACTTCAAATTAGCTCTTGGCTTTTCCTATTCAATATCAACCACTTACTGAGTGCCAATCATTTTGCTGAACCTTCTTTAAAAAAGAGTTTTGCCAGTGGCATAGCAAATGAAAAGAGATGATGAGATAATCATAGCTAAATCTTATCCGGTGTGCTGCCTTTTCTTCCCTGATGAGAACCCCACATGACATTGTTATGTGGCAAAAGGACATGATGATTCAAACACCAGAACTGTTTCTTTCACACAAACAAAATACGAGAACCCCCAAAAGGTGTGGATTTTGAACAAAAGAAGTTTAGGGTAGATCTTGAATTCCAGATATCCTACTGGCAATGTTACTTTTAGGGGGAAATTGAAATTGATGCTTCTTTTATAAATGGCAGGATTCCAAGGTGGATCTCCTAAGACAGGGTAGCCATGTCCTATATCAAGTGAATATACATTATTGTTTAAGATAAAAATTAAAAAGCATAAAGCTATCCAAATCAGTTCATGCAAATAAAGCTGTTGAAATGTCTGTATAACTCATTTCATTTTCCATTCCCAGAAGCTGAGTACTTTTCTCCATAGCTGACCACAGTCTGAACTATTGCTCTGTTTTTCAATTATTATAAAAATGGTATTTTAGTATTAAAAGAAAGTAATTCACCCATTAATCTATCACCTAAATATAACTGTCTTTATATTTACATTCTCTCCAAGCCTTATCCATGTTTTCCCATAGCTATAACTGTAGTATAAATATAATTTTATCTTCTATTTTCTTCACTTAAAATTAAATAGAATTTGTGACATTTTCATGCTGATATATAATCATCATAGTTATGATTTTAGTGGATGTATATATTCCATTTAATTAGTACAATATACTTAATCATCACTCTTTTCCAGGGACTTTTGGAAAATGTCGCCTTTCTGAAGACTTCCGTTTTTCATTTTGTTTAATGTTTATTTTTTAGAGAGAGAGAGAGAGACAGAGCATGAGTGGGGGAGTGGCAGAGAGAGAGGGACACACAGACGCCAAAGCACGTTCCAACCTCTGAGCTGTCAGCACAGAGCCCAACGGGGTGGCGCGGCGTTCGTTGGGAGAGTTCGTTC
The DNA here is from genome assembly GCF_022837055.1 of Prionailurus viverrinus. Lineage (NCBI taxonomy): Eukaryota > Metazoa > Chordata > Mammalia > Carnivora > Felidae > Prionailurus > Prionailurus viverrinus. Next base: position 68,439,968 of record NC_062561.1, on the reverse strand, counting down.
AAACTCACGAACCACAAGATCATGACCTGAGCCAAAGTCAGATGCTCAACCGACTGAATCACCCAGATGCCTCAAGACGTCCATTTTTAAAAGATGGTCTTTGCCAAGCACTAGAGGTTCCACATTATAACAGAAATAATAAGAAATACCCAGAAGGACAACATATGATTCCTGATTGCAACTAATTTACAATACAATAGATGAGGTAAAACAAGAGCAGAGGATAAAACTCAACCAGGACTTCACAGGAAAGCTCATTAAGGAAGGTTTCACTAGGCAGATCTCACTCGTGTGAGGCCTGGAAATACAACGACAGAGTGTTTGGAAAGGCAGAGAAATGTAGGGAGAGCATTCCAGAAGGGGGAAAGATTATTTGACTATGTCAAAACAAGAGCTTTGGCCAGAATGGTGAAATCTGTCCTAAACCGAAGCAGGGTTGGACCTGTACATGGACATTTCATCCTTTCTAGTGGTGAGGGTCAGCGGGGTTCAAGGACTGAGCACCAGGTAGATAAATAAACCCACTCTTTTGGCAGTGTGTGCCCAACAGGAGTGAGGAGGGAGGTAAAGACTCATAGGTAATTCCTCCCTTACAAATGTATCCCTAGATTTTTCCCTTCATTGCATAACTTCATTACAATCACACAGGTGTAGCTCACAATATATTTAGGGTACAACTACTAGATGGTCGACATTTTAGACACTAAAACAAGAATAATATCACAACGTGAAAAAATATTCATCATATATTTTTAAGTAGGACACAAAATATATAGTTATAAATAAACCACTACCATATAAACCTAAATATGGACATAAAAATAAAAATGATTATCTTTGGGTCTTGCATTATGACTTGACCTAAGGAAGCAGGTAAGAGGACAGGAAACCTTCTCATGGAGAGTTGCTTCCACCTACCTGGACTCTTCCCTAATTCTTTCCTTTACATTCTGTGGGATCTGTACCTCTTCTTGGGTGAAAAAAACAACAACCTGGCTTTATATCATAAGGCACTTTTCCACATCTGTTGTTTCTTTCATACATTTATGGCAAGTCTCTCAACTATATCTTCTGTGGTTTTCCAATGTCTATGGGGCATCTCCCCTCATTCATAACAGTCCTCTCCTGAGACACTGGACTAGAAGACTCTAGTTACCTGGCCCAGGCAGAGCCATGGGGTATGAGCAGGTACATTAAGAAAAATAAATCCTGAATATTTTCAAATATTAGATCATAATACCCATACATATTCTTTTTTAATTTTATTGGAAATATGCCTGAAAATATGCCCAGCAACATCAGAGCTAAAATGTAATCTCATTGTTAATTCCAAATTATAAAGCAGTGCTCTCCAAGCACATACCAGCTGGAGGAGCTGGAGTAAGGCATTCCTGTTTACTTCAGGTATCTTCCAGAACTCTCCACCACAGGTTCAGCTCAAGGATGGAGGTAACTGTTGTAACGAGGGAAGCCCTAGGTTGGTCACCATGTATTCGAATTTTCACATGACCAGGCAATCTATGGAGAGAGATAATATTTTGGAAAGGTCTACACTTAGGTACTATGGCCTAAGGTCCTAGAGTAAACATGGGTCTGTGGCAGGAATTACCAAACAATTCAGAAGAACTATACAAGTAAGCTGAGGTTCTGAGCATGGACTCAGCTAGATTTCTCAGGATCACAGCCCTGTCACAGGGTTGAGGATACCGCCCAGAAGCCTTCCAGGTTTAACAGGAGTGCTAATAATGTCTCCTCCAGAGCTATTCAGAAGCAATCCCTAAGGTCTCTGTTCACCTACCGTTAGTTACAAGGGTGTTCTTTTCCAGTCACCCTATGTACCATGCTTCATTCCACTTTCAACTGCTTCTCTCAAATATAAAGAAAACACAGTGCTGGGCAGCCACTAGCCTCACATTCTCTGACACTCAGCCTGTAGTCTCCCATCCAGTGTTTCTCAAAATGGAATACAAACCACATCTGAGTCAGAATCACTTAGGACATGTTATAGGTGGGGTTATGCGCCTCCCCCCTACGCCCCGACAATTCACATACCAAAGTCCAAAATTCACATGTGAAAGTCTGCCAGTATCTCATAAGGTGACATTATTTGGAAATAGGGCCTTTGCAGATGATTAAGTTAAGATACGGTCAGTAGGATGGGCCTTAGTCCAAATATGACTATCTCCTTATAAAAAGAGGAAATTTGGAGACACATGTACATAGAGAGGACACCCTTTGAACATGAAGTCAGAGACTGGGATGATATATCCATAGCCAAGTAACACCACAGCCCGCCAACAAAGCAACAGAAACTAGGAGAGAGTCCTGAGCAGATTCTCCCTCACAGCCCTTATAAGGAACCGGCCCTGCCAACACCTTGAGCTTGAACTTCTAGCCTTCAGACTGTGAGACAATAAATTTCTATTGTTCAAGCCACCCAGTTTCTGGTACCTTGTTTTAACAACCACTGGAAGCCAATCCACAGTGCTTGTTAAAAATGCATGTTCCCCAGGGAGCCTGGGTGGCTCAGTCAGTTAAGTGTCTGGCTTCAGCTCAGGTCATGATCTCGTGGTTCGTGGATTCGAGCCCCACATTGGGCTCTGTGCTGACAGCTCAGAGGCTGGAACCTGCTTCGAATTCTGTGTCTTCCCACCTCTCTCCCTCTCCCCTGCTCATGTTCTGTCTCTCTTTATCTCTCAAGAATAAATAAACTTAAAAAGAATGCATGTTCCCTGGTCCTCCAGGCAAACCTAAAACCAGAAACTCTGGTCATGGGTCTCAGAAATCTATCTCTATAAAACACTCCAGATGATTCTGATATTTTTAAAAGCATAGAAACCTTCCACAAAACTTAAGCTAAATATTAAACTATAATACCAGTATAGAACCTCCTAGGAGAAATCCGCTAATTGAGATTTTGGAGATTATTCTTCAAAAGAAACCTAGATGTGTACCTACAATGAAATAAAATAACTAACCTCTATACAGCAACTTATAAAAGATAGTTTCACATGCTTTACTATATTGAGTCATCACAATAACTGTCAGGTACATAAGGTGGATACTTATATTAGTCCTATTTTCTAAATATAATAAGGAAGGTTCAGAATATTTCCAACATGCTGAGCATCGCACAGCCAGAAAGGCACTAAGCTAGTGCTCCCAGCCAGGTTTGGGTATATGCTCAATAAATGTTTTCCGAGTGTTGAAGGTCAAAGCTAATCAGTGGGAAAGATTAGGCAGTGGAATCAGAAAGTGGCACTATGGTTCCAGAGAAGTGTCTTGTTGAAAGGAGGATACCAGTCAGGGTAGTGTCCTGGGTCCTGCCAGCAATTGAGGGCAGGCATGAGGCTATGAAGGCACAAAGGAAATAGCAAGGCATGATGGGAACAGTGGGCTAATCCTAACAGAAGTAGGCCAACTCTTTCCTGCTCCACAACCACAAAGCTATATCCATTTTGTATTTAACAGGCTTGAGGAGATTTTGTAGACCTAATTTTATGTATGTTTCAGAATTAATTCAGAACCACCACCACTACCAAAAAAAAAAAAAAAAAAAAAAAAGAATGTTGGTGGCATTTAGATTATTTAACTTCACAGCTACTGACACTTCAGAAAAGTCATGATTGTCACCTTGTGCCTTACACAAAAGCTAGGGAAAACAAAGGAACACAACTTCAGTAAATAAAGATTTCAAAGAAGAATGCTTTTAACCAAAATGATAGCTTATGGATATGTGCTTCAGTCCTTTTACGTACTGAATTTCCACTCCCGATACATAACCCATTCTTTACACCATATAGCTAACTAGAGAGAGTATGATGTGATACTTTTACTATAGAAACATTATTCTATTGATTAGAAATTTCAATAGAAATGGAGAAAAATAAATTACATGAAAATTCTCTAAAAATGAGAATGAAAATGCACTGCCTGTTGCTGTATGACACAAATTCCCCAAATAATTATTGGTAGGGTCCATTGCCATATAGTTGTATAAACATAAATGAGCCCAAGATAATACCCAAAGCTCAAAGAGTAATGACAAAGGTGGAAGAGATGGTCTAGTCAGGCATGAAATTGATTTTATAATAACAAATATCTGTTGCCTTCCATGTGCTAAGTAAATAATTCTGAAGCAGGGGGTAAAGATAATAAAAACAAAATCATTAACTGCTTCTACTAAATCAAACACAGAAAGAAACCCATTGTCATGTTGACCCTGAAGCCTGTTTAATGGCTAATTAAAGCAATTATTTTCATCACGACACAGCCCTTAATCATAGGTACATTCAGAGCTGTAGGAAAGTTTGGCTGGTAATCTTGTTGGAACTACATCCCCCCAAATTTACACTGAAAACATGAGAGACGCTGTGCTCAGGTAAGGCAGGAGAAAGGAAAGTAGGGGATGAACTCAGTGTTGGACCCCACAATTGGATCATAGACTCCACAATCTAACCTTCGAAGGCAGGCTTAATATGATGTATAATCTCACTCTTTAGTTTGTGAGGGTTTTTTTAAAGGACTAAATTAGCTAATTACAGATAATGGAAGTTTATGGTCAGCTTTAAAAAGTCACTTTGAATGTCATTATGTCATTTATGTTCCCACAGCTCAGCTCAGTTGATTAGAATATAATTCTAAGGAGAATAGCATTTCTGGTTCAATGCCCAGGTGGGTCAGTTAGCTTTACTCAGTCCCTTGGCCCCACAACTCATAATTTCTCCACCCAGCTATTTTCAAAGGTGAGGCTTTTATCTAAAAGGAATCACAAAAGAAAAAAGGGGGAGAGGAGAAGAATGTTATCAACTTTTACAAATTCCAGGAATAATTCCAGAAAAGCTCTAAGCAAGTTCCTTATTAATGACATCTGCCCACGTCCAAGAAATCACATGAAATAAACACCTAGTGTTTTTGCCTTCTTAGTACCCTGCTCTTCTTGATGCTTCCCCTCCCCCTTTCCCAGTGCAGTTTCCAGAAACACTGCCTTGGTCCTAAATGGCTCAATCCTCCAGGCCTCGGCAGAGACAGACACCTTTCCAAAACTGAGCCAAACAGAAATCCTTGCCTGGGATTTTTGAAATTGGATTCAAAGAACATCTGTAAGTCTGTCCTTCTTGATGACACAAGCAATCAGACTTAGAATTTAGGAGCTTCTGGTGGCCATAATTTGACCCCCTGCAGAAAAAATTTGGCTTTAGTGAGAGGCAATGAGGCCTCCACACAGAGAGAAGTTGAGACAGAAGGTAGAAACAAAGGGGCTGGCGGTATTCAGTCCCATCCCACAGCTTGGGCTTTGCCTGAGGCTCAGATCCATCTGTACCCCCCTATTGTTTTATTTTTTAACCTTTCTTGGATTCCAAGCACTGCTAAATCCCTTCGTTTTTGCCTCAATAAGTTTGAGTTCAGTTTCTGTCACTTGCAATCCAAATAATACATATGTACTCATTTACAGGCAATGAAACAAAAAAGAGAATGTCATTTTTAGTTCTGGCATCGACTCCATGTATCAGTCTGGATAAGAGGTTACGATGCAGTAACAAACAACTCTGTGCTCAGCAGAAAAAAATAACAAAGAATTAGTTCAAAATGACTGCATTTCCCTGTTCGCTGAGGACAGTTCCGGTTTATGACTCTATTTCAACCAAATTATTAGTAGAGGCTCCTCTGAGTCTCAAAAGTGATCTGGTTTGAATGATAAAACTATACAGTCACACTATTTATTTCTCACTTACCTTATCTATCCATCACATAATGCCCAGGCTGAGGGAATGGTCACTGTATTGAACACTGCCACTCAATATAACAGAGGGAAAACAGAGGCCTAGTGTCTTAAACTAGCAATTAAATGCCACAGACTAGAAGCATCATCTAGATATATCATGTCTCCTTCACAACTCACAGCCCCACTTCATTGCAAGGAGCCAAGAACTCAAATTATTTGGTGAACAGTACTAATGACTTCCAAATTCTAACTCTCTCCTGTTGTGTATTGGTTTTCTTATTTGTAAATCTAAAATTCTTAGTCATTTTTTTCTAATGGACTATTATATAGGTCCTTAGATGAAGATTAGTTTATTTTAGTTTATGTTTCCTTTTCTAAATTTATCTCTTGACAACCTGCATCATTTCATTTCACATTCATTGGATGCCTGTTTGCCAAATATAGTGCTCACTCTTGAAGGATAAGGCAATGATTAAGACACGATCCCAGCCCCCAGAAAGTTAAAGCAATTTTAGTATTCTTTAGAGTATCTTTTAGTTCATTGTACTCGTAATTTACTAAGTGATTCCTTTAAGAACTGCCAGAGTTAATATCCCCAGGGTATGGTTCACTCACCTGGTAAGACCTCTAAAGAAAATCTCTATGCAAATTTAATATAGCTTATTCTCCTAATTTAATTTTAACTCTATAGCTTATACTCTTATGCAATGAAAACTCTGATCTTAATTAAATAAGCATAATACAGAAAATCCTAATATAAAGCACTTGCAATGTCCTTTACATAGAATTGACTTTTTCATTACAGCTACTAGAACTCCTTCCCCCCAACCAGAATTTTCTATCTCCTACTACTAGGACACTCAGAACTTAAGTTGCCCTGTTATGACTAAGGCTGAAACTACATCAAAATGTTCCTATTCTGGTTGCTTAAAGTCTAAAAGGAATTGGGGAGGAGGAATTTGTACAGTTGTTGCCAGTGATGCAAAAGCAGAAAATGTAGATCTGGCACCAGAACTGGAACTTGAAGTATATTTTCTTGCAGAATATTGTATAACGTGATGAGCTACCACCTTATGAGTGCTATATTTCAGCAGTATTATGAGTGAAATGGGTTTTTTATGGACCTCACCACCACTGATAGTCAGTCTAGGGACCTCACCACCATTTATAGTCAGAAATAGGTTTTAAATATCAAGCAACAAAGCTATACATTTACTTTCAGAACACTATTGCCTAACTTGGTTTATCTGAATGCTGTAGGTAGGTGAAGATACTTGAGTGAGATGTCCAAATCCATCCTTTGCTTTAAAGTCAATTACTCTTTGTCAAGGCCACGTTATATACGTTCAACACCTGGGCCTCAATCATTTAACCAACATATACTGAGCACCTCCTATACCCAAGAGAATATTCTAGATGTTGGTGATATGTTAGTGGGCAAGTGAGATAGATTGTCTATGATCAACTTGGTATCATCTCTGCTCCCTTCTATAGACACTTCACATTGCAGAGAGAACACAGAAACCAGCCTCTTCAGAATGCCCTTCCTAGCATGGTGCCAGGTTAGAGCCATCCCATGAGAGGAGTCCAGGTCTCTGGGAAAGTTGCAGGGAGACTCATGGGCAAAATGCTAGTTCTTAAGAATCCCTAGGATCAACAGTGGCAATTCCCACTGAGACTGGGAGGTTCTCTGAGACAGCTTCTGGGTAGGTTCCTACAAGTCAACTACACCCAACCATCTGTTTCCATGACCTTCTCCAGAAATAAAGATACAATTTATAATTCAACTTTTTGAACTAAACAAAAATAATAGGTTTTAAGTGAAAGGAGACAATTTACTGTGTGTACGCACTCACAATGAGTTAGGAAAGCCCAAACCAAAATAACTTAAACATATTTGGTATTAAAAGATGATGTATGGGTGCGCCTGAGTGACTTGGTGGGTTAAGCGTGTGACTCTTGATCTTGACTCTGGTCATGATCTCACAGTTCGTGAGATCAAGCCCCATAATGGGCTCTGCTCTGACATGGATTGGGATTCTCTCTCTCCCTCTCTCTGCCTCTCCCCTACTCTCTTGCTCTCAAAATAAATAAATAAACATTGAAAAGAAAAAAGATGATGTGTGTACTGTCTGCTCCAGTTGTCATAACAAAAGACCATAGACGGGGACACTTAAACAACAAAATGTGTTTCTCACAATTCTGGAGGCTGGGAAGTCTAAGATCAAGGTGCTGGAAAGTAGGTTTCATTTTGAGGCTTCTTCCCTATACTTGTAAGCAGCTGCCTTCTCACTATAAGCTCACATGGCCTCTTCTAGTGTAGAGAGATTTCTGGTATCTCTTCCTCTTTTATAAGGATGCCAATGGATCTATCGGATCAGGGCATTACCCTCACGACCTAATTTAATCATAATCACTCCTTTAAAAAGGCCTATTTCCAATACAGTCACAAAGGGGCTAGGCCTTTAACATATGAATACTGGGGAGAAAGGACAAAATTCAGTGCATAGCGATATGACTTCATATAACAACATATTTCAGATATTTGGTTCAAGGATACAAAGAAATCCTTTCTAAAATTATAATAATAATCAGGGACAACTGGGTGGCTCAGTTGTTTAAGCGTCTGACTCTTATCCTCGGCTCAAGTCATGATCTCAGGGTTTTGTGAGTTCGAGCCCTGCATCAGCCTACATACTGTCAGTGCAGAGCCTACTTGGGATTCTCCCTCTCCCTCTCTCTCTGTCCCTCCCTCCCCCACTCACGATCTCTCTCTCTCTCTCTCTCTCTCTCTCTCTCTCTTAGAATAAATAAACTTACAAAAATGTCTTAAAATAAAATTACATCAATAATCATGATAGCCACTACTGGATACACTACATCTTGTATATTATATAATACAACCCTATACACACACACACACACACACACACACACACACACATTCTCTCTCTCTCTCTCTCTCTCTCTCTCTCTCTCTCTCTCTCAACCATCCACGAATCACAGCCCTTCAAAGCTGACAGCTGAGTAGGTTGACCACAGACAGCATCAAGATCTCTCATTCCTACAAGGCAGCAGCACTTTGGCTAATAAGCAGAAATATCAGAAATAAAAGTATCCCATGAACCACACTTGGCTTTATAGTCTGGGAACATCCTGAATGGGTTTGTGACTACTGTACTATTATTTTAATGTTCAGTGCTATTATAATTTATAATTGTTTTTATGTCCCACAATAATATCCCCAAATGCACCGAATGGTGATGCTGTGAAATGTGTCACCCACCCCCCCCACCCCCAGTCAAAAGCCATGGAGTGAAACTACACGTGATAAAAAGCTATGCAAAGGGTCAAGGTTTTATAGTTTATTTATTCATGTGTTATTTTTATGTTACTTGCTATACATAAAAAGTATATTTAAAAGTAAAATTACACTACAATTGTGGTAGATTTATGAAGTCTGAGAAAGCAACCCTCTGCATTACAATTTATTACAATAAGAAAATTAGTGTTGAATTATGTGAGTTTTGAAAAATACACAGTCTTTATGAACCTATTCCTCACATAAAATGTGACTGCGTCATGCATACAACTGAGAAGCATGGACATCCTGTGAACCCAGAGACAGTGGAGGGATCACTGTTCTGCTTTCCAAGGAACGTTTGTTCCTGCCTATTCACAAATGTACATCTCTGCCATTATTTAAATAACCTGTAATAGAAAAATTGTGTCCATGTCCTCAAAGTATTACCGAGATGGAATTGACAAAAGATAATAGGGCACACGAGACCCAAAGTAAAGTTGTCGTTAGCTCCAGCTGAGACTTCGTGCTAAAGTCATTTGATATGTGAGTCACACCTCCATCCAGAATCATCAATGTGCAATTTTGCCAGGAAGCAAGATGATCTGATGTCCTTTGCAGTCTGATAAATGTAAGTAATTGTTGGCACTTCAAAATGTAGCTATGTTAGATTTTATCTTTTGTTGAGCCTAACCCTCTGCTCTAATCAAGTACTTCAGCCACTTTGGAGAACCACCTGATAAGCCTTGTTGGTCTCTGGCATTGTACACATTCCCTTCCTCCCAGCAAGTTTCATCAGAATGTAGCCAAGGGCAAGAAAACTGTGTTCTTGGGTCAACGGTGGGAGGTCAGCCGTGCATGGTTATCTGTCTTAAAGCTGGATTCTTTCTCCACTTCCAACCTGTCCCTTGATAAACCAATTCCTTTTTAGGGCTCTTTTATGACCCAAATACCCAGAATATGTTTCATATCCATTCCTTCCCATCAGTAAGATCCCCACATTCTCATCGTAAAATAACAATCTCCCAGCATGGACAATGTGCCCCTTGTACCCTCTCGACACATACATAATTCTTGATCCATCTAAAAGAATTTCCTATCCTAACTGGAACCACCTTGCAAATGTTATAATAGAGCACTCACAAAATTGGTATCATACCCTAAATTTTACAAACAACAGTTTGTATTACCATGAACAAAATGAAAAGATGCAGCCTAATAGTTGTGTCCATTATGGTACTTAAGGTTACCACATGGTATCACACTCTTACAGTGCTTTGAAAAAGCCTGACAGATTTTTAATAACATAAAAGATATTCATGTAGTCAGAAGAACAGATTTTTCTCCTTTCCCACTGAGAAAAAGCAGAAAGGAAAATGTTCAAGTTGAAACCAAGGAGGTTTAGTTAGATTTAAAGATTTAGAAATTGTTATATAGGATTAGGTGAAGAAATCTAAAATATTCTTTCCTGTTGTAAGAAGAGAGATGCCTGTCTGTCAGCAATGCTTAGAAAATATCACAGAACAGCCAGACTGACCATTCCTTTGGGGCAGGCACCGTATTTCTTTTGTCTGCTTTTGATTTATCAGTCACTGGAATGTATATGGCATACAGGCACTTACAGAATAGACATTCAATAAATATATGTTGAATGAATGAATGTCTAATCAAAATGTCAAGTCAAATATGTTCATTATTGTATATCTACTTTAGCCAATCCTCATAACTACTGAAAGTAAGAGGGATCTTAGAAGATGTGCCCACGGTCAAAACAGAGAGTGGCAGACCTAAAACTTGAGTCTCTCACTGTTAAGTCCTATCAGTTAAACAAGCATGTAACTCTGTCCACAGAAGAATAATTAACAACCTCTATTTTCCCCAGAACATGAGATGAATTGATAAAAAGTACCCTGAGTCCCAATAACTAGCAATAGATTCAGACCAGCCAAACTAAAATATCTTATGTCCACTGTTAGCCAAGCATTACTGTGGTGCTCTCACGTCCATGGTTGTTAGGTAAACATCTGGACTATTCTGTGAGGTAGGGATTGTTATCTCCATTTTAAAGATAAAGAAAAGCCACAGAGACATTAAGCCAACTGCCTAATGTAGCTCGGTTAGTAGAGATTTGAAGCCAAATGTTTTGATTCTACTTCATTCTTTTCCTATATCTTGAGAAACCATGGAATTCATTGGACAATTAAATACGATGACCATCTGTTTCAGCATCTAAATGAGGACATTTTTTGAAAATGAAAAGGCTATGAAAATCATCAAGCATAAACTCACTCTGTCCTGGGAAAAACTGGAGGAAGACCATTCTGGTCCTGCCCCTTGATCCCTTCCTCTGTCAAAGCATGTCTGTATCACCATAATCTTAATCACTCCTTCATAAAGAGTTTCTACTTTTGGATCAGCATATCTGTCTGTACATTTTAAAATTCTAAGGTAGGTATTTTCACTTTGCGTACTACAAAAGTAGCTGGAGTGTTTCAAGGGATTCTAAATGAATTAGAGTCAATACTGTTGTCATATATTAATTGAATTACAATTGCTTAAATAAAGTCAATTTCTATTCAAAATTTCCAAGGAACAATAAACTCTTTCTCTGTGTAGGGTGATATCAACAGTGCTTTGCAGGGGAACTGAGAGGAAGTAGAGGTAGGCTAGATGCTAAGACCCCAATTTCCTACACAACACCACAATGTCATTCTATATTTATATAATGGCTTTGGGTTGGAAATTTGAAAAGAAGGGGTTATTTTCTGGGTAACTTCTTAGTGAATGGTAGAAAATGTCAATTCCCACTTATTACTGCTTAATTAGAACTTTTTAAAAGTTATTTTCAAATTTCAGCATTTTGAAATGTCAACTTGTAACACTTGCAAATAATTTCTAAAAAGCTGTACAAACTAAGCCTTATACCTTTGCCTTTTAGAAATAACCCATGGTGACACTGGGTTGCTTTGGAGAACTGTAAAGGCTCTCATCTCCCCAGAGCTTACCTCCCTGCCCCGTAAAATAAAGCTGAGAAAGGTTTGAACTCAGAGTCAATCAGTTTACTTCTGTTTATAGTCATCCGTGAGGGCCATGGTGTCTTTAAAAACAAACCAGGGTGTTCATTGTTTGGTGGTACCAGAAATACAAATAATCTAATTTGCTGTGGTCCGTGTGCTGTGTGGATTACCCCTTAAGCGTGGACAAGCCAGGACCAGTCAAAACCCATCCTTAGAAATTTGAGGATTTTGCATAGCTAGGGAGAGGCTGACAATCTGTTGTGCAGGCTCAGAAACACCTCTCAGTAAACACTAGTTAAAGATGGCTCTGCTTGGGGTGCCTGGGTGGCTCAGTTGGTTAAACATCCTACTTCAGTTCAGGTCATGATCTCATAGTTTGTGATTTCAAGCCCCGCAATGGGCTCTGTGCTGACAGCTTGGAGTCT